>NW_012110252.1:4607607-4782410 GCF_000951045.1 Mandrillus leucophaeus
TTTCCAACTCCTGAGTGCAAGTGATCCTCCTGCCTTGGCCTCCCAAAGTGCTGGGATTACAGGTGTGAGCCACTGTGCCTGGCCCAGCTACTTCTACTAATATCTCATTGGTCATAACTTGATCACACAGCCACATCCAGCTACAATGGAGATTGAGAAATGTAGTCTTTTGGCTGGGTACACTGCATCTGAATAAAATCCAGGTGTTGTTACTAAGGAAGAAGGAGTAAGTGTCCATCTCTGCTCCATATCTCTCTAGGTTAATACAGACAGATGGAAGAGATTGCTAGTTGCCCCTCAAGATCCAGCCTTGCCTTCTGGGATAAGAAAGCCCCTGAGATTTACCTGGCCATAGTGGCACTGGGAACAAACAATATATTTCTAAATACTCTGATTTTAAAATCTTTCATAATCACGATCTCTCCAACATCCGTATTTGTATATCTTTAGAATTCAACAAAATGAAATTTCTAAGTCTAATATATGTGAATGTTAAGTTTTAGTAGACACTGCTAGATAACTTTCCAGAAGGGTGTGGCAATTCACATCTCCACCAGTGATCAGCATGTTCATTTTCCATACAGCTCTGGATAGTTTTTCTATTTTAAAATATTCTCTTCTAATCTGTAATTTAAAAATGTATCTTAGTGGGAATTTAATTGCTCATGTAACCAAATCTTCCCACTAATGGCTATGGGTTTCTCCTTTTACTTAAGAAAGTCCTCCCCACCTTGAGATTATATAAACTTTTTTTCTAAATTCCCTTCTAATTTCTTATAATTTACAGTTTTATTTTTGTTATTTGATTCATTTATTCTCTCAACAGATATTTATTGAGCACTTATTACATGCCAGACTCTCTTCAAACTTCAGTGGGAGTATTTTCTAACTGGGAGAGACAACCCTAGTTGATAAGAAACAAACAAACCAATAAGTAAATGAGACATTTCCCCCAGAGAATTAACACTTGGTGACGGGGGAGACAGTGAGACAGGCTACTATACATTGGGTGGTCAGGAAAGGCTTCTCTGAGGAGGCAAGTGATTCTGGATTAATTGATGACTGGTGGAGAAGTGCGGGGAGTGGACGCAGGTGGGAATAGCCTGGTAGGTGTGCACAGCAACAAGAAGGTTAATGCAGCTTAATGGAACGGGGGTGAAGATGAGACAAGCTGAACACTGAGGTGGGCACCAGATCATGGGGGACTTTGTAGGTCCCAAAAAAGGGGTATGGATTTTATTGGATACTAGAGATTTGTCATCCATTTTTATATATAACAGGAAGTGTATATGTTTGCGCAAGTGTGTGTGTGTGTGTGTGTGTGTGTGAGAGAGAGAGAGACAAGGGAGATAGGGCATAACTTCTCTTTCAAACTGAGAGTCAAAATTGAAACTATTCATACTTTACAGGCAGTGAGGGGATTAGGATTCTATCCCACAGAATCTCACCTCATTTCAAATGTTGTACAGACATTATCGCTCTGTGAAATATATTTTCAGGCTGGGTGTGGAGGCTCACGTCTGTAATCTCAGCACTTTGGGAAGACGAGGCGGGTGGATCATTTGAGGTCAGGAGTTCGGGATCAGCCCGGCCAACATGGTGAAACCCCGTCTCTACTAAAAATACAAAAATTAGCCAGGCGTGGTGGTAATCCCAGCTACTTGGGAGGCTGAGACAGGAGAACTGCTTGAACCCGGGAGACGGAGGTTGCAATGAGTCTAGATCACGCCACTGCACTCCAGCCTGAGCGACAGAGCAAGACTCCGTCTCAATATATATATATATATGTATACGTACATATACATATATATATTTTTTCAATGAAATCAAGCATATAACTATTTTTATCCCAGCGTCTTGGCTTGTTCAGACTGCTATAACAAAGTATCCCTAGTGGAGCATCACCAATCTGAAAATCCAAAATCCAAACTGTTTCAAAATCTGAAATCTTCTGAGCACTGACATGACACCACAAATGGAAAATGCTACACGTAAACACTTATATACAAATTTTGTTTCATACACAAATTAAAAATACTGTACAAAATTACCTTTAGGCTATGTGTATAAGGCATATATGAAATATAAATGATTTTGTGTTTTTGCTTGGGTCTCACCCCCAAGATGTTTCATTTTGTATATGTGCATATTCCCAAATCTGAAAAAATCCAAAATCTTAAATATTTGTAGTCCTAAGCATTTTGGATAAGGGATATTCAATTCCTTATACAAAAACTATTTATAAATAATAAAAATTTAGGCTTTGTAAAAAATAGAAATTTGGCTGGGTGTGGTGGTTCACACTTGTAATCCCAGCACTTTGGGAGGCCAATGCAGGTGGATCACTTGAGCTCAGGAGTTTGAGACCAGCCTAGTCAACATGGTGAAACCCCATCTATACCAAAATTACAAAAATTAGCAGGCCTTCGTGGCGTGCATCTGTTGTCCCAGCTACTCGGGAGGCTGAGGCAGGAGAATTGCTTGAACTCGGGAGGCAGAGGTTGTAGTGAGCCAAGATTGAGCCATTGCACTCCAGCCTGGGCGACAGAGTGAGACTCCAGTTCAAACACACACACACCGTAGAAATGTATTTCTCATAGCTCTGCAAGCTGAGATGTCTAAGATCAAGATGTGAGCAGATGCACCTTTGGTGAAAGGCTGCTTTCCAGTTCATAGATGGCTGTCTTCTTTTGTCCTCACACGGTGGAAAGGGTAAGGCAGTTCTTTGGGGTCTCTTTTAAAAGGGAACTAATCCTATTCATGAGGGGTCAGCCCTCATGATCTAATCACTTCTCAAAGGCCCCACTTCCTAATACCATCACCCTGGGGGTTAGAATTTCAACATATGAATTGGTGGGGGGATGAGAGAACACAGACATTCAGTCTATAGTCCCCAGGGATGTGGCCACTGAATAAAATATTCTAGAACTGCATTTTAAAACCAGGGTAGAGGCAGTTTATAAGTCAAATAAGAAAACCAGTTTTACTTATAGTCACATAAAACTTCTGATAAAACACAACCCTAGTTGATAAGCCATTTATTTACTGGACTTGGCTCTGAAGAAATGACTTTTGGCCAATCCTGAAAATGAAATCTACTCACAAAGGGCAAGATCTGCCACCAGTGAAGACATTTAAAACAATGTGCTGTAGGCTTTGAAGGCAAGTCTAGAGAAGAGCTTCTAAAAATATTTTGCACAATGGTAGCATCAAAAGTGTAGGCACACGGGCCCCAAGATAACACCTGGGAAGAGGACAAGCTTTTGTGTATTTCATTTTGTATGTTTAAGTAATAAGTCAGTCATGACTTTATAACTAAACCATTTTCCTCTTGATCTGTCCATAATAAAATCACTCTGTAATTTACAATAGGTTTCTTACAAAATTCAAGCTTTATGACAACCCTATAGGTTAAATATTCCTGTCAATTTTATAGATGAAGAAACAGAGTAAGTCAAAGAGTTCATACTCAATTCAAGTGTTTTGATTATAAAATCGGTGCTCTCCCTACACAGTAAGTTAGTTGCTAAGATCAGTCCCTCCCCTCTGACCACTAGGCTGCATGGGGTACCTCAACCACTTATCTGCTCTGAATTGATGCTCTCTGTGAATCTGGTTCATCTGCCAATTTGCAAAGTCATCCCTGTAGTACGCACCTAAGTTGATTTTTAAAATACTATTCTTCATCTTAAAATAATGGAAATTGAGTGGTATGAATTTCCTGGACACTTTTTAAGATCCAAAGACAATTTGCTAATTTGTCGTTACAATTAAAGAGCCCCTAAAAGGCGTAAGAACTAGATTTTGGTTTAGACTCTGTTCCTTAGTTTCTTTAAGATTTTGGAGTCCGGAAGTGGTGGCTCACGCCTGTAATCCCAGCACTTTGGGAGGCCGAGACGGGCAGATCACAGGGTCAGGAAATCAAGACCATCCTGGCTAACAAGGTGAAACCCCGTCTCTACTAAAAATATACAGACACACACACACACACAAAAGCCGGGCGTGGTGGCAGGCGCCTGTAGTCCCAGCTACTCAGGAGGCTGAGGCAGGAGAATCGCATGAACCCAGGAGGTGGAGCTTGCAGTGAGCCAAGATCGCACCACTGCACTCTAGCCCGGGCAACAGAGCAAGACTCCATCTCAAGAAAAAAAAAAAAAAGATATTGGGAAAAATCACTTAAACTCTACGAGCTTCTGTACCACTTAGGCTTCTCAAATTTGATGCAAGTAACGGGAACTTGCTATGGCTTACTTGAGCCACAGGAGAAAGATACTGCAAGACTCACAAATGCTTGAAAGGTTGGGAACAGGTTTGGAAATGGGTAAGAACCAAGCACCAGGTTGACCTGAACTGAAAGGAAACTGAGGTGCTATCAGGGAGAAATATGAAATGAAGGATGAAATGTGTCTGACATCCTTTGCTTCTGTGTTTGGAGATGAGTAAGCAGGGAGGGGGTGCATATGCAAACGGGGTGGTCAGAAATGCTTTGGCCGGATGTGTATCTGAAGGCTATGTGCAGCTGAGGAAGGCTGGGCCACCACAGGAGCAGAGAGGCTGGCCAAGTTGGCATGCAGCAAACAGGAAGTAGAAGGGATCTTAAGCAAGCAAAGTGGGTAGACAAGATTATGAGGAATAAGCACCAATGACGTTTTCAACAAGCATTGAAAGCTTCCAAATGCTTCTAACAGTTACTGCCTTTACAAACACAGGACAGTCTTGACTATGTGAGACTGTGACAGTCTCCTCATGCCTATGAAATGACAGATAGTACTTAGCACTGACATGAGCTTCATATTTGAAGGCAACAAACTTCTGAACCACATGTAGCTTCTGAAATCAAAAGATGCAAACTGGCAGGCCACAGGTCAGATATGACATGCAGAAAAAAACTAGTTACTGTCTTAGTCTAGTTTGTGCTGCTTACAGAATATCAGAGACTGGGTAATTTATAAAGAACAGAAATTATTTTTCATAGTTGTAGAGGCTGGGAAGTCCAAGATCAAAGGGCCATCATCTGGTGAAGGCATCCCTGCTGTGTCAAAACACCATGGAAGGCATCACATGGGCAAGAGAGAGGGAAGGGGGGCAAACTCCTTTTTATCAGGCACCCAGTCCTGTGATCCATTTATGAAGACAGTGTCCTCCTGGCCTAATCACTTCTTAATGCTCCCACCTCTCAGCACGGTTGCATTGGAAATTGTATCTCTTACACATGAACTTTGGGGGAACACATTCAAACCATTACAGTAACCAAAGATAAAAATGCAGATTTCAGACTTCTCTTGGGAAAAAAAAAGGCTCTGGCAATACCAGGGCTGTATTTCCACATGGCAACAGTTGTCTGCTGCCTTCTGTTGGGTTGTGGGCTCTTCACATTGCCATCCCTCCTTATGGCCCCCTTCACTCATAACAGTACCTGCCTAGACCTCGAAGCACTAGTTTCCAACCCTGCTTGAGTTAACGAATTCCATGACAACGGTGCAAGGCCAGAGTGTGGGCAGCCATCTTGAGGGTTACTGGCATGGGCTGCCCAAGTGACCGAGGGTATTAACCTCTGCTCTTGGAGCTTCTTTAGTAGGATCTCTTCACTCCTGACTTACTACTTGTAACTGCTGGAAACAATCATTTATTCTACCCTTACTAAGCCACATCTGTCTTTCTGTCAGAGCCAATCTTCAAGCATATGCTTCCTCAAAGGACTTTAATTACCAGATAGTAGAAGTGGGAGCAAAGAATCCCCATCTAGCACCTTCTAAAAGGTAGTGGAGAAGCCAACGACAACAAATCTGGGAAAACCAGTTGTTTGACTTCTTTGAAAACAACCTCTAAGAAAAGCCTTCTCTTGTGAATAGCTGTAGACATGCTGGACACTAATTAATGATGATGCCCTTTAGTGAGTCTCCTCTGCACATACCTGATTCCATCTGGATGCTGACCCTCACATACTTCTATCCCTGAACTCTGGAACACAGCGTATCATACAATGTATGATTTAATCTGGACTCTGCTGGAGCCATTCTCTACAAAGCAGCCACAACTTTTTCTTGCCTAAATCCTGTCAAGTTGCTTAATTTTTATTTGTAAACCATTACCATAAATCTACTTTATCAAGCTGCTTTCAAGATAAACTTTAAAATGCTTAGAGCAGTCTACAAATTCTTGCACTGTTTGACTCTTCCTTATCTCTCAGGCTTCCTCTCCCATTGCATCTTCTCTGACTCTTTCGTTTTGACCATATGGATCTTCTTTCAACTTGTAGAAGATGCCAAGCTTGTTCCTGCCTCAGGTCCTTGATACTTGCTGTTCACTCTCCTGGGAGACTCTTCCTCCCATCTCAGCTTTTAAATACCAGCTGGTCAGACTCCTTCCCTGCCTTCCACCTTCCTCCCATTCCTTGCCCTCATTTCTCAGAGTCCTCAGCTCTCCTTTCTACTGCTCTTAACACAATTTGTCTGTTTTCCGCTAATCTGCAAACTCTACAAGAGACCTTAACTATTTTGTCCCACCGAACACTCAGAGTCAGCACAGTCCCTGCCATAACAGAGTAGGTAAGCAATACTTACCTGTCAAGTGAATAAATGAAACACCCGATTCCATCCCCCAGGCCAGCTTAATACCACGTTAGATGATCTCACGGACTGAATAAGACATCCTTCCTTTTAAAGAATATTTTTATTTTAGCTTCACATTAGCAAACTCAGAATGGTTTATTGTAAGATGAGCCTGGTAGAGAGGAAAGCTATTAACCTTCTAGGGTCCTAAAGTGGAACTAGGAACTGATTAGATACGCAGATTTTCAGGCATTATTTCAGACAGCCCAGTCAGAGAATTCTGGGGGTGTGGCCCAGCAATCTGTTTTAACAAACCTTTCGGGTGATTCTGACACACACTAAAGTTTGAAAGGTTTCTTTAAGGCTTTCCAGTTTTCTTTTCTTTTTTTGGAGGGATGGTGGGGGGGGGGTCTCCCTATGTGCCCAGACTGATCTCGAACTCCTAGCCTCAAGCTATCCTCTCCTCCCACCTCGGCCTTCCAAAGCATTGAAATTACAGGCCTGACCCACTGCGGCCCGCCTCCGTCTTTAACTTAAAAAAAATTTTTTTTGGGGGGGGCTTAATCCTTTCTATTACCCTGCTAGTAGAATCTTACTACTCCTGAGGGTAATCTTTGTCATAGTCCAAAAGCCTTGAATAAAGGCTGTTTGTAGTTTTGCAGAATATATTCCTGGGCGGTTTGCCTTCCTCAGGAGCTCAGGCCTTGGGAGGTGGGGGTTGGGTGGCAGGGCTACATTCTGAAGTCCTGTAACAACGCACAAGTACAACTGAATAAAACTCGGAACAAAGGCATCAGGGCCACGGTGCAAGCCTTTGTTCATCCGTTCCCCGACTGCTCACCCTGTGTGATATCGCTCTTTTCCACCCAGAAAAGCAGCCACTCAAGTTTTAAGAATGGATGCATGCCGCGGACGTTTTCGATTAGGCCGTTTTCTCCCAGGCACTGGAGGATATTCGTGGCTGCAGGAGGCGCTTCCACTCTTTCCTCAACCTAGCAGAGAAGTAACTGAAACTAACCCAAGGGCTACCACCGAAAAGCCCCTTCCAGCTTCAGAAGCAGAACTAGAAGCTCGGCTAGACTTCTCCGTCTCTACCCTCCTGGAAAGCCCGCAGTGGATTTCACTAACTTCAGGATCGGAGCCCCCGCAGGCGAACGCACCTTATTGCGCATGCTCGCTAGCCCCTCCCGCTCGGAGCGGAAGGGGGAGTGCTCCGGGCCTGGGCCTGGCCTGGCCGGGGCGTCGGCACCGGCGGCCATCTTGGCTTCCCGGGGAAAGGCGGCGTGAGGGGAAGAAGTTGTAGGGTGGGGGCAGGAGTGGGGAGGAGGGAAGAGAGAGGGGGAGGAGGCCGCGGCGGGGCAGGGCGGGGACTGCCTGCCTGCTTGGGTTGCGGAAGTGATAGCCGCTGATCGAGCCTGCTGCTTTCTTGCTACTGCTTCGGCTTCCCGGCTACCCCCCGGACGGTGAAGGCGGCCCGGCTGTGGATGGTCAGATAGCGCCTGTCTCCCGCCGCCAATCTCTGGCCCCTAGCAGCACGGAGCAGACGGCGGCAGCAGCAGCAGCAGGCGAGGAGGAAGATGGCGGGACGGCTGCCGGCCTGTGTGGTGGACTGTGGCACGGGGTAAGGGGGCTTACGGGCGGGGGTGGGGAAACTGAGGCGGAGGAAGGAAAATGGCGGGGGAGGGAGGAGGCCGGGAAATGAATGGTGCGGCGGGGTGCTGCCGCCGGCTGTCAGTCCTAGAGTCGCCGGCCAGCGAGGGGTGGGGCCCGGAGCCAGGGCCTCGCCGGTCCCCTCGTTTCTCCCTCCTAGGACTGGGGCGGGGGCGCGGGCCCCAGATTCTACCCGCAACCCTCCCAGCAGCTTCCTCCGCGCGACCCCTCCCGGCCCTTCCCCCACTGCGGTGGGCAGTGCCGCCCAGAGAGTGCTAGGGACGGTTGTCTTAGGGGTGGTCCCCGGGCCCGACCCATCCGGCTTTGCTTTCCCTCCGTGTCCCTTTTTGCCTGTCGGTTTGGGGACCCAGGGGCCGAGCTCGGGGACTGGCCTGGTAGAGGAGCTAGAAAAGAGAAGCGCTCCTGGTAGGTTTTGCAAGATCGCTGTGACAACATTCTGCCCAGGGTGTGGGTGGGGAAAGGGAAGAATCGGACTCTGAAAATGGGAACCTACAGTGGGGTTTTCATTTGACCACCCACCTTCTCCTTTCGACTCCCGGTCATTGCCATCTCCCTCTGCGTTTCAACCGGTGAACCGAGTCACATTTTAATTCGAGGGAGAAAGATGTCATGTGTTACTTCTGTAGCCTCAAAAAAGTCCCCCAGTGAGCAAGCGCGCTGTAACTTCCTTAGTTTTGTCAAAGCCGCTTCCTGCTTTCAGTCTTTTATACCCTTATAAGGTAGTTTTTAGTTTCCAACCTGAACACATCTTATTAGAACTTTTAAAATTAAGCAGATTTTAAAGAGACTGAATTACAGGTGCTTGGTATCCATTTATATGACTTTAAAAATGTGCTTATGTTTCATGGAGAGGGGAGAAAGGAAGCACCCTGGGAAATAAACTAATTTAAGTTGTATTCGTTCATTCTGTAAAGGTATCTTGAAGGAAGCAGAAGGGTATAGAGGTATATAGGAATGTGTTTAAGTTGCAAGTAGTTACTCCTAGATCTGTAGGGAAGTTTGCTAAAATGTAGAATGGCTTAAAAGTGATCTTTCATTTTGTATTAATAGACATTTTAGAGAGTTGTACCACACTCATAACTACATAGAGAATAGACTACTCTTATTTTAATGTAGAATCACTGCTTCACGATAACTTATAGGAAAGGGTTTTTTTTTTCTGTTCTGATTACATCTCTCCAATTCCCAAAACACTCCCAATTTTTTTTTTTTTTTTTTGAGGGGGAAGGCAGTGAAAGGCTTGTTTTTTTTATTATTAATTACAATTATTAGTTTCATTATTGTTACTTAAAAGATTGTGTGTCCTTCACTCTTTATGTGAAATTTCTTTAATCTTCATTCTCATAACTAGCTAGTGTGGCAGTTTCTAAAATCCCAGTTAGATAGAGAGAAACAACCACCTTCTTAATATTCTCCCTAGGAAAGCACTAGCCTAGATTAGCCTTGGAACTTACATGTATTTTATTGATGAACACTTTATTATAAAGTTTTTGATGAACACTTTATTATAAAGTTTTTTCTTAATTGGTTCTCATTTCTCGGAACCAATAGTTTTTTTTTATTTCCCCCTTCTTAGTCTAATTGGTGAGTAGTTTTATGTCTAAGTTCAGTTTTAAAATTAAGATTTGGCCTGAGTCAGTAGGATAGAACTTTTTAAATGTGTTTTGTTAAAGTGACGAATATTGCTACATAATTAATGCTTTAGAAATTACTGAGTTGTCAAAAAAATAGTGTAAATAACGGTGGCCCTAAGAAATAATATGGTAACATCTCAAGTAGTATGTTAGTTTTCTAATCTCCATTTTTCCCTCTTTGAAATAGTTTCGAATTAGTATACAAGATGTCTCACTGAGGTCAACTGTCCTTAAGTGACCTCCTTTCCTAAAGGGCAACCTTGAATTTAAAACATGCTGAATGACCAGTAGGATCGGGGAGAGGGGTTCAATTTAACCTAGAGTATTTCTGTTTTAAAATTACAATTATTACAGTAGTATATTTTTAAGTTATTACACTGGTTTCTCTGATAAGGAGAGGTTGTTAACTGCACATTGATGATTTGAGTGGAACTGATTAGGAGTCCCCTTGCCACCTCCCTCTCTTTACCATTTGTCACAATCTGAAATTCCCCCTTTAGAGTTTCAGTTATTTTGGTCCTCAAAAGGCTTTTTGGTCTTGCAAGTTGCCAGTGGTGCCTCCTGGGAAGTTACACCTTCAGTTTTATTAGCACATGGAGGATAAGTCCTTGAGGTCGAGGACCCTGAGATAAGCATCTCTAAATATGGCCTTAACAGGGAGCTTTTACATTTCAAAATTCTGTGGGCCCTGAATGCAAATTGTGCACCTATAATTTGTCTATTTCTTTATGCTTTAGAGAATGCATTCAGTTCTTAGGTCTCTAAATTACAATTACCCACTTAGTTTAAGTAAAAAGTTGTAACCTGAATCCGGTTGCTCATTTCATTCGTTAGATAAATTAGGGAAAAGGTGGCTGGAAAAAAGTGGCCATCTGTAAAACCTGATCGTCTTAGATAAGAAAGCTTTTAAGAGTTAGGAAACTTGAAACTTAATCCCAAAACTTGTCGGGATCGTCCAGCAGAACTCAACATATGAATCACCTAGATTCAGGTCATAAGAGAATGCTTATTTTGAAAAGAATTTGAAAAGAAATACTTCATTCACATTGATACCCTTATCCAAACACTTTTTTGGTTTGTATTCGAAAGTATTGTAAAATACAATTTGGGCACATAAATTCCCATTGATGGCTTAAAAACTAAACAACAGAACTCAAACTTGCTATTAGTGGTGAAGAAAGCATTTTTTTTAAAAGGCATTCACAAACATTTAAAAAAAAAAACCATTGTAACATTTGTACGATCATCCTAAGGCTTTTTTTTTTTTTTTCTGGGCAGTGGAGGGGATCATTTTTTAAAATGTGTTTTTTGTTTTTTCGGTTTTTTTTTCTGAGATGGAGTCTCGCTCTGTCGCCAGGCTGGAGTGCAGTGGCACGATCTTGGCTCACTGCAACCTCCACCTCCCAGGTTAGAGCAATTCTCCTGCCTCAGCCTCCTCAGCCTCCTGAGCAGCTGGGACTACAGACGCGTGCCGCCACGCCCAGTTATTTTTTGTGTTTTTAGTAGAGGTGGGATTTCACCATGTTGACCAGGATGGTCTCAATTTCCTGACCTTGTGATCCGCCCGCCTCGGCCTCCCAAAGTGTTGGGATTACGGAACTGAGCCACCATGCCCGACCTTAAATGATTTTTTAAAATGCATGTTTTTACTCAAGTTTCTCCATCATTCAAGCCAAATGAGGGGACTCCTTATATACTTTTGTTAAATTGTAGCTTGGTTACAGAACTGCATTGTGAATTTCCTTTTCCCTTTTATGTCTTTTTTTTTCCCCCGTGGTAAATACAATATTGGTAAATTAGTTTCATTGATTATGATAGCAGAGGTTAATATAGCCTTATGGTCAAAGTCTTGGATATATTCATATCTGGAGTGGATTAAGGAATTTTGCTAATTGACTTCAACTTCTTAGCAATCTTATAATGTAAGCATAAATATTTTGTAGGAGTCAGTGAAAGAGGAGCTGTTCATCTTGTGGCCACATTCTAGCAATTAGTGCAGATAAGAATGATCTTGTTTGAAGAGCAGTAGGGAAAAGCTGGGTAAATGAGGGAAATGTATGCTGGAAGTTCATGTTTCTTCCATAAATTCTGTGCATGTTGTTTAATAATAATGCTGTTTCTTTTTTTTTTTTTTTTTTTTTTTTGAGATGGAGTTTTGCTCTCGTCTCCCAGACTGGAGTGCAATGGCATGATCTCAGCTCACTGCAACCTCCCTCTGCCTCCTGGGTTCAAGTGATTTTCCTGCCTCAGCCTCTGAAGTAGCTGGGATTACAGGCGCCTGCCACCATGCCCGGCTGAATTTTGTATTGTTAGTAGAGACGGAGTTTCACCATGTTGGCCAGGCTGGTCTTGAACTCCTAACCTCAAGTGATCCACCCACCTCATCCTCCCAGAGTGCGGGGATTACAGGCATGAGCCACTGCACCTGGCCGAATAATGCTACTTCTTTAGCCATCTCCAAAGGCAGAAATACTCACAATATCTTAACCAAAAAGCACTCATTGAAATTCTTATTCCTTGATGAGTCATGTTTTGCATGCTGTTTGAAGTAAGTACAACAGACATGCTCCTGGTGAGAAGTCAGATTCTTACTTAGACTTAGCGAAAAACTCACCCTCCTTTCCTGCCTGCCAGTTTCGTGTTGAGATATTGACTTTGGATTGCAAATACTATATGGCGGTGAATGAACTGTCAGGCTCATTGTAAAACACAGTTCAGAATTTTAGGCACAGAAGGGAAAGGTCTGATAGAGGACCTGCTGGCATGCTGTCTGTGACACCTGTTTTTTAACCTAATTTTATAAGTGAGAAAACAGAATTAGAGAATTTAAATTACTTTTTTGATGCTGTCTAGCTGGCAGGTGGTTCAATCTGCTATTTGGACCTGAGTTCTTCTGTATTTAAGTCCTGTGTTCTCTCTGTTAACACTTTGGGGACTCCTGACTGCCTTTTCAGAACTTTATGTGTTGCTTCATTTTTGTTAGTAAAGTTAACTCTATTTCTGTTTAAAGAAATCTTACAAAAAAAAAAATCTCAGCCTTATGAATTTGATTCACCTAATTAGAGAAACCCCTCTGTGTAATCATTCTTACCTGGTTTAGATTCCCCCCCGCCCCCCCGCTCCACCCCACCTGGATGTGTGAATGCCTAGACTATTTCCTTGTTACTTTGCTTAAATTTAATCTCTAGAAAAAAATTACTCTCTAGGTTGTGTTTCTCAGGAAATAATAATAGCTAGCATTTATCAATAATTGTATGTCAGGCCCTGTGCTAAATGCTTTATATTATCTCAACTTTATATTATCTTAACTTTCACAAAAGATAACCTGGAAAGTATTGTCTTTGTTTTATAGGCTAGGAAATTTAGACTTAAGAGAGGTTAAGCTACTTACCCAAGATACTGTAGCAAGTAAGTGTGTCTGAGCCTCTACACTAGATCTTCCTTCTGTAGAAGATAAACCTTTGACATGGCTTGGTGGATAGTAGGAATTCAAATCTTTGTTGTGTGGATGAATGAAGAATTAGGAGTATGGTTTTTAAAGAAAACTACACATCAGAAACACTCCATACCCAGTGACTCAGAATCTCAAGGGTTGGGCTGTGAATATTCATTTACATAGGCTTCCTAGATGATTCTTCAGCAGCCCATTCAAGGGCCAACTTTGCAGAAATTCTGAAACCTAGTATTGGCAGTGGAGATGGCACAGAAGAGATAAGTTAGAAAAAGATTGTTTTTTTCTTTTCTTTTTACGTTTCTTCTGGCAGTTATATTTTGGGTTATTTTATTTATGGATAGCAAAGGCTTTGTAGTCGTCTGTTTTTGAGTTCAAGCTCTATCACTTAATAGCTATATGACTTTATACACTTCAACCTCTGCAGGTCATATTTCTTCCCATCCGTAATTTGGAGATGATAGTGTATACCATATAGGTTTTTTTTGTTTGATTTTGAGACAGGGTCTCTTGCCCAAACTGGAGTTCAGTGGCAAGATCATGGCTCACTGCATCCTTAAACTGCTACATTCAAGCTGTCTTCCTACCTCAGTACCCCGAGTAGCTGGGACTACGGGCACGTGCCACCGTGTGCGGCTGCTTTTAAAAATTTTTTGTTGAGATCGGTCTGACTGTGTTGCCTCAGGCTGGTCTCAAACTTCTAGGCACAAGTAATCCTCTTGCCTTGGCTTCTCAATGTGTTGAGATTATAGGAGGGAGCCACCACGCCCAGTGGTTTTTTTTTTTTTTTTGATAATGCATGAAAATGGTTCGGTACAGTGCCTGGCACACAGTAAGAGCACAATGTATTATACTAATCAGTTGGTTTTTTTTTTTTTTTTTGAGTTTAAGTTCTTAAAGAAAGGAATACAGTATGCTATGCTTATTTTCTTATCTCCTGCAGGCTTTGGCCTACCTACCACACACAGTTCTCTGCACAGTCAAAATGTTATTGCTGATTTGAGAGATTGAAGGAGGTATAGCTAGGACTTGGCAGTTGATTCCAGTGGATTGTAAATAGGCATCAATGAATATTTCAAGATTGTAAGCCTGAGTGGTTGGGACAATAAGGGAGTTAGTTTTAAGAAGCTGAGTAAAATTGGAATTTGTTGTTGAATTTGGAATGATGATTTATAATCGGAAACATTCTAGAGGAAATTAAAAATACAGGAGCTTTGGGAATGAAGGTGGATATTTGGGAATCATAATTTGTTAACTGAAGTTAATCAAATGAGAGCATTCAGAGAGAAAAGAACAGAAAGATTATCAGTTTCCCTTCTTTAAAAAACTGGATATGTGATCTAGCTTCTTGAGCATCACAGTGACTGATTGGCTCGTAGTGATTGATCACTATGCTGACAGTCATTCTCTACCTATCTCATTCCGTTTTCTAAGAGGCAAAATCCTTCATCAGGAGGAGAGTTCAGCTCTAGCTAAGTTTCCCTTGTCCAGCATGCTCCTCCTCCCCCAACTTGTGGAAACAGTTAAAGCCTTGGACTAGGAGCAGAAGTTTGGAATGGTTAAAATGTAGCAACATGTGTTTCCTGAAACAAAATTCCACCATAATAAAAAAGCATTTGAATGCTCCCTTGTAATTCTATTAGACATGTAGCCTTTTTAATGACACAGCCATAATCAGTGATAGGCAGTAGCATAAAGAAGCAAGTGCAAAGCGATTAAGTAATAATAGCGCTACAAAAATGTGTGCTGTAGCTTACCAAACACAACATTTATGAATTATTAGATAGGAGATAAGGCGATGTTGGATTGTTTTAAATTCAGTTCTTTAAAATAGGATAGTTACTAATATTAGTTTGTGTGCTGATTTTATAACTATGTGGGCCTTTATATCAGGAAACAACATAACTTACATAATTGACTAATAGCAGAGCAAAAAAAAAATCTAGTTTTTTTAAAGACGATTTTGCAGAATTTTAGTAATAATTTTGTTTCAGAATTTTCAAAATTCTTTCCAAGCTGTTGATTTAAACTCAAGTCATTTTTGCATACTCCTTGAAACCAGGAAAGGAATAGCATGAATTTGTTTAGCCAGATGTATTCTTTTTTTTTTTAATTGAGGCAGAGTGTCACTCTGTTGCCCAGGCTAGAGTGTGGTGGCGTGATCTTGGCTCACTGAAACCTCCGTCTCCTGCGTTCAAGCTATTCTTTTGCCTCAGCGTCCCGAGGAGCTGGAATTACAGGCACCTGCCACGATGCCTGGCTAATTTTTGTATTTTTAGTAGAGATGGGGTTTCACCATATTGGCCAGGCTGATCGTGAACTCCTGAGCTCGAGTGATCTGCCCGCCTTGGCCAGATGTATTCTTTTAGCTTTCCTTCTGCGCCCCAACCCTAATACACCTGAGAAAAATATTCATCTGTTCGGATACTCAATATGCCATCTTTTCCTCCTGCCCAAGGACACTACCTAAACATTTTCTTTTTAAACATTTTGTCCTTGCTTTGGGACTTCATGTCATTTGTGAAACTGCGATACTCTTGGGAAGGGTTTTGATGCTTTTCAGTATTTAGTGTAAAGGAGAGGTTACAATGAGGAGGATAAAAGTCCTAGAAAGAGAATTAGGGTGCAAAAGACCTTGTAGTTTAGGGTTGGCTTAATCTACTGTAAACGTGTAAACCATGTTTTTAGTATTAGTATATAACAGGACACAAGTGTTTGCCTAGTTATAGAGATTATTTTAATTAAATCTAGTGTGTTTTTCTTCTGCTATAAGCATTTTTAAAATTCAGTTACTCAGGGGTACGAATATAGCATTTTATGTGTATTTGTGAAACTTGCTTTAGTAAATTAAGGGAAATGCCTAATGACTCACGCAGAATTATAGAGCTGAAAAGGGATTTTGAGAGATAATTTAATCCACTCTTCATTTACAAATGAAACAGAGGCTCAGAGTTGAGAAATGTCTTTTGGGAGTGTTTCTAATTATTAATTGATAGTATTGTTGAATTCTCTTAAATTTTCTTGTGAGTTCACATTTATGAGTTACAGTAGTTGAAATGAAGTAGTTGGAATAACAGAATGTATTTTATTTATAGTTAAAGTAGTTTTAGTTGAGGCCTGCATCAGAATTCTTCAGTGTTTCGTTGTAATGCAGAGGCATACTGTATGGCACACATGAGAAACTAATTTTATGTTTCCCAATAATAATGTTTTAAACCAAGTTTAGAGACTTTTTTAAAGTTGTACTCTGTAGGTGCCAGGACAGATGACATTAATAAAATGAATGCTGTTTTTAAAAAACTTTTTCTTTATGGTTTCAGAGATTTATATCTTTGGATTTTAGTTATTAAAGATGTGTTAAATGGGATGTGTACCAGCAGCCATTTCAAGGCCCTTTACACGTTTTTTTATGTTATTACCTTTTCAGAAGGCTTATGAGGTAGTTACTGTTATCTAAATCCCATTTCAAAGATAAGTAAACTGACGATATAGTTAAGTGGTAGATTTAGAATTTTAGCCCTGGCATAGTCTCATTCCAGAGCTCACAACTCTACTGTTCCCTAATTGAGATACATCCAAGGAGAGTAGTCCAATCATTAGTCCAGTTTTTAAGAGTGTTCGTTTTATACATACTTAAACCCAGAGCTACTAATTTTTAGTACAAATATGAAACATATAGGGAGGTCTTAGTGACCAATTCACTGATGTGATTAACCTATAACACATTAAAGTGAAATATGGATTTACTTACTGCTTATTTGCATATTGCAAGGACTGGTAATTGCTGATAAATTCGGGACAGCTCAAGGAAACGATGCCTAATTACATATATCTTCAAAAGGA
Source organism: Mandrillus leucophaeus (assembly GCF_000951045.1). Classification (NCBI taxonomy): domain Eukaryota; kingdom Metazoa; phylum Chordata; class Mammalia; order Primates; family Cercopithecidae; genus Mandrillus; species Mandrillus leucophaeus. Next base: position 4,624,758 of record NW_012110252.1, read on the forward strand.
AGGCATACATATTTCTGAAGCTGCAATTTGAAAATGAATAATCTCCACTGAACTATATTTTACTCATTGTGTGTTGTGTGCTCATTAATGACTGCACAAAACACAAATGAAAGTAAAAAAAAAAATAGAAGAACTTAAGGAAGTAATCAAGTATTTATTTCAATCTCAGTTCTATGCTGAACGCCATGGTATATACAAGAAAACTAAGGCATGATTTTATACTTGAGGTTTACAGTTTAGTTTCAAAGATGAAACTAATATGTGTGAAATAGTTATGGATGGCTTATTAGCATTTAGTTATTTGGGGAGATTAATAAGGGCTGTAGTATTTGGAGGATGATTTATGAAGAAGCCAAACTTGATCAGATCTTGGAAGAGCGTGAATAGGATGTGATCGATATATGGGAAGGAGGACTTCAACAATCTAGGATGTGGCTAAACTGAAAGCTCCATAATGGCAGGGTTTATTTCTTTTTCATTCATTCTCTATTCAAGTGATAGCCTCCTGCATGGTATTAAATAATTCCCAGTAAATATTTTACTGATGAAGGGAAGACATGAAGGAGTTTCAGAGTATTTGGGGGATGGGTCAGTTAGGAAATTGCCCTACCTGGAATTCAGATATTTCTATTGGGAGCTGTGGGACAGCAAGTAGTTTATTTACTCATCTTGCCTTATTTCAGAAGGATTTTAAATGGGGCAGAATGGTTTGCAATTTATTTGATAGGCAGTAGTAGATTGTGTAGATCATTAAGCAAAAGAATGATAAAAGGTAAATTTATGCAGTATTAGTCTGGGTCTAGTATTTTATTTTATTTATTTATTTATTTATTTATTTATTTATTGAGACGGAGTCTCACTCTGTTTCCCAGGCTGGAGTGCAGTGGCGCAATCTTGGCTCACTGCAAGCTCTGCCTCCCGGGTTCACGCCATTCTCCTGCCTCAGCCTCCCCAGCAACTGGGACTACAGGCGCCTGCCACCACGCCCGGCTAATTTTTTTGTATTTTTTTTTTGTTTTTTTTAAGTAGAGATAGGGTTTCACCGTGTTAGCCAGGATGATCTCGATCTCCTGACCTCGTGATCCGCCCACCTCGGCCTCCCAAAGTGTTGGGATTACAGGCGTGAGCCACCGCGCCTGGCCATTTTATTCTATTTTTAACAGCTTTATTGAGTTATAAATCACATACCATAAAGTTTACTCTTTTAAAGTGTGTAATTGAGTAATTTTTAGTATAGTCACAAGGTTGTGCAACCATTTCCAGTCAATTTTATTTTATTTTCTAATGCCTGGATGCTACTTATTGGAATCTAGTCAATTTAGAACATTTTCATGACCCCAAAAAACCCCACACCCAGTGGCAGTCATTCTCATTACTTCTACCCTTAACCTTTGGCAAACACTAATTTACTTTCTGTCTTTATGGATTTGCCTAGTTTGGCCATTTCATGTAAATGGAATCATAGAATCTGTGGCTTTTTGTGACTGATTTCTTTCATGGGGCAACTGCTGACTGCTGTAGTTATATCTTCAGTGGGGATAGTTGGACGTGTAGCAAAGGGATTGGGAAGACATGGTTGAGAATCTTTGAAAGCAAAATTAAAGGAATGGGTAGAGGGATAAAGGGAGGCCTGTGGATAAAGGAAAATCATCTTGGGAGGGAAATGTTTACCGAATACTTAGTGATTTCTATTCACTATTAGGTCGTTTAATACTTATGACAACCTCTGAATTTAGTTTTATTCCCTATGCATTAGGAATAGTCTATGATCACAGGATCACAGGCTAGTAAATGGTGGAAGAAGCATTCACTAGTGTCTTTTTAATTTCAAGGTTCATGTTCTTTTCTCCCCACTAGTGAAAAGCAAGTTAAGATTTTAAGGTTTAGGCTTGAAGGGACCAGGAGAATGTTTCTGTTGACACAGAGTAGGCGTCCAGGTTCTTCCACTCAACAGTCCATCAGTATTTTTGTGTCAGGTTAAACATTGACTTGCATGTAGTGAGAAAAATATTGGAAGGAATTGGAAAAGTTTTTTAAACCATTGCTGTTTATCTTTATAGCTAATATTGTCTTACCCTACTTGACAAATTTCCCTGTGAATTAGCCACTACATTCTTACTTTAAAAGTGTCTGGCTGGGCACAGTGGCTCATGCCTTAATCCCAGCACTTTGGGAGGCCGAGGCCGGCGGATCACCTGAGGTCAGGAGTTTGAGACCAGCCTGACCAACATGGAGAAACCCCATCTTTACTAAAAACACAAAATTAGCTGGGCGTGGTGGCACATGCCGGTAATCCCAGCTACTCAGGAGGCTGAGGCAGGAGAATCGCTTGAACCTGGGAGGCGGAGGTTGTGGTTGGCCAAGATCGTGCCATTGTACTTCGACCTGGGCGATAAGAGCGAAACTCTGTCACAACAACAACAGCAACGACAAAGTTTCTAACACCAAATTACCTTTTTGAGCTTTGGTATTGTATGACGAAAACTAAGTTGAGAATTGAGATATTATGGGAGTAGGCATTGGGATCAATTTGTAAACCTCTATTTTCATTTGGGATTTATTTGGTAATCATATCTTACATAAAATTATGTAAGATGTGCTTTATTTTTATGATATGGTAAGGGTATAAGCAAGTCATTCATACTAGGATAGAATTATTTGAACTTTAGTGGTTGTCAGTATTAAGGTTTTGGAAAGAGTTGTGCTAGATCCTTAAAGTCTCTTCTATCCTTAAGTTCTGAGGTCTTGTATTTATTTTGTTACATCATTTCATTTGTTGAACTATTGAAAGTTAAAACTTGTTCCATATATAGAGGCACAGGCAGAGTAGATTTAGCATCATTCTTAAGGGCCCTATAATTTTCAGAATTATAATGGAACATTGGCTTCAAAGTCACCACTATATTAACCCCTAACAAGAGAGTATAATTGTACATGCTTTTAATGTACAAGCATTTGAAGTTTGTAAAATTAAAAATAATATCCAAGGCAAGGGATGTTAATGCTCTTACAATACAGGCATAAATTGTTTTACTACTGAAAAAGGTTCTTTCTTTTAATGGATTTCTTTTCTTTTAGATAAGTACAGTCAATAATATAACAGATACCTGAATTCATTGTTTTAAGGAACAAAACAGCGTTATTGGTGACTGTCCCCGAATCCACTTCCCCTTTCCTCAGAGGCAATTACTGTTGTGACAGACTCACCTTTTTTTTTTTTTTTTGTATAAAACTCATCTTTCTTTTGCTGTTGATTTCTGCCAGTCCAGCCTCCTCTCTCACCTAGCCTTCTTATATTTCTATTGTTATTCTTCTAGTCACCAAGGCTTTGATAGCTTCAAAAGTGCTTTTGAATTCTTTTCTCTATATTCCTTTCTCTAAGCAAGTCATTTTTAAAGTCCCTTAAAACTTTCCTTTCCCAGCCAAAATCAGCATTGTAGATTTTTTTCATTGCTGCCATAGTAAGAGCTTTTCTTTGTATTTAACTTGCTTCTCTAAGGCACAAAGAAACATTTTTGGTTTAGTTTTTTTTTTCTTTTTGGAGACAGAGTCTCTCTCTGTCACCCAGGCTGAAGTGCAGTGACGTGATCTTGGTTCACTGCAACTTCTTTCTCCTGGGTTCAAGCGATTCTCCAGCCTCAGCCTCCTGAGTAGCTGAAATTACAGGTGCTCATCACCACGCCTGGCTAGTTTTTATATTTTTAGTAGAGATGGAGTTTTGCCATGTTGGCCAGGGTGGCCTCAAACTCCTGACCTCAGGTGATCACCTGCCTGGACCTCCCACAGTGCTGGGATTACAGGCATGAGCCACTGCTCCTGGCCACAACGTGATGTTTTGATATAAGAAAATCTTGTGTCATGAGTCTTACAGTCAAGCTAATTAATGTATTTGTTACCTTTTTTGTGTGATAACACTTAAGATCTCCTTTAGGCAAATTTTAACTGTAAAATACTGTATATTATTAACTGTAGTTACTATGCTATAGCTTAGATCTCTAGTACTTATTCATCTTATAACTGGAAACTTGTACACGTTGATCAACATCTCTCCAATTCCTCCATCTCTCAATACCTGGCAACTACCATTCTACTTATTTCTCAGGTTCTATTTTAGATCCCCATATATGAATACATTGTTTTGCTTATCTTTGATTTTCAGTAGTTTGACTTTGTGCCTAAGTGTGGTTTTCTTTATATTTATTCTGCTTGGGTGTTCTTGAGCCTCTTAAATCTCTAAATTTCTTTCACTAAATTGGGAAAATTTTTGGCTACTATTTCTTTTTATTTGTTTGTTTCTAAGACTGAGTCTGTGTCGCCCAGGCTGGAGTGCAGTGGCGCAGTCTTGTCCCACTGCAACCTCTGTCTCCCAGGTTCAGTGATTCTTGTGCCTCAACTTTCTGAGTAGCTGGGATTACGGGCTCGCACCACCATGCTCAGCTAATTTTTTTGTTTGTTTATTTTTGAGATGGAGTCTCGCTCTGTTGCCAGGCTGGAGTGCAGTAGTAGCGCGATCTCGGCTCACTGAAACCTTCACCTCCCGGATTCAAGCGATTCTCCTGCCTCAGCCTCCCATAATTTATTTTTAGTAGAGGTGGAGTTTCGCTGTGTTGGCCATGCTGGTCCTGAACTCCTGGCCTCAAGTGATCCGCCTGCTTCGGCCTCCCTAAGTGCTGGGATTACAGACATGAGCCACCCCGTCTAGCCCGCCGCTATTTCTTTTAAAAAATATTTTTACTACACTCTCTTCTCCTTCTGGGACTTCAATGTGTCACTTTTTCTTTTCTTTTTTTTTTTTTTGAGACGGAGTCTTGCTCTGTTGCCCAGACTGGAGTGCAGTGGCTCAATCTCAGCTCACTGCAAGTTTTGCCTCCTGGGTTCACGCCATTCTCCCACCTCAGCCTCCCAAGTAGCTGGGACCACAAGCGCCTGCTACCGCACCCGTTCAATTTTGTTACTGTATTTTTAGTAGAGACGGGGTTTCTCTGTTAGCCAGGATGGTCTCGATCTCCTGACCTCATGATCTGTCTGCCTGGGCCTCCCAAAGTGCTGAGATTATAGGTGTGAGCCACTGCGCCTGGCTGTGTGTGTCACCTTTTTGATATTGTCCTTGATAAGTCCCTGAAGCTCTGTTATTTTCTCTTTCTTTGTTTTTTTGCCCACCCTATTTTCAGAATGAATAATTTCTACTGCTCGGCCTTTATTTTTGTTTATCTGGTGATATTTCCTTTATTATCAGTTGCAAGTCTATGTTAATACTCATTGTTGATTCGAAGTCTTTATCTGATAATTCCAGCATTTGGGTCATCTTAGAATTGCCTTCTGTTGAGTGTCTTCTGGGAGAATGGGTTACGTTTTCCTGGTTCTTCTACGTGAAGTAATTTTGGTTTGTATGAATGTAACACTCTTGTTTATTCATTCTCTTGTTAAACATTTGTTTTGCTTCCAGTTTTGGGTCTTTATGAACTATTCTGTTGTGAACATACATGTACACAATCATGTGGACAACTGTTTTTGTTTTTCTTGTGTGGATTCTAACTAGAGGTAGAATTCCTGGGTCAGATGGTAAGTGATTGCTAAATTGTTTTCCTAAGTGGCTGTATCATTTTGCATTCTAACTAGTAATGTTTTTACTTTTGTTGTTGTTGTTATACAGCCCTCCCTCTAACAAGTAATGTTTGAAAGCACCTCAGTGCACTTTTAATTTGCATTTAAAAAATCCCATGGAGTTGAGTGTCCTTTTGTTTAATAACCATTTTTCTTTTTCTGGGAATGGTTAGTGTCTTTTGCCTTTCCTTCTTTTGTTTCCTCTCTTCCTCCTCCCTCCCTCCCTTGTCATGAACATCTAGGTACCCTTTATATGTTGAAGAGATTATCTCTGTCTCTCAGTGTAGATAATTTTTCTCTATTACTCATTTTTTCTTTTGGCTACTTTAGGTGTGTTTTTGTAAAGAAGTTTTTAATCTTTACATAATTGAAATAAACTTTTTCAGTGTATGGATTTTAAGTTAGAAAGTCTCCTGCACTCCAGGGTTATAAACTATATCACGTTTTCTTTTAAACCTTATATTTGATATATTTAGATTTATCCTGCTTTAACATGTGCAGTAGGTATCCAGTATTATTTTCTTTCTCATAACTGCTGAGACTGGCGGGTCACGAGGTCAGGCATTCAAGACCAGCCTGACCAACATGGTGAAACCTCGTCTCTACTAAAAATACAAAAATTAGCTGGGCGTGGTGGCCGATGCCTATAGTCCTAGCTACTTGGGAGACTGAGGTAGGAGAATCGCTTGAACCCAGGAGGCAGAGGTTGTAGTGAGCCAAGGTGGCCCCACGGGACTCCAGCCTAGGTGACAGAGCAAGACTCCATCGCAAAAAAAAAAAAAAGTGTGTGGTAGAATACTCATAAAGTTTACTGTTTAACCATTTCTAATTGTGCAGTTTAGTGGCATAAAGTACATTCACATTATTGTCTAGCCATCACCATCCTCCATGATCCAGAACTTTTTTATCTTCCCAATCTGAAACTCTACCCATTGAACAGTAACTTCCTATTCTCTCCCCACATGCAAAGTCCCAGGCAAATACCATTCCGCTTTCTGTCTTTATGAATTTGACTTTTCTTTCTTTTTTTTTTTTTTTGAGGTGGAGTCTCACTCTGTCGCTCGGGCTGGAGTGCAGTGGCTGGATCTCAGCTTGCTGCAAGCTGCGCCTCCCGAGTTTGCGCCATTCTCCTGCCTCAGCCTCCCGAGTATCTGGGACTACAGGCGCCCGCCACCACGCCCGGCTAGTTTTTTTTGTATTTTTTTTAGTAGAGACGAGGTTTCACCATGTTAGCCAGGATGGTCTCGATCTCCTGACCTCGTGATCCACCCGTCTCGGCCTCCCAGAGTGCTGGGATTACAGGCTTGAGCCACTGCGCCCGGCCGAATTTGACTTTTCTAGGTACCTCCTGTAAGTGCAATTGTACAATAGTTGTCCTTTTGTGATTGGTTTATTTTACTTCTGCTGTTTTCAAGGTTCATCCATGTTGTAAGCACGTATCATGTGTTTCCTTTTTAAGGCTGAATAATACTCCATTGGAAGTATATATCATATTTTGTTTATCCATTCACATTTTGATGGATGCTTAGGTTGCTTCCACCTTTTGGTTATTGCGGATATTGCTGCTATGAACATGCATGTACAAATACCTGTTCAAGTTCCTGCTTTCAGTTGTTTTGGGTATATACCCAGAAGTGGAATTGTTGGGTTGTGTATTTAATTTTTGGAGGAACTATTTTATAGTTTTCCACAGCACTGCACCATTTTAAACTCTCACCAGCATTGCACAAGGGTTTCAATTTCTTTACATTTCCCCAACATTTGTTATTTTCTGTTTTTTTTTGATAGTAGCCATCCTAATGGGTGTGATGTGGTATTTCATTCTGGTTTTGATTTGCATTTTCTTTATTATTAGTGAGGTTGAACATCTTTTCATGTGTTTATTGGCCATTTGTATATTTTCTTTGGAGAAATGTCTGTACAAGTTCTTTGCTCATTTTTCAGTTGGGCTTTTTTTGATTGTTGTGTTGTTCTTTATTCGGGATATTAATCCCTTACAGATAGTGATTTGCAAATATTTTCTCCCATTCTGTAGATTGCCTTTGCACTGTGTTGACTGTGTCCTTTGATACACGAAGGTTTTTACTTTTAATGAAGTTTTTCTCTTTTTTTCTTTTGTTACTTGTGCTTTTGGTGTCATAGTCAAGAGATTACAGCCAAATTTAGTATCAAAAGCTTTTCACATTATGTTTTTTTCTAAGAGTTTTATAGTTTTAGCTCTTGTGTTTAGGTCTCTGATCCACTTTGAGTTAACTTTTGTGTATGGTATAAGGTAAAGGTACAACTTCATTCTTTTGCATATGGATGTCCAGTTTTCCAGCACCATTTGTTCAAAAGACTGCCCTTTTTTCATCTTAGTAGTTATGGCATCCTTATTAAAAATCATTTAATTATATATGTGAGTGTTTATTTCTGGGCTCCTTATTCTGTTAGTCCTTATGCCAGTACCATACTGTTTTGGTCACTATAGCTTTGTAGTAACTTTTAAAATGAGAAAGTGTGAGATCTCCAACTTTGTTCTTTTTCAAGATTATTTGAGAGTCATATGAATTTTAGGATGGATTTTTCTATTTCTGCAAAAATGTTATGAGGATTTTGATGGTAATTGCCTGAATCTGTGGATCGATTTGAGTAAATAGTTTTCAGATATGCAAGTTTGTCCCAAGTCTGAATGCTATACTAAATGCAGTTGTCCAGATGGCAAAGTTAAGAAAAAAATGAAGCCATTTAAACCTATTTTTAAAGCTTATTAGGAGGGAATGAGATCAGATTGCTTACTAGCTGTCCAAAAAAGAGTTTTTGCCAAAAGTAACTTAGAGCAGGGGAGAAGCTGCTTTTATGAATTACTTTTTTGTTTATTTTTTATTGTAATTTTATAATAATTTTTTTAAAGACGTGGTCTTGCTCTGTTGCCCAACTGGAGTTCAGTGGGGCAGTCATAGCTCCTCCATGGCTCAAGTGATCCTCCCAGCCTCCCAAGTAGCTAGGACTACAGGTGTGAGCTGCTATGTCCAGCTGATTTTTAAATTTTTTGTGGAGATGGGGATCTCGACTTGTTGCCCAGGCTGGTGTTCACCTCTTGTCCTCAAGTGACCTTCCTGCTTTGGCTTCACAAAGTGCTGGGACTACAGGCGTGAGCCATCACACCCAACTCATAAATGACCTTTTTGAATATCCAGGAAAACTTTACAGAAAATTGCAAGGGCTATGGAAAAATAAATTACACTGGTAGGATTTATAAATTCAAAGCAAAAATTTATTTTGGAAAAGTGAGGTTAAAAGCGGGTTGTGGCCAGGTGTGGTGGCTGACACCTCTAATCCCAGCACTTTGAGAGGCTGAGGCCGGCCGCTCACCTGAGGTCGGGAGTTGGAGACCAGCCTGACCAACATGGAGAAACCCTTTCTCTACTGAAAGTACAAAATTGACCAGGCATGGTGGCTCATGCCTGTAATCCCAGCCAGCTACTTGGGAGGCTAAGGCAGGAAAATCGCTTGAACCTGGGAGGTGGAGGTTGCGCTGAGCCGAGATCTCGCCATTGCACTCCAGCCTGGGCAACAAGAGCAAAACTACCTCAAAAAAAAAGAAAACAAAACAAAAAACAAGAGCCTTGAATTTAAACATAGTGATTACATCCTTAAATTATAATTTTAAAAGTTTGTATGTCAAGTGCCAATTAATTGTTAGGCAACAGTTTTTTTTTTAATCAAAGAAAAAGCGAGAAAAACTCTTCTACCATCTGCTTGTACAAAATTTCTTCTTTATGGTGACTATCTAATTTTTAGAGTTCATAAAAATATCGTAATAATACGTAGTTATTTCATGTGTAAAACTCAATAGAATTGGTAGGTTAATGGAGGCTAGTTTACATTTGAAAAGCTTTTATTTTGAAGTTTTAAATAAATTTAGTATTTAATATACTTTCTCATTTTTTTCTTTTTTCTTATTATTATAAAGAAAATTCAAATGAAGTTTGTAAGCAAAACTTACATAGCTGTATCTAAATCCCCTCCAGTTTACTTGACTGTGCTTCTCTAATACTACTGTATTTTACTTGTGTTAATTTGAAAATGGTTGGGGATATACTTTGTCCCATTGTATCCTTTTAACTCAGTTCAGCATTTCCTTCAGGTCTTTCTGGACTCAACTTTTAAATCTCTTCTTGTCCTTAAATGTTTCGTATCTCCTATATGAGCGTTAAAATATTTTTATATGAGTGTTAAAAAGTATTTTTTTTAGTCTCAGATTTCTACGGTTCTATTCTTATTTTTAAAATTATTGCAGTGTATTTTCTGTATGCTTGTTCTCTGAACTTTGACTTGTGGTTTTTTTTTTTAGTTTCAAATCTTAATTTTTAAAGTTTGCTAATAATATAAGACAAGTGGTTTTAAAGAGTGATGTTTTTTGGTCATTCAGCACTTTCCTCCCTGATGGAGAAAATGTGAGTTTTTGAAGGTTGAGCCTTCAAACCTTTTTCAAAAGTTTAGGAGATAACTTTATTTTTTTAGATTGTATCCTGTACCACATTTTTTTTTTGAGCCAGGAACCAAATTAGTTTTTAGAGTCTATGCAATTTATAAAGTTAAGTAAACTGTGATATTTCCCCTCATATTTTTAAAGAATTGGTGAAAATACTGTTGTCTTTGATTATTATCAAATGCTGTAATTTGGCAGTCTGCAGAACTAATGTATACAGACTTTACATGATTTAGTTCTCTTGTGATATTAAAAATTTAAATCTAAGGTAGTAGAACATTAGTTGCTGCTCCCCAAAATGTAGTGGATTATTTTGCTGTGGCATTTAAAATGCATTAGAGGTAATTAAGTAAATTACGGTATATCCATACAGTTGGATACCATATGCATTTATTTTTGTGTTTTGGGAATAGCATATTTGTTTTATGTATTGACTGTTTTGTATTAGGTTCATTCGATCCTTTTGGTGTTTATTATGAAAGTAATTCATTGATGAATATACTCAGTCTAGGAAATTCGATTTTGGCCAGGAATGGGGTCTTGATCAGTCTGGTAAGCTAGTTAAATGAATGTTTCTTAAGGGAATTTCTACTGCAATGTGGTCTGTACTTCAAATATGACTGTCGTATTTAGGAGATGGTATTTACACACATAAAAATATGTGTGACTTGTAGTTGAAATGAAGAGTAATTGAAAGAAAAGATGCCTGATAGTTAAAATGATCAAGAAAGACTTCCTGGAGAAGTTTTAAGTTGTGATAAAAGCTTTTCTTTTCTTTTTTTTTTTTTTTAAAGCGGGTGCAGTGTGAGCGTAGATAATGTGGGGGAAGGGGAATGGACAAGATACAGGGGAAAAAAGAGTAGCAGGTGTAGTGAAGCTTAGAACTGGGTTTATGTAAGCAAGTGATAGCAGATGCTTATAAAAATTGGAAATGATTATGGAGAACTTTAATATTCAGCTGCAGGAATCAGAGAATGATATAATTGTTCATGTGGATGGACCTTTAGGAACAATTTTACAATGAATAATTTTACAGAAATGGAAACAAGCTTGTACTTAATCTTGTAGGCAATAGAGCATCATTTGAAGATTTTTGAGTTAGGCCGTTTGAAATTGGGAAATACATATTTGGTCTTCAATCCTGTTTTCAGACATACAACTCCTAAAATTCTTAGAAACTCCAAAGTGATGTCTGTTTGAGTGCTAATGGGATGACTGTTGGCTGGCAGCCCCTAGGTAACTTCAAGATGGGGCTGGTCACTTGAAAGACCGAGGCATGATTAGTGAGTTGGGACTTCCAGCCCCACCCTCCAACCACTGGGGCTGAAGGTTAAGTTGATGAACAATGGTTTAATCAATCCTGTCTGCACTGAAGCCTTTATAAAAACCCCAAAGGACGGGATTTGGAGAGCTTTCAGATAGCCGAACACGTGGAGGTTCTGGGAGGGTGGTACGCTCGAGAGGGTGTGGAACGTCCACGTCTCTTCCCACACACCTCACCCTGTGTGTGTCTTTATCTGTATGCTTTGTAGTATTATTTATAATAAACCAGCTAATGTGTTTCTCTGAGTTTTGTGAGCCACTTTAGCAAATTAATTGAACTCAAAGAGTTCATCTTCAAGCTGGTGAGTCAGAAGTTCCAGAGGCTGGGGCTTGTGACTGGTGTCTGAAGAAGAGGGGCAGTCTTGGGGACTGAACCTTCAACCTGTGAATTCTGATGCTATCTCCAGGTAGATAGTACTGGAATTGAATTGCAGAACACCCAGCTGGTGTCCACTGAAGAACTGATTGCTTTTTTGTTGTTGGGAGAGACCCTGCACACATTTGGTGTTGGGAGAAACCCTCCACACATTTGGTCACGGAAGTCTTCTGTGTTGATTGTTGTGGTGGTGGTGTGAAAGCAGAGGAAAAAACAATTTGAGCATTGGTTTTTAGGTATATTATTCTCTTGTCCTTTGTAGGAGTTCTAGAGTTGAAAATACTGTTTTGTCCTGTTTTAGGGTATTGTTGGATATAGCAACTTGAATTGCAGTGGTGACAAATAAGAGTAAAAGTAGAGAGATTAATATATGGGATCAGACCAAGGAATAGTTAGGTGTTAATAATTCACTAAGTATTGGTCAGATAGTAGTAGGCTTTTAGATAGAGTGTTTTAGTTCAACAGTTTTAGACTGCCTTGTATTAAACAAGTTTTTATTTTCGTATAGTATACTAGTCAGTTCCATTTGTCCACTGGGAAGGTATTAAACTATACTGGATGGGAAGGAGAGCACCTAACATAGTAGGAGCAGTGTTAATAGTGGCTTGGTGGCATGAAATGGGTTGGAGTGTTGAGAAATTGTCAGCTGTTTTTATGGTTAAGGAGTTTAATGTGGTGTCAGGGCAGCTGGGAGAGGTCCGAGGCCAAATAATAAATGGACTTTTTTGTGTACCTTACAAGGAAATTTTTGTTTTGTTTTGTTTTGTTTTAAAAAACATGGACAGTGGGGAACTGTTGAAGAGGTTAGTCAGTAGACCAATATCAGTTTTTTTTTTTTTTTTTTTAAAACAGGTTACGGTTTCCCCTTATTTTTGATGATTTACTCTATTTGGCACACCCTTTTTTTTTTTTTTTTTGAGATTTAGTCTTGCTCAGTCACCCAGGCTGGAATACAGTGGCATGATCTTGGCTCACCGAAACCTCCGTCTCATGGGTTCAAGCAATTCTCCTGCCTCACGTTCCTGAGTAGCTGGGATTACAGGCGCCTGCCACTACGCCCTGCTAATTCTTGTATTTTAATAGAGATGGGGTTTCCCATGTTGGTCAAGCTGGTCTCGAACTCTTTACCTTAAGTGATCGTCTCTCCTCGGCCTTGGCACACTCAGTTCTTGAACTTAATTTAGAGGCTAAAATATTCCCCAAAGATATTATTTATTTTTTTGTTTATTTTGTGAGACAGAGTCTCATTCTGTCTCCCAGGCTGGAGTGCAATGGTGTGATCTCGGCTCACTGCAACCTCCACCTCCTAAGTTCAAGCGATTCTCTTCCCTCAGCCTCCCAAGTAGCTGGGATTACAGGTGTCCACCGCCACGCCTGGCTAATTTTGTATTTTTAGTAGAGTTGGGGGTTTACTCATGTTGGTCAGGCTGGTCTTGAACTCATGTCCTCAAGTAATCCACCTGCCTCAGCCTCCCAAAGTGCTGGGATTACAGGCACGAGCCGCTGCTCACAGCCTAATTTCTTTAGTTTTAGTAGCGAGGGTGTTTCACCATGTGGGCCAGGCTGGTCTCAAACCTCTGTAGCCCAGTAAGTTTTTTTGTTTTTTTTTCCATTTTATCTTAGAAAAAAAGATTCTACAGATATTAAGAGTCCAAGAATGTCACAGCAATTACCTGTCTGCTATTTAGCAGTGAGTTTGAATATGGAATAAAATAAAATGTTATATTCTCTTTAAAGCCTGCTTGTAGTTAATAGCTTTTCCCACATAGCTAAAAAGTGTCCAGCTATCTCCTAAGTAGCCCCCACATACTGCTTGTCAGAGCTCAGCTTTTATAATTTCTGATCCTTATTTATGTTGTTGTTATTTTGTTAGAAGAATATAGGCCAAATCTGCTGTGACAAAACATTAAATATTTAATTTGGTATGAAATGATGTACAGTGAAAAAAATCTCCCTCTCATTTCTGTTCATCACCTCCCCAGTTCCCTTTTTTGGAGACAACCAAAATTATTCTTGTATAGTCTTCTAGAGATATCTTGTGCCTATACAAAATATTTTATATGTTTTTACTCCTCCCCATTACTTTTATACAGATATACCATACTTGATACATTGTTCTGTGTCTTTGTTCAATTAGTAATACATTTTGGAAATTGTTTCATATCGCTGTACTAAGAGCTTCCTCAGTCTGTGTTTTGTAGCTGCATAATGTTCCATAGTATAAACTTAGCATATTTCAATAGTTTCCAGTTTGATTGTTATTTCCAGTCTTTTGCTGTTAGAAGCAAGATTGTAGCTAATGACCTTGGTTGTATATTATTTCACATATATTCCTGAAGGATCAATTTCTTGAAGTGGAATTTCTTTTCAAAAGCTCTAGGCATTTATAATTTTGATACAATTGTGAAAGTGTGGTTAAATGAAGTGAAACTATGGAGTTTGGTATAGTATTTACCTACGATGGAATCTCACTTCATAACAAATGAAATTCCATTTACATTTGAAATAAATGTATAAATTCCAATACATTTGAAATAAATGTATAATTGCTAAAATATTAGTGAAATCTTTATAAATTATTTTGTTTTGCAGGTATACAAAACTAGGATATGCTGGAAATACAGAACCACAGTTTATCATCCCTTCCTGTAAGTATTTCTTTTAAGCCACAAATGAGCTGATTTAAAATATCTCCTTCCCTTATAATTTAAGTAAAAGAAGTAATCAGTTCTGAAGTCCTGTAAGATTTAGTCCTTTAAAAACATGATTTGCTGAGTTCTTAAGTGTAGCCTCATTTTCGTACCTCTGACCATTCATTTCAGCTTTCTGTTTAGCTCCCCATTTGCCTTGTCTACCAAATATCTCTTTTTAAAGAAAAAGAGAAATGAACTGATAATAAAACAGTACCCCCATTTTTAGGGTGATATTGTAGTTAATAGTATGTGGGTATAACTAATTATCAAGTAGTCTGTTCCTCATCATGTACCTATGAAGACTGTCCTTTGGTTTGTGGATATGACTACTTTTTGCAAGGCCTATATCTGTTGACATCCTCACTGAGTGTCCATGTTTCAAAATAAGGATGGAAGGACAGTATCTCACCTTTAGAGATGTTGACCTCAACTATTTTCTAATATCCTATAACCATACTGTTGTATATTATGTCTTTAGAGTATTTTTGTTTTATCCTGTTTCTGTTAATCTTGCTTAAGCTGACCATTAACTTTCAGTAGTTTTAAAAAAATATTCTGACATTGGTTTGTTAGTGCTCTTGTTTGTTAGCATAGATCTGTTCCTCGATGAACATAGTTTTACACTTTTGACTTGCAAACAGTTCATGTTTTTTGTACATAATACAGTAATACTTCTGATCTATTTGTCTTACATCCAAATTAAAACTTTTGCATACCAAATGACAAACCTTTTGAGCCATTGCTTGATGATTCTCACTCCTACATATTTTAATTTTGAGAGTGTCACTAATTTTTCACAGTCTTATTTATGTGACTGAATTTTTTGTATTTCATTGTTACTCATTTATGAAAATAAGAAAATGGAGAAATGAATATGTAGAGAGTAATGAAAGCAGTGTATGTTTCAGAATCAGTGAGGTTGAGAATAAGATAGGTATTGTTATGCTTTGCCAAAAACTGGATCTTTAGTGTCTCTTGAGTATTCATTGGACACAAGAGGTCAACTGTTGTGTCATTTGTGTAGTAAGAACAAAATTAAATGTGTAACATTAAAGAAATAACACTGGCCGGGTGCGGTGGCTCAACTCCTGTAATCTCAGCACTTTGGGAGACCGAGGCAGGCGAATCACGAGGTCAGGAGTTCGAGACCAGCCTGACCAACATGTTGAAACCTGTGTCTACTAAAAATACAAAAATTAGCCATGCATAGTGGTGTGCACATGTAATCCCAGCTGCTCAGGAGGCTGAGGCAGGAGAATCACTTGAACCCGGGAGGTGGAGGTTGCAGTGAGCTGAGACCATGCCACTGCATTCCAGGCTGGGTGACAGAGCAAGACTCAGTCTCAAAAAAAAAAATAAATAAATAAAATAAAAAATAAAAAATAGAAATACACTGTCAAAATTGCACCTAAAAAGGGAAATGTTTTTAGGTTTTTATCCACTCCTCACTTTCTAGAAACAAACTTACTTGACTTTTGCGTTTCTCATATTTTGATACACTTTTCTAGAAATCGATGATGTAAGAACTTAGGCTACTACTTAAATCTAATAGTTTTTTAAAACCCAGAATGGATTTTAGGTGATACTGATGAAACAGCTCATTCATGTGAGTCTAGTTACCTTTATTATTACCTTTTAAATATTTTATTCATGCATGTTTGTTGTCTGCTGAAAATGAAGAACAGGTTTGCTTTTCTTCATAGTTTTTCCCACATTTATATGTCAATACATTGATTGTTTTTTTTTTGTCTGTTTTAAGAATTCAGTGATACATGTTGGCTTTATTGCTGACTAATGTAGAGGTACTTCTTTGGGCTAGTACTTGACTTTAGTTGTATTTCAGTTTAGTGTTAGACCATTGTGTATGTACTTACTGGTTTCTTTAAGCTACCGTAACAAAGTACCAAAACCTAGTTGGCTGAAAACCACAGAAACTTACAATTCTGGAGTCCAGAAGTACAAAATCAATGCGGCAGCAGGATCGTGGTATTGCTGGTGTCTTCTAGCTTCTGAGGTTTCCTCAGGATCCTTGGCTGGTAGATGCATCACTCCAGTCACACGGCTGTCTTCTTGCTGTGTGTCTTTAAATCATCATCCTTCTGTGTGTCTGTGTTCAAATTTTCCCTTTCTGTGAGGACACTAGTCATATTGGATTAGGGGCCACCTTGATAATCTCGTTTTAACTGAGAAGACCCTGTTTCCAAACATAGTTACATTCTGAGGTACTGGGGGTTAGGACTTCAACATATCTTTTTGGGGGTGCACAATTCAACCTGTAACAATGCTGATGGCTTTTAACCTTTTGTGTATAATCTTTTGTTATGATTGTTTCAGGAGACTACTAAAGTTATTTCTGCCATCTTAGCAAAATTGGTTTTGGTTATAGTCTTAAATGGCTGTGTTAACTTTTTATTGGAGGCCTACATAATCTTGATTGTTTGAACCATTGGATTTCATCGCTGTTGAATTCATTTTTTATTTTATCTCTCTGCCAAAATGTGAAGTCTTTGCTGTGACTTGTTGCAGTATGTTAAAAATTCGTTTGCCTGGTATAAGAAAGTTTTTGATTCTTGAGTGTGTTTTCTTATCCAGTTTTAATGCTGCAGGTACAGTGTTTATAATTAGCAGATAAAGACATTGCCACTATCTTTTACTGATGAGTATTGATATTTGATCTGGAAAGCCTATGCGACTGGTTCCAGGCTTTTTTTTTGTATACATGTATATTTATTTTTAGGAAATTTATAGTGAGCCACCCGGATGTCTATGTACATTATAAGTAAATTGCTAGAAAGAATTTCTGGCATTTAAAAGGACTAGATGGTGGATTTAAAATGTTTTTTCTTCCAGTTATTTTCTGCCCACTTTCTTAAGGATATAGCTGTTACTAAATGAAAGTAACAGTTGCATGCCAGATCAGTGTAAGTGCATTCAGACAATTATTTTGAATGAAGAACTGAACTTGAAGGATGCATACATTTATAACTTAATCTAAAAATACATAACAAGTTTTAGCTTTGAAACTGTATGCTGGATTTCTGAAATTATTTAAGGATATTGTTGTGGGTTTTACCTAAATGAATTCAGATTTCCTTTTGTGTGTGTAGTTTAACAGATCTGTATTACATTTAAATTACTAGACCACAGTAGTAATTACTATTACTAGACCCAATCAGTATTACTAGACCCAATAGTGATAGGGTAGAGATATAAAGAAAGTTGAAAAAATTATCCTTGAAGTTTTTTTCTCATTTGTGTTTTTCAGTTTTTTTTTTCCAGTTGTTCATCAAGCATATGTGGACTTGGTGGGATTACAGTTTTACTCAGAATCTAAAGAGGATTTTTATAATTTAAGAAATATATATTTGAAACATTCACACAGATTTTTTTTTTTTTTTTGGCTTTTTGCATTTGAGTCCTTGTCTCTGAGTGGGAGTTGAGGTTTCATTGTGTAAAATGAATTTTGTCACTAGTTTCTTATGATTTTTGTGAATTAGTTTGACAATTTAAATATGCTAGGTCATGTTTTACTTTGTAACACTTTGTAATGGAAGAAGTGTAAGGTAAAAGTTTGTCTCATTTGAAGAAGATGAATTATTTGACATATCTTACTTATTTTAAAGGTATTGCTATTAAGGAGTCAGCAAAAGTGGGTGATCAAGCTCAGAGGAGGGTGATGAAAGGTGTTGATGACCTAGACTTCTTCATTGGTGATGAAGCAATAGAAAAACCTACATATGCAACAAAGGTATGTTTTCATGATTTGTATAAATAACATTTTCAAAAATTAGTTTGTTCAATGCTTGTGCCCTCTGGAATACACTCTATAATAGATCTTATTAATATCCTCAAACCTCTTCTCAGTAGAAATTTCTTTTTCCCTGTGGCATCCTTCCCTGTTGCTTTGACTTTGCTTTTTTTTTCTTTTTCTTTTTTTATAACCCCTAGGAGGAAAAATTTAGCCCTTTCAAATGAGCAGTTATTATTTTTCCACACCCACTGGATCTCATGGCTCTCAATAAAATTAGCTTTACTTCCACATTGCTACTTCTGCAAACATTTTTTCCACGTCTTTATTCAAACCTATACCATTTTTCTCTTTTTTTAAGCTTATGCCATCTGTAAGTGCTGTTCTGTTTCTCCCTCTTTTTCTTTTTCCCTTTTTCTTTTTTACCCTTTTCCTTCCCTCTTTTATTTGAAGTGTAAGTATGTAAGTGTTAATTATATAGTTTGAAGAATTTTTATGACTAATCACAACAGGTAGAGATACAGAACAAATCTAGTAACCTTGAAGCTTTCCTTGTACTTGTTCACACAGTCACTACTCCAATCCCGCAAATAAATAAATGCTATTCTGACCTTTATCATCTTATTTTTTGACATTGACTTTGTCTGGTTTGTAAATATCCTCCTTTGTACTTCTTCCCTTCTCATAATTTATTTATTAATGAACAACTAATAAATACTTTGTAAAATACTTTGCCAAGTATCATGAGTAAAATGGTGTATAAGAAAAATAATTCCCCTGAGTTCAAGGCTATTATAATGCGGTGGACTTCAAGACTATTATAATGTGGTGGAAGACATTGAAGAAATAATTACAAGTGTGTTGGGGATTAGAAAAAGGGAAACATACACAAAGTGCTCTGGACATGTATTACAGGAGTAGCTAACCTAGTGTGGGGATTCAGGAATGTCCTCGAGGAGTAAATCTTTAAGCTGAGGCTTGAAGAATAAAATAGGAGTTAGCTGCTGAGGTAGGCAGGCTGAGTTGTTTTAGGTAGAGAAACCAATATATGAAGAGGCTTTACTTATATGAGGGAGACTAGAAATGCATGACCAATATGCCTGAAGCATGGAGAATGAGGTAGAAAGAAGTGAGGAGGCTGGATAGGTAGGCCAGGAAAGAGCACTGTGTAAGTGTTGTGAGACCATGCTAAAGAATTTGAACCCTATCCTATAGGTAACATTAATGAATATACCTAGAGGAATAATTTTTGCGCTTAAAGTGCAAATATTGGAATCTACCTGTTTGAACTTGAATCCTGTCTATGCTAATTTCTAACTTTGTGATATCATTCAGTGACTTAATCTTTCTTAATTTTGATTTCTTCGTCTGTAAAATGGAGATGTTATTAGTACTTCAGGATTTTTTTTCTTTTTTCTTTTCTTTTCTTTTCTTTTTTAACGCAGAGCCTCACTTTGTTACCCAGGCTAGAGTTCAATGGCGTGAACATGACTCACTGCAGCCTTGATAGCCCAGGCTCAAGTGATCCTCCTACCTCAGCCTCCCAAATAGCTTGGACTACAGATGCATGCCACCAGGCCCGGCTAATTTTTTGTATTTTTGGTAGAGATGGGATTTCATCATGTTGACTGGTCTTGAACTCCTGGGCTCAAACAATTTGTCCCCTTGGCCTGCCAAAGTACTGGGATTATAAATGTGAGTCACCACGGCTGGCCCAGGATTGTTAAAAGGCTTAAGGAGATGTGTATAAAGAAATTGTTATACTCTACTGCTTTGAACGTAATGATTACTCTGTATATGTTGGCTATTTTTACTTATAAAAGATTACTCAGGCCACATAGCAATGGAGAGAAATTATTTGGGTAAGATAAGCATGATTCTGGGGAAACCAGATAATTGACTATTGCTGTAGTCTAAGCAAGAGATATTAGTGACGGCAGTAGGAATAGAAAGAGATGGAAATTGTGTATGTGCAATCACACATGCAGACATTTAACTTTTATTGTAGAAAACTTCACATGTCAAAGAAGAGAAAATAATATCATGAACCCCTGTGTGCGTACACACAACTTTGGCGGTTATCATCTTTGGACAATCTCATTTTGTCTATAATCTTTCCACCCCCAGCCTCCAATTATTTTGAAGTAAATTGTATATACTATTTCACTTACAAATATTTAACTCTTAAATATGAAGACTTCTAAAAAAGAAAATTGTGACACCTTAATTTAGTGTGCAGTTTCTTTACGTGATATCTAGTTATTGCTTAAATTTCTTTGATTATTTTCTATATTGGTTATTCTGTTTGAATCAGCATTAAAATGTGGTCTACTCACTGGGTTTAGTTGATAAATCTCTTAAGTCTCTTTTTATCTGTAGGTTCTTTTCCCTGTGTGTTATGTTTCTTTTCTTTTTTGTTCTTGCCGTTTATTTATGGAAAAAAACTTGGAAGTCTTGTAAACTTTCCTATATTGTAGGGATTCTGATTATTACGTCCTCATTGGGTCATGTAACACGGTACCCTACTTCCTATATTTACTTTTTGTTCTTGTAAATGGTAGTTAAATAAAAGTCTGATTAGATTTATAGGACATTTTTGTTTGTTTTGACAAGGGGAAAACAGTGGATAATTAAAGAGTAACAGGGCAGCGTGATTAATGGGATATTGGTGATAAGCTAGATGTATCAATTGAGGGTAATTCCCAGCTCTGAGATAATCTTTTTATCCCTTATCTGCTGAAATTGAGAAATTTAAAGGAGAAACATCTAAAAATTATTTTATTTTTTTGAGACAGTGTCTCACTTTGTTACTCAGGTTGCAGTGCAGTGGCACAATCACAGCTCACTGCAGCCTCAAACTTCTGGACTCAAGAGATTTTCACACTTCAGCTTCCTGAGTAGCTGGGACCACAGGCGTGTGCCATCGTGTCTCACTAATTTATTTTATTTTTGTTTTTGAGATGGAGTCTTGCTCTATCTCCCAGGCTGGAGTGCAGTGGCATGGTGTCACCTCACTGCAACCTCCACCTCCTGGGTTCAAGCGATTCTCCTGCCTCGGCGTCCTGAGTAGCTGGGATTACAGGCATGTGCCACCACGCCCGACTAATTTTTTGTGTTTTTAGTAGAGATGGGGTTTCACCATTTGGCCAGGCTGGCCTTGAACTCCTGACTTTAGGTGATCTGCCCACCTTGGCCTCCCAAAGTGCTGGGATTACAGGTGTGAGCCACTGCATCCGGCCTTCTATTTTATTTTTTGTAGAAGCAGGGTCGCCTTCTGTTGCCCATGCTGGTCTCAAACTCCTGGGCTCAAGTGACCCTCCCACGTTGGCCTCCCAAAGTGTGGGATTACAGGCATGAGCCACTGCACCTGGCTTTTGAAAAATTTTTACTTGTCATATAATAATTGTACATATTTATGGAGTACGTATTGATGTTTTGATATGTACAATGTTTAGTGATCAAGTCAATTTAAGTAGCATATTTACCTCAAACATTTATTTTTTGTGTTGAGAATACTCAGAATTCTCTGTTCTATCTAAAAATATATAATACATTAACTGTAGTCGTCCTATAGTGCTATAGAACACTAGAACTTATTCTTCCTATCCAGCTGTAATTTTGTATCCTTTATTCAAGCTCTCCCTATTCCCTTCTTTCCCCTCCCCTTTCCAGCCTCTAGTAACCACTTTTCTACTCTCTACTTACATGAAATCAATTTTTTTAAGCTTTTGCACATGAATGAGAACATGCAATATTTATCTTTTAGGTCCTGGCTTATTTCACTTAATGTCTTCTTAGCTCATCTGTGTTGCCAGGAATGACAGGATTTCACTCTTATTTTATGGCTGAATAGTATTGTGCATATATACTGCACATATGGACACTGAGATTGATTTTATATTTTGACTGTTGTGAAGAGTGCTGCAATAAACATGAGGGTGCAGGTATCTCTGATATAGTAATTTATTTTCCTTTGGGTATATATCCAATATTAGGATGGCTGGATCATATGGTAGTTCTATTTGTGGTTTTTTGAGGAGCCTCTGTACTATGCTTTATAGTGGCTTTACCTGTTAACATTCCCTCCACAGTATATATGAGTTCCCTTTTCTCCACATCCTTGCCAGCATTTGTTTTTTTTTTTTTTGGTCTTTTGGATAATAGCCATTCTAACTGTGGTGAGATGATATCTCTTTGTGGTTTTGATTTGCATTTTCCTGATGATTAGTCATGTTGGACTTTTTTTTCATGTATTTATTGGCCGTTTGTGTGACTTCTTTGAGAAATGTCTATTTAGATTATTTGCCCTTTTAAAAAATCTTTTTTTTTTTTTTGCTGTTGAATTGAGTTCCTTATATATTCTAGATATTAATCCCCTGTCAGATGTACAGTTGGCAGGCATTTTGACCCATTTCATAACTTGTATTTTCCTTCTGTGATGATTTTCTTCACAGAAGCATTTTAGTTTAATCCCATTTGTCTATTTTTGCTTTTGTTGCCTGTGTTTCTGAAGTTGTATTTGTAAAATCTTTTCCCATAGCAATGTTGTGAGAAGTTTCCCCTAAGTTTTCTTCTAGTGCTTTTATAATTTTGAGTCTTAGATTTAAATCTTTAATTCATTTTGAGTTGATTTTTGTATAAGGTGAGAGCCAGAGGCCTTGGTTCATAATGAGAAACACTTTTGACTGTGGTAGTATAGAGAGGAGAAAATAAGTTTAATTTTGAACACATTCTGTTTGAGGTACCTGTGATACATCTGAGATTTTGTTAGAGTCAAATATGTGGATTTTGGAGCTAAGAAACAAGGCAGAGCTGGAGACAGAGATTCAGAAGGTGTCAATTACCTTAGAGGGGATGAGATTACTTAGGGGAGCATTTCACAGGGGAAGAGAACTAAGACAGAGCTTGAGCAGTGTGCCAGTTAGGTTTGAGTAGAGGAGGAAAAGTCTGTGAAAGAGACTGAGAATGCATGGGTAGATATGCAGAGGTAAACACTGTAGAATGGTGCTGAGATGAGCTAGAGCCCATAGGTAATTTGCTGTCTTTAGCTACAAGGTGGTCATTTGTAACCTGAATGAGAATAGTTTTAGAAGAGTAGTTGGGCTAGACGGAAGTAGTCTTTTGAGTGATAGGCCAGGAAAAATGTAACAGTAAGAGTACTGTTCATTGAGTTTCAGTTGTGATTGGGAGGGAGAGATGAAGAGACACATTTCAAGGTTAAGATGGAAGACATGTCTGAGTGCTAATATGAAAGAACTTTTAGAAAGAGATTAAAGTAATAGGAAAGTTAAGGTATAATCAAGGTCTCTGAAAAAGCTGGAGGGATGAGATCCAGAACACAGATGACTGAATTGACATGAGGAATATCTTACATTACAATGGAAGTAAATGAGAAAAAAGACTGTGGAATCCATTTTACAGATTTGAATTCCTGACTGTTGGATTCTGCTTCTTCTGCGAAATATGTAGTGACATCATCTGCTGGTCATGGAATGGATGCTGGGAGAAGGTGAAATCTGAGTGGCAGGGGCAGCATTGAAAATCATCATTGTGGAGAGTAAAGATGAACAGAGTAGAGGAGCAAAGTCTTGCCAGGCAAGGTTAGGTCCATTTGAGAATAATGATTATGAATTCTTAGTTTTAACACCCCAGTTACAAATGTTTCTGCAGTATAATCAGTATTCTGGATATAGGCAAGTTTATGTCAGAGACATATGCTGGGTTGGATTTTGGTAAACGGGATGAAAAGAGGATACGTGAAACAGAAGTGATGGGTCAGAATCTAGACTGTGTATATTGATGACTAGGGAATAATTAAAGCAATCACTGGACCGAAAGTCTTAATTGGTGTTCAGAAGAGATCTCCTGAGGTGGTTGAGTATGCTAGAATAGTAAGAGGTTGTGATCAGAGAAGGGTATACCTGCATTTCAGGGATTGAGAGGTGATAGTGATGATGATATAAAATCTATACTGGCCAAAATGCAAAAGAGATACATTGAGAAGTCAGTCAGTCAAGAGGCCAGAGTTCCTTTCCAATGATTCTATCCACTCATTTTAAACACATTTTCAAGTCTTCCAAGTGCTACAAACAAACCAGAACAAAACTACTCTCAATCTTTATTCCTACCTTCTGTCCTCAGCAATTTAGCTATCTTTCTCTTTCCTTTTAAAATGACACTTCTTAGTGAGTTTCAAGATATTTGATATGCTCTTTGTTAAATCCCATTATATGTAACAGTTTTCATCCTTTTTGATTTGTCTTTGTTTCGCAGGATTACTCTGATGGTTCTCTTCCTAACATGGAATATTTGTTTTGTTTGTTTTTATTTGTTATTTCTATTGTCACTGATTTCTCCTTTACCCACTACTGAAATGTTCATTTCTCCAGGCACTGCCTTCAGTTCTCTTTTCTTTTTTTTCTCTTGTAAAATGGTGTGACTTAATCTTTTATTGTTTCATTAAAGACTTTCTCTAGGTGATCTCATCCATTCCTTTGTCTGCAACCACAGACTAGATCTCTACTTTCAGTTCCTTGACTACATCTTTACCTACCTATTTCATGGCTCTTGAGTTTTAATATATCTAAAACAAAATGTATTATATGTGCTCCACTCTTGTTTATTCCAAGATCAGAAAAAACACAGTTTTTATGTTTTGATTAATGAATCTTATCCATTCTAACTTCAAAGCTAGAAACCTATTGGTATCTTCTGACTTTTTTTCGAGACAGATGTCTTGCCCTGTTGCCCATGTTGGAATGCAGTGGTGAGATCTTGGCTCACTGCAGCCTTGACCCTCTGAGCTCAAGTGATTCTTCCACCTCAGCCTCTTGAGTAGTGGGGACTACAGGTGTGTGCCACCACACCTGGCTAATTAAATTTTTTTTTTTTTTTTTGTAGAGGCAAGGTCTCACTACGTTGCCTAGGCTGGTCTCAAACTCCTGGGCTCAAGCCATCCTCTCACCTTGGCCTCCCAAAGTGCTGGGATTATAGGTGTGAGCCACCACACCTGGCTAATTAAATTTTTTTTTTTTTTTTTGTAGAGGCAAGGTCTCACTATGTTGCCTAGGCTGGTCTCAAACTCCTGGGCTCAAGCCATCCTCTCACCTTGGCCTCCCAAAGTGCTGGGATTATAGGTGTGAGCCACCATGCCCCGCCCTTTCTTATTCTTATTGACTGAGAAATCTTCAGTGTGGCCCAGTGTCATCCATACCACTATTGGTACTCTTGTTCTCACTTGGTTCTGGTTCTGTTAAGCTTCATTTGAGCTTTCCCAGTGCTGCTATAATAGTCTTCCTAACTATTAAAGCTGTTCTTATTCCCCTGCTTAAAAGTTTCTATGCTGTTTTATTTCTTATAGAATAAAACCTAAATGCAAGGCAAATTTTTGAGAATCTAGTCCCTTTGATCTAGAACTGGTGTATCTCCCTACATACCTTTCTTCAAACCTTTTGGCATATGCATTTCTCATTGATATCTTCACTTTCGTTTTTGTATACCATGCAGTGTTTGTCTTTCTATACATCTTTTTCTGTTGTCCACAAGTTCCTCCATACCTCTCATTCCCCTGCCAAAAAAAAAACCAGAAAGCAAAACTGAGAATGTTGCTTCTTTAAGACTCAGCTTAGATATGACCTCCTCAGTGAAACCTTTTCTCTCACAAGACAAGGTGATCATCTTGTTCAAGGAACCATTTATTTATTTATTTATTTATTTATTTATTTGACAGAGTGTTACTCTGTTGCCCAGGCTGGAGTGGAGTGATGTGATCTTGGCTCTCTGCAACCTCTGACTCCTGGATTCAAGAGATTCTCCTGCGTCAGTCTCCCCAGTAGCTGGGATTATAGGTGCCTGCCACCACGCCTGACTGATTTTTGTATTTTCAGTGGAGATGAGGTTTCACCGTATTGGCCAGGCTAGTCTTGAACTCCTGACTTCAAATGATCCACCCATCTCAACCACCAAAGTGCTGGAATTACAGGCGTGAGCTATCATGCTGACTTTTTTTTTTGGAGACAGAGTCTCACTCTGTCACCCAGGCTGGAGTGCAGTGGAGTGATCCTGGCTCACTGCAACCTCTGCCTTCCGGGTTCAAGTGATTCTCCTGCCTCAGCCTCCTGAGTAGCTGGGATTATAAGCATGCACCACGATACCTGGCTAATTTTTGTATTTTTTAATGGAGACGGGGTTTCACCATGTTGGCCAGGCTGATCTCAAACTCCTGAGCTCAGGTGATCTGCCTGCCTCGGCCTCCCAAAGTGCTGGGATTACAGGCATGAGCCACCACGCCCAGTCAGAACTTTATTTTTTAAAAAACCTGTAATGTAATATTTGTTCATATGTATTTCTTTTACTAGACTGAGTTTTTTGTGTGCAGGATGTCTGTGTCCTTGCCATTTGTGCCAATGGCTTATAGTAGGTACACAGTAATAATTGGTGAATAAATAATACTTAAAACATTTAAATTTGTAAACTTCCAATAATGTTAAAAATTGAATGAGACAGTAAACTGCAATTTTTCCCTTCCTTAAAGCAAACTGGGGAGTAGAAGTCTTTTTATAAATATAATGCCTTAAAAAGTAGTGTGGAAACTAGAGTAAGAAGTAGATGTTAGGAATTGATACTGCAAGGTGTTTATTTGTTCATTAATTTGTTTAACTTTAGGTTTTGAATGTGTTTTATGTTCATGGAACTATATTCAGTTGCAGAGGTTCACAAACTTTCTCAGTGCCATTAGGGTCTCAGTAACATTTTTCACTGTGCCACCTAGATCAAAAGAAATGTCAAATAGTTCTGCTTATTAAATACCTAGGTCTAGGCAACTTAGTAGCCACGTGAAATAAAATAGGACACTTAAATTGGAAGTATTATTTCACTGCTGAGTAATCACATTTCTGTTAGGGTGCTTAGGCACTGAACAACTTCTCAAACCTGGAATCAGATGGGACATTGCCACCCTGATTTCTTGTTTTACGTTGATGTTATTTTATGTGATAACTTGGTTTTTATCCCAGCAACTGCTGACAAATCAACTTCTCCAAGAAATAACGTCATTGAAAGGAATATATAATAGTATGATTTATTGTTGAAACTGACTTACTGTGACTTGTAAGATCATGCAGTGTCCAACTGATGTTGAGTAACACTGTATTTCCCTGGAAAATTTAAAATAACTTTGTGGTGCCCTTGTGAATTTATGGTATTACACTGGGGTGCTGTCTTAGTTCATTTTCTGTTGCTATAATGAATACTCGAGATGGAGTAATTTATAAAGAAAAGGGGTTTATTTTGGCTCGTGGTTCTGGAGTTGAGGAAGTCCAAGATGAGTTGGCCACATCTGATCGACCTCTGGTAAGGACGTTATGCTGCTTCATAACGTGTTGGGAAGTGGAAGAGGAAAGGGACAAAATACAAGGGACAGCCTTACTTTATAACAGCCTGCCTTCAATTCTCTGGAGAATTAACTCAGTCCTGCTGAGAGCTGCATTAATTCCTCTAATGACCTGGTCACTTCTTAAAGGCCCCACCACCTCTTGATACTGGAACACTGGCAATTAAATTTTAAATTTTAATATGAGTTTTGGTGGGAACACACCACATCCAAATCATAGTAGGTATCTTGGCACACAATTTTGGAAGCATGACTCTTACACATTTATAAAACTTTTCTTATAAAATTTTATATGCTTGATTCTTATGATTATTCTAGGTATGTACTTACCAGGTGCACTTTTTATATTTGGCATACAACAAATACTTGTTAATGACCTAATGAATTAAAAATTAAGGAAATTGTGATAAAGTTTAGTTTTTAGGTTTAATTTTTGTAGGCTAACTTACCTTTTATTAGAAAACTTTTAAAATCTGGAAAGACTAGTACAATGACCTTCCATCTAGATTTAACAGTTTTTAACATTTTGACATATTTACTTTGTTTTTATTGAGCCATCTGTCTGACAATGCGTTGTTGAACTAATTTATCTCTAAATCCTTAAGTACACATCTTTTAAGGATGGTCTATAGTATCGCACCTAAGAAAATATATCCTCATCTAATATCCACTAATGATCTAATATTTCCTTTTTTGTAGTTTTATTTATTTTTTATATTAATAAGATTTAATTTGTATTTCCCTTTTTGTTTTGATAGTGGCCAATCCGCCATGGTATAGTTGAAGATTGGGACTTAATGGAAAGGTTTATGGAGCAAGTGATCTTTAAGTATTTAAGGGCAGAACCTGAAGACCATTATTTTCTTTTGGTAAGTTACAAATTATAATTTCACTGAGGAAATTTTTGAATAGACTTAATGAGAACATTTTCATCACACTTCTTTGGTATACTTTGGTTATTAAATTGTCATATGTCTAAATGATTTTGTAATAAAGCTGTATCTTTAAGACCATCTAGTTATGGCTACAGGAGAAAGTAGTATGTCAAAGTACCACATTTTAAACACTTAAGAAGTGCTTTTGGTAATTAATATCTAATCTTTATGATGGGAACAGTAAGGTTCAGAACAATGTTGGAAACCTGTGGCACTTCCTTTTTTCTTTTAAAAAAATAGTCTGATTATTATATCATTGGTATTTCTTCATAACAAAAATACAATATGATTTAATTTTTAAATGTCTTTTTATTAAAGCAATGCATGTTCATAACTTAAATCAAATGCCTTTGTAAGATTTAAAACAACAAAATAACACTTTCCTTTCTTACCTCTCCCAACCTTTGATTCATATTCCCCGGAGGCAGACATTTTCAGTTTTTAAAAAAGTTTGCCCTGGTAGTAATCTTATAAATTTAATGTGTTTCTTTTATTTCTTATGTTTTTAAAAATATTATGCATGATTTATCAACCTCCTAATAGGAAAACATGAGAATTTCCCTTTTTTCCTTTTCTCTCCCTCTGCACAAAATAACTGTCCTTTCCCTTTCCTCACATTGTAGTTATATCACAGTTTTTGGTTAAATCAATATTCTGTGTCTTATGGTGATTTTGATGGACTATAAAGTTGAAAGAACCGTACTATGGACACTCATACACCCACAATCTAGATTCAATGATTAACCTTAACATTTGGCTATAATTGCTTCATGACGTCTATCCATCTGTCACTTCATTTTAGTTTTTAAATCACTTCAAAGTGAGTTGCAAATGGGAGTCATTTGACCCCTAAATACTTTAGCACGTATTTCATCAACTAGAGCTATCATTTGTGTATGGTTATTCTTTTCATATAAAATTTACATATCATAAAATCACTGATCTGCACCATTCAGTAGATTTTGACCAGGGATTGGCAAACTTTCTAAAGGAGCAGATAGCAAATATTTTTGACTTTGCAGGGGATAAAGTCTCTGAGGAAACTTAGTTCACTTTTTATACAATGGTCCCTGTCACAGCTACTCAGCTGTGCTGTTGTAGCATGTTAGCAGCCATAGACAATACTTAAATTCATAGGTATGTCTGTGTTCCAATAAGTTTTTTTTTTTTACCAAAACAGGTTGTGGGCTATATTTGACCTACAGGATGCATGATGTGGTTTGTCCAATCTTTGTCAGTTACATACATCTGTGTAACCTAAACTCTTACCAAGATAAAGAAAAATTACTATCAGCGTGGAAAGTTTTCTCTGCCCCCATGCCCTAGTGACAACTACTGTTTTGTTTCTTTTTCATCTGAGATTAGTTTTGCCCATGTTTGAGTGTCAAATAATGGAATCATGCAATATGTGCGTTTTGGTGAAACACTTTTACTTAGCATAATCTGGAGATTGATTCGTGTTATTGCATATACTAGTGATTTGTTGCTTTTTGTTGCTGGGTAGTATTCCATTGAATAAATTTGCCTCACTTTATCCATTTTCCTGTTGACGAACACCTGGGCTATTTCTAGTTTTTCTTTTTTTTTCCTTTTTTTTTTTTTTTTTTTTTAAAGACAGGGTTTTGCTCTGTTGCTCAGGCTGGAATACAGTGGACCAATCATGGCTCGCTGCAGTGTTGACCTCCCAGCTCAAACAGTTCTCCCAGCTCAGATTCCTGAGTATCTAGGACACACAGGCCCGGGCCACCACACCTGGGTAATGTGTTCTGGTTTAGAGATGGAGTCTCACTTTGTCACCCAGGCTGGTCTTGAATTCCTGGGCTCCAAGGGATCCTCCCTCCATGGCCTCTTAAAATGCTGCCACCATGCCTGGCTTAATTCTGTTTTTGGTTATAATAAAATAGTTTGACCATTGTGAACCTTCTTCTACAAAACTTTTTGTGGACATACGTTTTCATTTCTCTTGTCTAAATAACGTAGGTATGGAATTGCAGCGTCATAGGGTAGGTACATGATTTTTTTTTTTTTAAGGGAAACTCAAGGGAACTTTTCCCAAGGTGTTAAACCTTTTTGCACACCCCCCAGTGATGCGTTAGTAATCTGGTTGCTCTATTCAAGATTTGGCTTGTCAATGTTTTATACTTTTTTTTTTTGAGACAGCATCTTGCTCTGTCACCGAGGCTGGAGTACAGTGGTGTGACCTTGGCTTACTGAAACCTCCCTGCCTCCCAAGTTGAAGTTATTCTTGTGCCTCAGCCTCCTCAGTAGCTGGGATTACAGGCAGGCACCACCACACCCGGCTAACTTTTGTAATTTTAATAGAGATAGGATTTTGCCATGTTGGCCAGGCTGGTCTTGAACTCCTAGCCTCAAGTAATCTGCCCACCTCAGCCTCCCAGAGTGCTGAAATTATAGGTGTGAGCCACTGCGCTGCTGACTTGTCAGTCTTTTAAATTTTAGCCATTCTGGTGGGTGTGTAAAGATTTTTCATTTGCTTTTAATTTTAATTTTCATTTTCTGATAACTGAGTATGTTGAGCAGTCTTTCATGTGCGATTATTATTATTAGCTATTTGTATATTTTCCTTTGTGAATCCTCTGATTATCTTTTATGTAGATTTTTTTTTTCTTGGAGTTTATAATTTAACTGCCTTGGTTTTTAGTTTACTTAATGTTGTGTGTATTCATCAGTAAATTATCTCCAGACTTTTAAACATAGCTCCAGAACTCTTCTAAATAAGTTTAAACGCCACAGGGAGTTTAGCTTATAAAGGTTTTATGTAAGGTAACAGTGTACTTAGTTGTTTTACTTTATATTTCTTTTGAAATAATAATTTTAAAAAGATATAATTTTTAATGGATTCAAGTTTTATCACTTTTTCCCTTTGTGATTTGTGCTTCACAAATTTAAGGAATTATTCCTTTAAGGTCAAAAAGAGAATTCTGTTTCTTTTAAATTAAAAAATTTTTCTTTTACATTTAAATATTCGAGATACCACAGAGAATGATTAGATTGTCAGTCAGACTCACAAGAATCAGAGGTCTTACCCAGTGTCAATCTTTAAAAATTAAAACGATTTAAGTGATCATGAGGCATAGGTGAAATATGAAGTCCGACGCTGCCAGATCTCTGAGTCCTTTCTTGCCTCTTTAGAGTGCCTTCTGTCCCAGACTTAACCTATGAGATTTCTAAGTGATGTATGCAGTCACATAACTTAAACAGAAGAGTGCTCTGCAAACATCTTGATTCTATGCTCTTAACAGGTAAATTAATAAAACGTTTTTCAGAAAGCTATACCATTCGATCTGTAGAATCTCGGCTTGTTTACTGTAATCCTATATAGTTCGGGGACATTCTTCTAAAAGTGTTACTTAGATGAGGGCTCTCCTGTGGCAAATACTATCGATGTTTTTTCTGGAGGTTTGTCATTACTGTATTTAAAGGATGATTTGACTGGACCACCTTTTCCCTACCTTCAACCCTCTCTCTCCCTGCTTCATTTCTTTTTAATGTTTAATCTGTATGAGTGGTATGATACAGGCATTCAGGGCTTTTTTTTTTTTTAATGTGAATTACCATATTGTTTTCAGATATGTATGGATATGTTTGAATTCTCTATAGTTTTCCTTTGATCTCTGTGTCTTTCTACTTGTAAATTTAATGCATTTTAAATAAAATGTTTGGAATAAATTACTTCTTGTTTTAAAATTGTCAAGAAAGTTATCAAAATAACCTGATATTATCTATTTAAAATGTTATTTATTTCAATAGACTGAACCTCCATTGAATACTCCAGAAAACAGGGAATATACTGCTGAAATAATGTTTGAGTCTTTCAATGTTCCAGGCTTGTACATTGCTGTGCAGGTAAGCAAGTTCATATTTATCTAAGTTTGATTTTTAAATTTTAACCTAGTTTAATTTGCTGCCTAAAATACGTACTTTTTTTTTTTCCCCCACAAAGGTTTAAACGTAATGTCAAAGCATGTTATACTTCTCTCCTGAATTGTTAATTTAGAAGTAATATTATGGGAAGTGGAGATATTTAGTCAGGAAAAGAGAAGTGTTAAAAAAGTAAGTTAATGGTGTTTGGGTATTTCAAGGACTTTCATAGGACAGAAATAAAGGAACTAATATTTATTGAATGCTTACTCCATGACAGGAACATTGTATATATATTTATTTATCCTTGTAAATAATCCTTTATCATTTATCCTTATGCATCTTTTTTTCCTTTGTTACAGTCTTTTTGATTGACTTATCTTTAGGTATATTTGATACCCTAATATTTCACTTCTCTTAATTTGTACATTTATCTGTATGGAACAGCTTCTCTCCCACCCCTTAGGATCAGAGCTTGCCTCATTTTTTTTTCCTTGTAGCAAAGGCAATACCTGACATAACACAAATGCTTTATATGTGTATTAATTCATTATTTCTATTAAATGTAGATGTTTTTGTTTCTGTTTTTTTGTGGAGGAAGAAAACTAAAGTTGGAAGGCACCTTATTCAGAGTTAAATGGTTAGCTGTGATACCAGGCAGCTGAAGTCTGTCTGACTTTGCTCTTTGTTGGGATCACACCGGTTTTTGTAACTCCAGGGTACACAGAATCAATAAATGATAATTATGGATGAATATTTTAACTTGGATAGCAAAGAACTTTTTAATGTTTAATGCAATCCATAAATTTAGTGAACTGCCTTTTTAGTTCTCTGTTGCTAAAAATATTTAAGGAGTCACATACACCTGTCATGATCTTTATAGAAGAATTCAGTCTTGAGTGGGAGACCCTTTTTTAGTTCTTAGAATCTGAATAAAGTGAGGAGTTGGGAGGAATCATCTTTCACTTGGGAGTTTTTGCTTCTCATGTTATATTAAATATAATAAACTTATGTTTAACCATATTGTCAGGTATAGCTTACTTTAAAACACTGGCATCATGAGCTTTGTTTCATTCCTCTGGAGTTGTAATTTGGTATTTCAGTGATTTTCTTAGTGGCCTCTGAGTGCTCTTAATTTCATTATTTAATCTCTGTTCTGTTTTATTGATGTTCAGTAGTCGATAACATTTCTGTAACATGATGTGCCGATGCATATCTATTCTACTTTGGGACCTTAACGGTTTACAAAAGACTTGTAAAAGTGATCAGAGGTAATTCTTGGTTATAGATAGTTTTGAATTTACTTATAAAGGAGGGATATCTCATAATGAAGTCTAAACACTCTGTGTGTGTGTGTGTGTGTATATGTGTATATATATATGTGTGTATATATATACACACAACTAGTATTAGGATGGAATTTTTCATTGTAAGGTTGTCAAAAAATAATGTTTAGTTCTGTTAGCCTATGGTGATTATGTGGTGATTGTGTTAATATGATCTTGTGTTCAGATAGGAGGGTGACCTAGATAGCTTTCTAGGTCCCTTTTAGCTATTATAGTTCAGGTAGGTAAAATAAGGCCAGTATAAGTTTAGTTGTTTTTAATTATTAGTCATATACTTTGTTTGAGTCTTGGATTATAAGAAATTTAGTTTTTAAAAAATGAGCTATGTTAATTTCTTAATTCTCACACTTAAAAGAATTGTGTTGTATTGTCTGTGCCAAGGTTTTTCATAGAAAAATTTTGTCAACTTTGCTCTGTAATTAAATTAGAGTAGTATTTGGAAGTGTGCGATGGCATTTTCTCTATGTCATATAGTCCTAAACACATGTTGCCTTAAAAAAATTTGAAGTTAGGCTTGGCACGGTGGCTCATGCCCTATAATCCCAGCACTTTGGGAGGCTGAGGCGGGTGGATCACAAGGTCAGGAGTTCAAGATCAGCCTGGCCGAGATGATAAAACCCTGTCTCTACTGAAAATAAAAAAATTAGCCATGCATGGTCGTGGGCGCCTGTAATCCCAGCTACTCTGGAGGCTGAGGCAGAGAATTGCTTGAACCCAAGAGGCGGAAGTTGCAGTGAGCCGAGATTGCTCCACTGCACTCCAGCCCTGGGTGACAGAAAGAAACTCTGTCTCAAAAAATAAAAATAAAAAAAATTTGAAGGTAATCTTTTGGTAATAGTTGTTCATAGACATATATGTATTGTATAACTGGAGGTTGGGTGATTGTGTACTTTTCGCCTTACATTGCAGTTTGTAACAGGCCAGCCCACGTGGACATAGTTCTGGCAAGTTAGTTCTATACTATTTAATGCAATCTTCCACATTTTTAGCTTTAGGACAGAAATAGCCTTTATAAAATATGTAAATCTTATAAAACATGCTCCTAAAAGCAAATACAAACCTGTAAGTTTGTCTTAGTAAAATGTAGGGAGTGAGCTATTTTATTGCATAATACAAAATTAATTTTATGTGTTTTCTTTCCACAGATAACTACATTTAAAATTGAATAAAGTACTCCAGGAAACTAGTTTTTTTTTTTTTCGATTAACTCTTTGTTTTTTTGTTTTTTTGTTTTTTTGCCTTCTTTCTTTGTGCTCAAGGCTGTTCTTGCCTTAGCTGCATCTTGGACCTCAAGACAAGTAGGAGAACGGACGTTGACTGGTACAGTAATAGACAGTGGAGATGGTGTCACTCATGTCATTCCTGTGGTAAGGCTATTTTACAGTTACTGAACAGAACATGAAATAACACATCTGGCAAAGTTAAATTATATGAATTAATATTAGTTTTAAAAAACTTTAAATATGACACTTTAAAATTTTGCTATAATTTGGTCTTTTGTTCAGTTATAGCTATATTTTGCTTACCTTTTAAAAATTTTATAAACATTTCAAAATGTTTCTTTTACTGTAGGTTTGTACTGCAGTTAAGAAAATTATGAATTGCAGTATCTGGAATGGAAGTATATTAATGGCTTTCATTCTGTTTTCCAGTTGGATATGTGCTAACCATTTGATGACCTCTTTTATTCATAATTAACAGATTTCAGACTGGTATACAGGGTAACTGTGTAACAGTTAGTTGTAAGTACATGAACTTTAGTAGATACTTTATGGGTTGTATTTAATAAAGCATATTAAGAAAAATGCATCAAATTAGGTTTTTTGCCACAAATAACATTTTTCTTCCAAGGCCTTTGTGCTTCAATTCTTAATGATAAATCAGGTTTTTAAAAAATTATGCCTAATGAATTCAAAATGACTACTAGAATTCATACTGATTATTATTAAATGGGTATATATAGAAAGGTTTATCTTTTAAAGTAATTTTTATATTATAATGAATATCATTTAAGGAATTACATTATTTTGAACTTTTATTTTTTTTATTATTCTCACTCCAGTGTTTAATGCATGAGGCAATGTCTGTTGAAGATTACATCCTCAGGGTGACTACCTTTGGATTAGACTCCTGGTCCTCCTCCACTTTCACCCTCATGATGTGTCATAATAGTTTTAGTAATAACTGCCATTGTTTAATGATAACTTTATTAAGATAAAATTTATATACCATACAGTTCACTTGTTTAGAGTGTACAGTTCGTTGATTTTTAGTATATTCACAAAGTCCATCCATCCCTACAATTTTAGAACATTTTCATCACCCTGAAAAGGAACCCTGTATCTATTCACAGTCACCATCCATTTCCCCTTGATACCTTTAGCCCCTGGCAACCATGAATCTACTTTTTGTCTGTGTTAGATTTGCCGTCCTGGCCATTTTATATAAATAGAGTTAAACATGGTGGTCTTTTGTGACTGGGTGCTTTCACTTAGGTGAACATTTTCAAGATTCATCCATGTTATAGCATGTATAGTATTTCATTTCTTTTTATTGCCAAATGATATTTCGTTGTGTGGATATATGAGATTTTTTGTAGCCCTTGGGAGGTATTTTAGTAAGCTTGGAAATTAGGATGTGTTCAGCATTTGATAGCTTTTTTTAGTTTGCTTGGCAGTTTGTTTTTCTTTCTTAGTGGTACATAAAATAATTGTTCAGCTTAAAATTCTCATTTAAATATGAAAATCAGTCTGTGATGA
The DNA here is from genome assembly GCF_000951045.1 of Mandrillus leucophaeus. Lineage (NCBI taxonomy): Eukaryota > Metazoa > Chordata > Mammalia > Primates > Cercopithecidae > Mandrillus > Mandrillus leucophaeus. Next base: position 4,661,289 of record NW_012110252.1, read on the forward strand.
ATATTATATTTTTCTTTGAGTACCTTAGTTTATTCATTAATAAAAATGCAAATAATTGTCTTGCTTAAGGTCACCAAATAATAGGTAGTGAGGCTAGGATTTGACCTGGTTCTGCCTTTCTTCAGTCTTTTCTTAACACCTACACATCTGAGCAGTACTATCAGTATCTTGATAATTAGAATAGGTAATTTTCAGAATAGAAGTTATCAACATGGAACAGAATGAGTTTTAGTAAGGACATTAAGAATGGGTATTCTGGCTGGTATGGTGGCTCATGCCTGTAATCCCAGCACTTTGGGAGGCCAAGGTGGGCAGATCGCTTGAGCCTAGGAGTTCAAGACCAGCATGGGCAACATGGTGAAACCCTGTCTCTAAAAAAAAAATGCAAAAATTAGTTGAACATGGTGTTGCATGCCTGTAGTCCCAGCTACTCCGAAAGCTGAGGACGAAAGATAACCTGAGCCCGGAGAGGTTGAGGCTGCAGTGAGCCATGATCTCACCACTGCACTCTAGCTTCTCTAGCTTGTGCAGCAGAGTGAGACCCTGTCTCCAAAGAAAAAAAAAAAAAAAAAGGTGGTGAGGGGTGGGTGGGTATTCCTGTTTATTGTTTACTTTTCCTTCCTTCTTTAGAATTAGTGGAGTATTTTTTATTATTCCGTTTTCTCTTCTTAATTGGCTTATTAGCTATGCTATATCTGTTGTCATTTGTTTTTGGTCGTGGTTGTTGTATGGGTTGTAGTAAACATCTTTAACTTATCACTGTCTAATTACAAATAACATTCTGCTACTTCATAACTAATTATGCAACAGCTTTGACCTTCTAGTCTTTGTTCCTTTATTGTCATTCATTTTACTTTTATACGTTGTGCACTCAATAATACATTATTAACTTGTTTCATTTTGAGTGGTGTGTTAGTTTGCTAGAACTGCCATAATAAAGTACTACAGATTGGGTAACTAAAGAATAATTTGTTTTCTCACAGGTCTGGAGGTTAGATGTCAAAGATCAGGATTTTGACAGGGTTGGTTTCTTCTGAAGACTCTTCTTGGCTTCTAGCTGTCCATCTTCTTTATATGTCTTCACATAGTCCTCTCCATACATGTCTGTGTCTGAATCTCCTCTTAAGGATACCAGTTATGTTGGATTAATGAGTTCATTTTAACTAGATACTACTTTGAATACCTTATCTCCAAAAAATAGTCATATTCTGAGATAGAGGTTAGGACTTCAACATGGGAATTTGGTAGGGAGGAAAAACACAATTTTAAGCCAGTAGCAAAAACTTATCTTTAAAAGATAACTTTTTGGAGACAGAGTCTTGCTCTGTCGCCCAGGCTGGAGTGCAGTGGTGCGATCTCAGCTCACTTCAACCTCCGCCTCCTGGGTTTAAGTGATTCTTGTGCCTTAGCCTCCCGAGTAGCTGGATTATAGATGTGTGTCACCAGGCCTGGCTAATTTTTTTTGTTTTTTTAGTAGAGATGGGGTTTCACCATGTTGCCCAGGCTGGTCTCAAACTCCTGGCTTCAAGCCATCCACCTGCCTTGGCCTCCCAAAAGTCCTGGGATTACAGGTGTGAGCCACTGTGCCCGGCCTTGAAATAGAGTTCTTTAATTCACATACCATATCTAGTGCTCTCTATTCCTTTGTGAAGGTCCACATTTCCACCTGGTATCGTTTTCCTTCTGTCAAAATGACATCCTTTAACATGTCTTATAGTGCTGATCCATTGGCTCTGAATTCTTTCAACTTTTGTACATCCTTTGAAAAAGTCTTTATTCTCTTTTAGTTTTGAAAGATGATTTTTGCTTGGTATAGAAGGTTGACAGTTTTCTCCTGTAGATGTCACTCCACTGTCTTCTGGTTTACCTTGTTTCTGAAAATAAGTCAGCTGTTATTCTTGTGTGTGTTTCTTTGAATGTAATATTTATTTGGGTGGCTGTCTTCAAGATTTTCTTTTTATTCCTGGTTCATCGGTTTTTAGCAATTTGATTGTGACGTACCTAAGTAAAGTTTTCTTTGTCTCTTCTCCGTAGGGTTCATTGAGCTTCTTGTATATATAGATTTGTAATTTTCATCATATTTGGAAAGTTTTTGTCTGTTATTGATTACATATTTTTTCTCTTCCCCTTTCTCTCCTTTTGGTACTCTGATCACATGTGTATTAGGCTGCTTCACAGTGTCTCAAAGGTCACTGATGCTCTGTTCATTTATTTTTTTTATAATCTTTTTCTTTATTTTTTTGGATAGTTTTTATTACTCTTTCTTCAAATTTACTATTTTTTCTTCATTGTGTAGTCTACTGTAATGTCATCTAGTGTTTTTTTGTCATCTGGTAGATTTTTAAATTTCAGACACTATGTTTTTTTCTTTAGAAGTTCCATTTGGGTCTTTTTATGTCTTCCACTTCTCTCTTCCTCATGCTTATTGTTGACCTTCTTCATTATATGGAGTATATGGTTGCTGTTTTAATGTCCTTGTCATTCCTCTGTATTGATTTTTCTTCTCGTCAAGTGTTGTGTTTTTCTGCTTCCTTGCATGCTTATAATTTTTGATTTGGTATGCTATCCACTGTTGTGTGCTGTATTTTTGAAGTTCTTTGTAAGTATTTAGGATTTTTTTTCCTGGGACATAGTTAAGATACCAGGAATTGGTTTGATCCTCTCAGGGGCTCTTTTAAATGTTATTAAGCAGGTCCATAACAGGTTTTTGTCCAGGACTGGTTTGTCCCCATTCTTGAGGCAATGTTTCTCTGAGGACTCTACTTGTTGTCTTGTATTTGAAAACATCTTTCAACTTTGGCTAGTGGGATCAGGAACTATTTCTGGCCATGTGTGAGCTCTGTTGGTTGTTCTGTCTACTTTTTTCTAGAGGTTCTTTCTCTCACCTTGATGGTTTCCTCACAGGAATGTGCTGATCAGTATTCAGTTAAGGAGATACTCTCTTCACATCTTCCCAGCTCTCCGTTGGTGCAACTCCTTCCCCTCCAATAATTTGGCCTACAAACTTTAGCCACTTTTGCCTTTCTGACCTTTAAATTCTACATCCCTAACTTAATGAGACCGGTTCTGTTTTAGTTCTCTTTCCCGTTGTTGTGGCCTAGTAACTTTCCCTAGGCAGTAGGATAGAGTGTTTGTAACATTCACTTTATTTGTTTCCCTTTTCTTAGAAAGTATCTCTGCCCTACTCTGCCAATTGTCAAATGTCTGAAAACCTTTATTTCTTATAAATTGTCCTTTATTTAAGTTGAGAGGGTAAGTTCAGTCCCTAATATTCTGTCATGGCCGATGAAGGCATCCTTAATATTCTTTCCTAATTAAATTTAATTTTGCCACACTATTTGTTATACTTCTGACACATCAGTGAATTTGTGAATCAGTTCTACAGAATTTAGTTATTTGACATTATGGTGGTGTGTGGAAAGCTTCAGGTTTGTGAAATGGATACATACTTCATTAGAAAAATGATAGGCACTTTGTCAAATTTCTTATGACGCATTCTAAATTATAATTACTGAAATTATAAATGATTTTAAAATAGTACTATCTGATATAAAGTCTGCTATCTAAACCATTTGATATTTCTATTTTGAAATTTACTGTTTCTGTGTTGTTATTTTAGTCATAGTTATAAATTGTCAATGGGAAAATAAATCTCAAGTTGCTGGCCATTCTTAGTTATCGTTTCTGATGAATAAAGGTGAATTCTGGAATAAAACAGTACTTGAGAATATGAATACACTAACTTGATAAATTGGTCTTTAATGGTTCATATTTTTAGGTTATATTAATTTTCAAAGCATTGAAAGTAAATTTGAAATCTTTTTCCCCCCTCTAGGCTGAAGGGTATGTGATTGGCAGCTGTATTAAACACATTCCAATCGCAGGACGAGATATAACATATTTTATTCAGCAACTGCTGAGAGACCGAGAAGTAGGAATCCCTCCAGAACAATCCTTGGAAACTGCTAAGGCAGTAAAGGTAAAAAGTGTGATAGAAGTGTAATTTAGTTAAAAATTAAAATCACATTTATAACATTAACGTGAGAAATTTTTAATTGAAGAACAGTACTTAAAATAATCTTGTTAACCAGTTATAAATTATTACTCTTAAGTATATTTACATTTTCTCTGTATTTCTTGCAAGAAAATTATTATTACAACAGTTTGTCTATTTTCTTCATATTTTATATTTGAGAGGAGTAATATATAAGAACATTTTACCAAATGACCTCTCCATAAATTTTTGTGATTCTCTTTATTAAAAATAATTATTTCACTGTAAAGTGCTTGCATCTCAATTTCTTCACTGAATTCTTTATTTTAATTCTAAAAGCTTTTGTCATAAAAATTATTTTGATACAATTGATTCATTGTGCTATGGTATAGAGGCAGTGTTAACTCAAGTGATAGGGCACATAGAAGAAAAACATTAAGGCTATCTAAAGTATTTTTTAAATTTTTTCTGCCATGTAAGTATTATATCAATGCTTCATGCAAACTATCAAAATACTTTAACATCATCTTTCAAACTTATTATTTGCCACATAACCAAAAAATTTCAGTGGGTCTCACATGTTTTGAAAAGTAAAACTGCCCTGGCAAAAGTAACTTTTACTTATTTGTCTCTCTTTGCATGTTTTTTTTTTCACTTATACATTTTTAAGTTTTTTATTTCTTATTTTTATTGATTTATTTTTTATAGAGATGGGATCTTGTTCTGCTACCCAAGCTAGAGTGCAGTGGCACAATCATGGCTCACTGCAGCCTCAAACTTCTGGGCTCACGTGATCCTCCTGCCTCAGCCTCCTGAGTAGCTAGAACTGCAGGTGCATATCACTATGTCTGGCTAAGTTTTTGTAGAGATGGAGGTCTTGCTATGTTGCCCAGGCTGTTCGTAAACTCCTGACCTTAAGCAATCCTCCTGCCTCAGAATCTCAAAGTGCTGGCTGTGAGCCACCATGCCTGGGCCTCTTTGCATGTTTATGGGATTTTCCTTGCTCGTCAGAGCTTAAGAATGAAAATATATCAACTACTTCCTAGGTAGTAAATTAGTAAAAGATTGCCAAAAGTTACCCCAAGTTGGTGGCATAAGAATTAAATATATAAAAAGTTAATGTGAATACTACTGATTCAACATCTTTGGGAAATCTGTAAAATTAAAGCAAAATGAGAAAACACCAGAGATTTAAATCTGTTCCAGAAAAGATTGATGGTCAGTCTGAATGTCTTTAAAGGAGTATCATTTCTTGTCATTCCCACTTCCAAGGTTTGGAGAAGACCTCAAATAGTGTAATCAAATGTCTTTCGTTTCCAGTATTTTTTCTCTTTGTGTATTTTGATTATTACTAGTAATATTTGCAGCTATCTCGGATGGAGCCTGTGATGTATAAAAATACTGGAAAAGGAAGGCTTTTTAAAAAATATATATATAGGCTGGCAGTTGGGAGTTTATAAATTACAAATATGATGTTATAATCTGTATTTTTCAATGTTTTTGATAAAACTTTTACTTAGGTGTCATATAACCAAATATGCAACAAAATGGAGTAATTTATATTTTTAGCGTTCTTTCTTTGCTCATTTATTTACTCAGACTGTAATCAGTTTTGTTTCAGATATTAAGGATCTAATTAATTTGTGTGGTTATCGTAATTATTACTTATTCTTCAGTTCTATATTTTATTCTCCTTACGTAGAGCACAAGATTCATTATTACTGAGACAGAAAATGTTGAATGACATTAATGAACGTTTTCAGGAAATAACACTGAAGTAATAGAAATCAGCTCTCCAATCTCTCAAATATTGTTTATATTTAAAGTCAGAAAATATGTGTAGGAGATGAGTATGTTTATTTGTACTACACATATGATAACATCCTAACATAAATTTTACTCCCAGCTTAATTTCCTAATTTTATTTTCTGAAGAAGTTTTTTTTTATTTGATTCTAGTTTACTGAAAACATGCCATTCTTTTTTACTGTTCCTATAATAAGCAAAAAAAGTTACTTTTGTTTATTTGTTTTTCAGGAGCGTTATAGTTATGTCTGCCCAGATTTAGTAAAAGAATTTAACAAGTATGATACAGATGGGTCAAAATGGATTAAACAGTATACTGGAATCAATGCTATCTCAAAGAAAGAATTTTCTATCGATGTTGGTTATGAGAGATTTTTGGGACCTGAAATATTTTTTCATCCAGAGGTAAGTTTTTTTTTAACAGAATTGTTTAAAAATATTCAGCAGCAAATATCAATTAATGGATATTCAGAGAGAATTGATCTCAGAAACTTTTATTAGTATACTAAAAACCGTTTGAGTTTTTATGAAAAGTTTTATTTAAAAGTTTTATGAAATTTTTAAAGAAAAAATTTGCTTTTGTTTAAACAAGTGAAATTGTTGCTATTTTTTGTAGATTTAGAAAAAGCTTTTTTTTTTTTAAATATGGGGGCTTATGTGGGGGGTCATGGGAAGAGGGGAGCCCTTAAACTTTTTTTTTCTTCCCTCAGTCGTGGACTCAGGTAAAGTTTTGTAATTATTTAAATAAAATATTTTGGGAAAGGTTATAGAAAACTCCCCCCTCCCCATTTGTGTAAAATGACCATTTTACAAAGAACCTTCAATTGACCATTAAAACATAGAACTAGTAGCAAAATAGTCTTCTCTCTGTGAAGTTTTAGCAACATAAAGGCTTTATTAAATTAAGAAGTACATGCTTTTAATAATGGAAAATTCTTCTGGTAACTTAGTATCAGAATTGTAACTTTGTTAATAGAATTACTAATATGTACTTTGCTTATTTAATGTTAATAATAGTTATTTTTAAAATTTTGTTTATTCACTCAGCAAATGTTAAATGGTTTGGATTTTCATGATCCCAGCTTAAATTAAGCACTGGGTATTCAAAGATGAAAAATCATTTTATCTTGCTCTTACTGAGCTCAAAGAATAAAAGAGATGAATATTTAAACAGGTAGGGTTACAGATGCTTTAATGAGTGCATGTATCTGGTGAGGGCACAGGAACAAAGAGCATCTAAGTCTGCTTGGGAGAACATCTCAGAGGAGATAATGGTTGAACTGAGACATAAAGGATGAATGGGTGTTTGTCAGTTGTGTGGTAGGGGAGTATATGTATTTTTGTCAGAAGATTAGCTAGGCAGAGGTCTTAGACATGAGAGTGCTACATAAGAAAAGTATAAAGGACAGATTAGTAGGAGAGGGATCCAGATAGGTATTCATGGACCAAGTCTTGAAGGGCAGATATGCTATGCAAGGGAGTTAGCTGGATTCTGTAGTCATGCAAAAATTTTAAGCATAGAAAATATTATTTACCATATTAGAAAGGTTACTCTCACAGCATTGGTTTGGACGGGTTGGAACAGTGGTGTGAATTGTGTTGGAAACAGATGATTTTACTACAGTATTTTAGATGAAGGATGAATAGTATTTGTGGGTCAATGAGAATGAGGAAGGAGGTGAGAGAAAAATAGAATCAACATAATTAGTAATTGCTTAGATATGAGGGGAGTAAGAATATGAGGAATCTGTGATAATTCCCAGGTTTGTAACTTGGGCAGCCCAATGTGCCATCCATTGAGATTTGTAATACTGAAGGGGAGGAGTAGGTGAAATAGACACAGATGAGTTTATTATATGCATCTTTTAAAAGGTTCAGAAACAAACACTTGGGTGTTGTAAAGTCATCACCATATGTGGGGCACAAAGGAAGAGGTTGGCTGAGAAGAGACTGTGGAATAGAAAGATGAAGAATAGGGCGTTCGTCAACACAGACACATTATGGCTGATTAAGTGGAACCTGCAAAGAATCCTGAAGATGACGGAGAGGTAGAAGCCAAGCTAAAGGATTATGGTCATAAAATTGAGAGAAGTGAATGTTTCAAGAAGGAAAGGTAAATAGTGCCAGTTGCTGCAGTGAAGTAACATTAGAGGAAACCTTAGAAGTACTTGGAGTTTTTCAGCATCTAGGTTGTCAGTGTTCATAGGGGAACAGTTTCAATGGAGTGATACATTAGAGCAGCTTGTTGCCTCAATGAGAGGTGAAGGTTTGGAAATCAGTAGTGTGGACATTCTGAGAGATGGCTATGAAAGAAAAAGACAGTGGACTAGTAAGAATTCAGTTACGAGAATAAGGCTCAAGATAGTTTTAATTTTTAAGAGGGCTTACTCCCGTGACAGGAGGGAAGGAATTAAGAATAGGTACAGGAAAATGAACTAGGAAGGGCAGAGGCACAGGTAGGTAGTTGAAGAAGTTCATCGTCATAGTTCATAGTTTTAATTTTTTTGTGAGGTAGAATCAAGCTTATGTTCTAGGAGAAGGGATTGGATGTAAAATTGAGGGCTTGTGAAGCATAATGACTTCATATTTACTGTTGAGGGGAATTGAGAGGGTGACTAGTGAGCGCTCTATTCAAGGTAGCAGATTAGATACCCAAAACTTTTAGTCGTACAGTAGTGTCCCCTCCCCTCCCCCAGACAGGTGTGGGAAGGGAGCAAAAGGTTTTGACAAAGCAGAGATTAAAGTATTGCAGCATAGAGGAGAAAGCAAATCCTGAAAGCCGAATTACCTAGGGATAGTGAGGGACACAGGGATTGGAGATCATGATAAATTGACACATAATAATTGTGAATTGGTAGCAGAGGAGTGAGCATGAGAAGGATAAGGAATTGTGGTCAGACTAGTATACTGGAGTGTGAAGGTTTTTGGTGGTACATTTTCTTTGCAGTTTCTCAAAAAATAAAAAGGATGTATACACTCAGCTTTAAAGGTCAGAAAACACTGACAGACTTAAAATTAGCAGCTCTTCACCCTCCTGCTGCCATTGTGTTCTATAGAGCATCCTTTAGCTGTTAGTTACTGCTCTTGGTATTAACCCCCAGGTTTCTAAATACTGTGATGGTATTACAGGAACATGGATGGAGCTGTTTCTTGATATGTCACTGTTAGTGGTTTCAGTGCTAGCTCCCTTTTAGATTAGTTATTTCTAGACTCTCTTTTCTTCCAGCCTGCCCACGTGTGAGGTTATTGTTATTAGGTAAATCATTAGTATTGTGATATTTGTAGTATTATACCTGAGACTGTTGTTCACTTTTGAGGCAAGTAATGTGATTCTTTTCCCTTAAAATTCAGCTTTTCCAAAACTTTCACCTTGTTTATTCATTTGCTTCATTTTCTTTTTTTTTTTTTTTTTAACTTTAAGTTCAGGGGTACAGGTACAGGTTTGTTATACAGGTAAACTTTTGTCATGGAGGTGTAGTACAGATTATTTTGTCCCCAAGCATTAAGTCTAGTATCCGTTAGCTATTTAAAAGTGAGAACATGCAGTAATTGGTTTTCTGTTCTTGCATTGGTTTGCTGAGGATAACGGCCCCCAGCTCCATCATGTTCCTGCAAAGAACATGATCCATCATGTTCCTGCAAAGAACATGATCCATCATGTTCCTGCAAAGAACATGACCTCATTCTTTTTTTTAGCTGAATAGTATTCCATGGTGTATATGTACCACATTTTCTTTATCCAGTCTACCATTGATGGGCATTTGGGTTGATGCCATGTCTTTACTTTTGTGAAGTGCTGCAGTGAACATATGTATGCATGTGTCTTTATGATAGAACAATTTATACTCCTTTGGGTATGCGGGATTGCTGGGTTGAATATTTATGTTTTAGGTTCTTGAGGAATTGCCACACTGTTTTCCACAATGGTTGAACTAATTTACACTTCCACCAACAGAGTATAAGCGTTTCTTTTTCTTTCCAACCTTGCCAGCACCTTTTTTTTTTTTTAATTTTATTTATTTTAAAAAAATATTTTCTCTTTCCTTCATTTTTTAGGAGGGATGTTGTGAGAATATTTTTTGACTTTTTAATAGCCATTCTGACCGGTATGAGATGGTATTGTGCAAATCATTGTGGTTTTGATTTGCATTTTTCTAATGATCAGTGATGTTGAGAGTTTTTTCATATGATTATTGGCCACATGTATGTCGTCTTTTGAAAATTGTTCAGGTCCTCTGCCCACTTTTTAATGGGGTTGTTTTTTTCCTTGTAAATTTATTTAAGTTCATTATAGATGCTGGATATTAGACCTTTGTCAGATGTGTAATTTGCAAAAATGTTCTCCCATTCTGTAGGTTGTCTGTTTACTCTGCTGATAGTTTCTTTTGCTGTGCAGAAGCTGTTTAGTTTAATTAGATCCCATTTGTCATTTTTTGCTTTTACCATCTTGATCATGGAATCTTTGCCTGTACCCATGTCCAGAATGGTATAATTTGCTTCATTTTGTTCATTCATTCCTTCATTTATTTATTGGGGTTTGAATTAACTTTCTTGTTATACAAGGTCTGGAAGGGAACCGAGGAGGGTGGGTCTCATTCTATTTAGAGGATTTTAGCAGTTTCTTTCTTTTTTTTTCAAGCCTTGTTTCACCTTTACTTATATTGTTTGTTACACCTTCAATTCCTGGGACTTTAGAAGGTTCTTGATTGACTTCTTACCAATATGCCCTTTTAGTATCTCTTTTTGCCCTCCAAACAGGATTGAAATCTTTTATTCATTGTTTTTTTGCCCCCGTTTCATCCTTGGTCATTTACCTTTCCTTTTAATTCTCTTGCTGTCATTTTAGTGGAGACAGTTTAGTCTCTCCAAGAGACTGGAGAGATAACCACACATAGCTGGAAGTTAGGACAGATATTTGTATGGACCGTTTATATGTGAGTAGATTAATAGAAGTGTGTGAGACCTCATTTCAGTTAAGGCACGTCAATTAATATGAAATTGAAATCTTAGAGAAAAATATTAAAGCTCCAAGTTGGGGACAGGAATTAGAAAATTGCAGAAGATCCTGAACAAATATCCTATATAAATAGGATTATGACCACAAGATGGATAATAGCATGGGATATAGGAGATGAGCATTTGAATGGGATGTGCTTGACAAATGAGCTTAGCTGATGCCTTGGTTTCTTAAAAACCTTGAAGTAGGCTGGTTGTGGTGGCTCATGCCTGTAATCCCAGCACTTTGGGAAGCCAAGGTGGGCGAATCACTCAAGCCCAGGAGTTTAAGACCAGCTTGGGCAACATGGCAAGAGCCCATCTCTACCAAAAACACAAAAAATTAGCCAGGCATGTGGTGTGTGCCTGTAGTCCCAGCTACTTGGGAGACTGAGATGAGAGTATTGCTTGAGCCCAGGAGGTTGAGGCTGCAGTGAGCTGGCATTGTACCATTGTACTCCAGTCTGGGCAACAGAGCAAGACCCTGTCTCATAAATACGTAACCCTGAAGCTTTAGATATATGTAAATGAAATGTGTTTCATATTGCTTAGGAAAGATATAGTTGGCTGGATGAAAATGTGTCTTGCTGCTAATGTTTCATGTATCATTTTTTCTATTAATTTGAATAACCTTTATTGTTTGATACACCAGTTTTTCTTTGTTAATTTTTTAACTTTAAAACATTTTCTATTGTGTATAGCTTTATGTTCCTTATAAGTAATTTCTTTCTATGAGAAACCTGTTTCTTTTTTAAAAACCTGTTTTGTTTTCTCTTTTTTAAAGGCTGTTTTTAAAATTCAGTTATATATATGCACATGGTTTAAAAGTCTTGGTCTACAGATCCTAACAAAAACTAGGAGTACCCTGCATGTTTCTTTCCCCGTTTTCTATTTCTAGAGATAACAACTTCAAACTCTTCTTAGTTGCTTCTTTTGCTGGTTACCTCCTTAGCTATGTATTGCTTGGTTATATTGCAACTTCAAATTTTTTTTTCAGTGTTAGGCGCTTTTTTTGTTTTCTTTTGGGAACAGGGTCTTGCTCTGTCACTCAGTGCAGTGGCTCAGTCATGGCTCACTGCAGCCTCCGTGGGCTCAGGTGATCCTCCCACCTTAGACTCCCAAGTAGCTGGGACTACAGCTATGTGCCACCACTTCCAGCTAATTTTTGTGTTGTTCGTAAAAACAGGGTTTTACCATGTTGCCCAGGCTGGTCTTGAACTCCTGGGCTGGAGCAATTCACCACCTTGGCCTCCCGAAGCGCTGGGATTATAGGAAGGAGTCACTGTTCCCAGCCCTGTGTTAGGCGTTGTCTGTCTAATTCCAGCTATGGAAGAGGAAGATTTTTTTTTTAATCTTTCTTCTGTCATCACAGACAGAACCTTTCTATTCCCTTTTCATCTCATTTGTTACATTATAATTTCAAGTAGGTTGAAATTCAGTGCTTATGTTTTTGTGACCACAAATTTTGTTCATATCTGAGCCATGTAGTTAACCATGAAATCTTTTCCCTTCCTATAAGTAACTGTTTTCCATGAAGTTATTAATAAACTGTTTGCTTAATGCTAAAATAATACCATTCATTCACCTCCAAATCCTCTTCATTAGTTATATAAATCTCTTCTCAGGATATTCAGATGTATAGGGTTTATTCATCAGTTTAATTTTCTGAAGTGTCTTTTACATCCCAGTCTGAACTTGCTTCTTTCTGTACCCAGTATAGAGTGGCCGTATTCCTTTAATATCATTCTAGGGATTCCCTTTCCCTCTCCCGTGTTGGATCTCTTTTTCCTGTATCTTATGTCTTTTTCACTCCTACTGTCCAGTTCTTTATTTTGGTGATCATCTGCCAATACAGTTCCTTTTAGGGTATATGAGAGAGGAAAATGTCGAGACCTTATGTGTCTGAAGTGTATTCATTTCATCTTCACGCCTGTTGATAGTTTGGTTTTAGAATTCTAGATTGGAAATAATTTTCCTTCAGCATTTTGAAGCCGTTGCTTAATTGCTTTCCATTATAACATGAAGTTAATAAAAGCTGATTTATATGTATAGGACCTGTTTTTTTGTTTTTTGTTTTTTCATCCTGTACAGATGCTTGTAGGATCTTCCCTTTGTTCCCTAGCATTTCTGGTTTTTTGTTTGTTTGTTTGTTTTTGTCTTTTTGTTTTAATCTGTAGGTTATTTCTTCAACTTTACCTACTGAGTTTTCTATTGGAGTTTTAAAATTTCTGGCAGCATTTTTAATTCTCAAGAGCTTCCCCCACCCCTACGTTTGAATATTCTTTTTTAAATGCTACCGTTTTCCTATTTCATTGTTGTCTATCTTCTGGCTCTTTAAGGATATTAATCATAGGGTTATTTTTTGTTTTGTTTTTGTTTTTTAGTTTTCTTCTTTCTATAGTCTCTTCCAAGTTGCTTAGTCTGTTTCGAGTTGGTTTTTCTCTGTTTCGATTGCTATGTTTTTACTGCTAGAGACTTTTGCAGACTAGTCATTTAAGAAGGGGACACTAGGCTGGGCGCAGTGGCTAACGCCTGTAATCCCAGCACTTTGGGTGGGTGAATCACTTGAGGTCAGGAGTTAGAGACCAGCCTGGACAGTTAGAGACCAGCCTGGCCAATATGGCAAAATGCCGTCTCTACTAAAAATACAAAAAATTAGTTGGGCGTGGTGGCGGACGCTTGTAATTCCAGCTACTCAGGAGGCTGAGGCAGGAGAATCGCTTGAACCTGGATCGCGCCATTGCTCTCCAGCCTGGGCAACAAGAACGAAACTCCACTTCAGAAAAAAAAGGGCTTGTTGACTGTGGCCTTTTCTTTGGGGGAATGCCATATATGTGTTACTTTAGGTCTTTTTAGCTACTTTCCAGAGAAGACTCCTGGCTGCTGGGTAACGGCTGGCAGCCAAGTGGGAAGAGACTTTGCAGGTTGCCTACCTTCACGTAAAACTCCCCTTTTAGTACTTTCTGCTGTGTATTACAGTCCTGGAAACTCTTTTCTTCAGTGTAGAGAATAGGGTTCATCACTTTTTTCTTTGGATGAGGAGGCGGCATTTGTTGCTTCTTTGGAGAGGATCTAGAGCTTTAACAGCTTCTTAGAGAGACTTTCAACCCGTCCTTCTTCTGGCCTCCTTCCACCTCAATTCAAAGCTACCCGGGTCAGCCAGTTCTTTGGGGAATGTGGAGAGGGAATTTTTGGTATAAAATAGCTTGGTTCTTGTTTTTTACTGATGACTTACTGTTTTGGAGTGTTTGCAACGTCTTGTCCATCTGCTTTCCAGCTTACCAAATTTGTTGCTGGTTTTGCTTTGCTCTCAATACTTTTATTTTTCCTTTAAAAAATTCCCCGGCCGGGTGCGGTGGCTCACGCCTGTAATCCCAGCAGTTTGGGAGGCCGAGGTGGGTGAATCATGAGCTCAGGAGTTCAAGACCAGCCTGACCAACATGGTGAAACCCTGTCTCTACTAAAAATACAAAAAAAAAAAAAAAATTAGCCGGGCGTGGTGGCATGTGCCTGTATTCCCAGCTGCTCAGGAGGCTGAGGCAGGAGAATCGCTTGGATCCAGGAGGCGGTGATTGCAGTGAGCGGAGATGGTGCCACTGAACTCCAGCCTGGTGACAGAGTGAGACTCCGTCTCAAAAAAAGAAAAAGAAAAAAAATTCTCTTTACTGATATTTTGAGTAGTGTTTTGGAAGAGAACAAAATTAGATACATATGTTTATTCACCATGTTTTCTCAAAATAGACCTGATTTTTGTATTTTATAAAGTGTGTCATACACACTTTTTTTTGTGTGTGTGATTTTAGATGGATACTTCTGTGTCCTAGTTCCTCTGTCATTTGAAGGATTCACTTGGTTTTTTGTTTCAGCTAGATGAAAGTGTAGGCATCTGAACTGTCCAGTACTTAAGCGCTGAGGATAAAATGTATGAAAGAATAAGGAAATTTATTTTTGTAGTTCTGTAAGTTCATCACAAATACTAGAAATAGCTGTTTTTAGAAGAAGTGGGTTTGGCATTTGGATTTTGTTTTTAAAAGGAAATTTTTTGTTTTTTTTTTAAGAAAATCATCCTAAGGTTTTAAAACTTGTGTAATAAGTTTCCAGGTATAGGAAATATTTGGACTACTGTGTTTATTTGGGTATATTTGCTACTTCCTGTATTTTTTGGAGAAGGGTAAAGATATTCTTTCCTTGATAGTCTCTTCTAATTTTCTCAGCATCAGTAGTCTTAAGACTTGACCAGGGAGCAGTTAGAGGCAGAACTGACTATTTTGCTGACAGTAAAAGAAAAGGTCTGAAAAATAGTATGAGAGACCCTAGGTTGAATCTGTTAGTATTAAAGCATTGAATACTCTTAACAATTTATTATCACTTTTTAAATTTGTTAGTTCTTTTTCTTCTTCATTTATGTACTAAATAGTCATCGCTTACTGCTTTACTCTATATTTTACCGGTTCTCACTTGGGGTTCTGTTGTCCAGTAGTTCCTATACTTTTTTCAAATATATACTCAAGTCAGACTTCATTTTTTTTTAAAAATAAATTAGCATTTCTGTATGTGGATCTAGGGTATGTTAATATTTAAAGGTTCTGTATTTTTCTTCTGTGCATTCTTTTTTTGTTTGTTTGAGATGGAGTCTTGCTCTGTTACCCAGCTGGAGTGGAGTGGTGCGATCTTGGCTCACTGCAACCTCCGCCTCCTGGGTTCAAGTGATTCTCCTGCCTAAGCCTCCCAAGTAGCTGGGATTACTGCGCCTGGCCTCTTCTGTGCGTTCTTGATTAAAAACTACTATAAAAAGGGCACAGGGCCTGGCGCGGCGGCTCACGCCTGTAATCCCAGCACTTTGGGAGGCTGAGGTGGGTGGATCACGAGGTCAGGAGATCGAGATCAGCCTGGCCAAAATGGTAAAATCCCATCTCTACCAAAAATACAAAAATTAGTTGGACATGATGGTGGGCACCTGTAATCCCAGGTAGTCGGGAAACTGAGGCAGGAGAATCACTTGAACACGGGAGGCAGAGGTTGCAGTGAGCCGAGATGGTGCCACTGCTCTCCAACCTGGGTGACAGAGCGAGACTCCATCTTAAACAAAAAAAAGAAAAAAAAAAGGGAGGGGGGCACAGAGATATAGCACAGTACTGAATAATCTTATTTTTTCCTTTTACTTGAGCATGGTATAGCAGATAAACTGTCTTACAGGTAGGAAAAGGACTATGGGAAGGTTAACGTGTGTGTGTGTTACTGTTTTAGGCAAATACTGAAGAGTACAGCCGACAAAAGACGATGTAAAAATTTACAAGTTCTGTGTTAGCAATTTGATAACACTTTTAAAAATGAGTATTATGGAACACATTTTTGTCAGGTCGTTAATATTCTCTGTACAGATTTTGGAGAAGTAAATCTTTTCTTTATAGTTAGAGCAAATGATAGGTTCTCAGGTTAAAGTGTCACTTTGGGATCATAAAAATACAGTGTTTTGAGAACTGAAGACTCTTTAGAAGATTTCACAGTCTGAAACTGAAAATGGTTGTTGAAGATCATGGATGTGTTCATGGAAAATAAAATTTTTAGGATTCTGATTCTGCTGCTCACTACACTTAATCAGTAACTAAGTCATTTTCTGCCAGCACATGAGCTTGTCTTTAAATTACTTATAGAGCCAGCTGAGTTGAGCTCTATTCTGTTTTCCTTGACAGATAAAATTTACCCTAGTCTGTAGGTTGGGTTCTAAAGGCTCAATATGAGCCACATTTTCATACCCAGTGTGTATTCCTCTTAGAGTTCCTTATGTACACTCCTCAGCATGCTTCAAAAAGATAGATTTTGACTGCCAGGTTCTTTTCTTTTATTATAATAAAGGTCAGTAGAATCTTTCTTAGTGATGTTTTACATGATCTAAATTAAAAGATTTTGTATTAGTATGTGTCACTTCGTTAACATTAAATCTCTTTTCATTGTATGCACAACCTGTAAATAATTTAAAACTAATCTTAAAAACTGGAAAAAGGCTGGGCATGGTGGCTCACACCTATAATCCCAGAACTTGGGGAGGCCGAGGCAGGCGGATCAGTTGAGGTCAGGAGTTCAAGATCAGCCTGGCCAACATGGCGAAACTCTGTCTCTACTAAAAATACAAAAATTAGCCGGGCATGGTGGCGGGCACCTGTAATCCCAGCTATTTGGGAGGCTGAGGTAGGAGAATTGCTTGAACCCGGGAGGCAGAGGTTGCAGTGAGCAAAGATTGCGCCGCTGCACTCCAGCCTGGGCGACAGAGCGAGACTCAGTTTCAAAAAAAAAAAACCTGGAAAAAAATTGACACATGCCTACTAATTATCAATACAGTTACAGACTCAGTTTAATAAATAAAGGAATATTGTCTCTCAATTAGTACAACCTAATTATAAAAATGAGTAGCTGAGGAGACAAACAGTACTTGTTTGTTTTTGACTAATTAGAGCTAGATTTTGATTATTTATTTAGAGACAGAGTCTCTCTCTGTCCCCCAGGCTGGAGTGCAGTGGTGTGATGATAACTCGGTGTAACCTTGAACTCGTAGGTCAAGCAGTCCTCCTTCCTCAGCCTCTCAAGTAGCTGGAGCTACAGGTGTGTGCCACCGTGCCTAACTAGTTTTTAATTTTTTTGTAGAGACAGTCTCACTATGTTGCCCAGGCTGGTGTCAAACTCTGGGCCTCAAGCAATCGTCCTACCTTGACCTCCCAAAGCACTGGGATTATAGGTGTGAGCCTCCATGCCCAGCATCAAGTTATTGTTGTTTTTTTTAAGTTTTTAAAAAAGTGTGTCTTTCTTTAGTGCCAACTGTTTGGAAATAGTAAGTTTATTTTGACTGTGGTATATCATCGTTTGAATATACAGCTGATGTTATTCAAAGTAGATGTGCCAAAAAGTTCTTGAGAGCACTGAATTAGTAAACACTGAGCTGTTGCTCCTAGGGGAAATACAGTGTTAGATTTCTTTGAGCCTCTGGTAAGATTTTTGTTATCCCATTAATGTATACCCTTGTTTCATGTATGTTTCTTTTTAAAGGCACTGCATTTAGTGTATTATTTTAGTATATTCATTTATATTCAATAGCACTAGAACACATGTCTGAGCAAAGCTATCTAACTTGGCTTTTTCTCTGTAAGACACGTCACAGCTTCCTTGTGTTTAGTAGCCAGCACTTCAGCAGTATGCTTGGGGGCCATTTTAAATAATGAAATCACTAACAAAAATATGAAAACTGTGTTACTAAATAGAACTGTGAAAAGGATACTTGTTTATAGTATGAGAGCTGAAACTAGAAAGCAGAGTATCATCTTGTTCAACCTCAACTGGGAATGTGCACATCAGTGGACTCAAATTTTTGTTGCTCTGCACATGTGCATGTCCATGAATAACCATATTTTGATTTGGGGGTTATAAATATGTTTTAGCGCGCAGGTAAATTCACAAATATGGAATCATGAATAATGAGTTTAGACTACGTTTATTTATTTCATCCCCTGTTGATGGACTTACAGGTTTTTCCTCTTAGAAACAAGGCTATAGTAAATATGCATATGTAACAGCATACATGTTTGAGGAGTTTCTTCAGGGTTTGTCCTAAGAAGTGGAGTTACTAGTATGTGCATTTACAATTTTGTTAGCTATTTGTATTAGTCTGTTTTCATACTGCTGATAAAGACGTACCTGAGACTGGGCAATTTATAAAAGAAAGAGGTTTAATTGGACTTACGGTTCCAGTGGCTGGGGAAACCGCACAATCATGGCAGAAAGCAAGGAGGAGCAAGTCCTGTCTTACATGATGGCAGCAGGCAAAGAGAGAATGAGGAAGACGCAAAAGCAGAAGCCCCTGATGAAACCATCATATCTTGTGCAACTTAGTCACTCCACAAGAATAATATAGGGGAAACCACCCTCATGATTCAGTTATCTCCCACCAGGTCCCTCCCACAACACATGGAAATTATGGGAGTACAATTAAAGATGAGATTTGGGTGGGGACACACAGCCAGACCATGTCACTATTTTATTGTTGCCAAATTATTCTCCAGAGTGGTTACATCAGTGTATACTCTCACAAGCATTATATGAAAGTTTCCATTTACCCAGATTTTTGCCAGCTCATAGTGTATGTATGACTTTACATGTTTGCTATTCTGATAGTTATAAAATGGTATAGATCATCATAATTTTGAGTTTTCTGATTTCAGTGTCTTCAATTTGAATCTGTTGGAGACCAGTATTAATAGTTTCTAAAACAGTTGTTTTTGAACTGAAGACTTTAACCTTTTATTGTGATATTTGTCAGTAGTGATATGATCTCTATTATATATCCAACTTATTTTTCAGTTTGCTAATCCAGACTTTACACAGCCTATCTCAGAAGTTGTAGATGAAGTAATTCAGAATTGTCCTATTGATGTCAGGCGTCCTCTCTACAAGGTATTTATAGCAAAATTGTTATTCAAGGTCTAACTTAAAAAAAACTTTGATGTAGTCTGTCCATTTTTTGATATTAAACACCTCTCATAAAAAGGATATAATAGCATTTCAGTACTGTATACCTTTAAACTTTTCTTTTTAAATATTTATATTTATTTTCTCTCCACTAGAATATTGTCCTCTCTGGAGGTTCAACCATGTTCAGGGACTTTGGACGTCGCTTGCAAAGAGATTTAAAAAGAACTGTAGATGCCCGGCTGAAATTAAGTGAGGAATTGAGTGGCGGTAGATTGAAGGTTGGTTTTTTTGATTATTGGTGAGAAGGTTGAGGGTGCCTTCCTTGATTGGGTTGAGAAATATTTGCCAACATTCCCTCTGATTTAGGAAAATAAGAGGAACCTGTCAGGTATTCTAATGGAAATGGTTAATGTTATAGATTTATGTCTATGATATTCTGGATCATTTGATTCTTTTAGGATATTGTCTGTATTTCTGGAAAATAATTCTTAGTAAATCTGTGGAAAGACTTTTTTTTTCTATACCTCTCTCATAGATAATTAATATAGTAGATTTCTTTGGATACACCAACAATAAAATTAATTTTGGATCCACAAAATTTTATGTACTATAGAAGGACAACGAAGCTGAGTTGAGATTGACACCATTGTTGAGTAGTCAAGCCTGCTCTCAAAAACTGACTTTAGCTACCACATAGCAACCTCAAAGTGTGCAATCAAATTGGTGGTTTAACAAAGTAACTTTTGTATTATATGTCCTGGACCTTTAGGCTTGAGGTAAAAAAAAATCAAAATTAATTTAAAATTCTCAGATGTCTGCTTTCTATATTTAGAGATAGATTTTTCATTTTTTTTTCATCCTTGTTAAATATTGAAGCAGAACATTGATTTAGAGGATAAGTTGCTAAATAAAATACCTTCTGCTTGGAAAATTACCAAGAATGAGCACTTTATCTGAGACTTCCACAATCATTCAGAATTACTTAAAAGTAAAGCACAACACTCTAGGGTTTGCTGATTGTTGAGAAATTGCATGATGGCTGACTCTTTTCAGCACCTATATTTTGATTATCTTGAGTAAACCTAGCCATAGGAATGCAGTAAAAAGTGTGTGTTTTGGGTAGAAGGCAAAATATTGAACTCTGTCTCTATAACGTCATGACTTCATACTTAAGGAAGTCTACTCAGTAAACTTTTAAAATGTTGCCTCTGCTTTTGCATCCCCTTCCCAACCAACCAAACCACCAGCCCACCCACCCATTCATCCATTCATCTGTCCATCCATCTACTCTCCTTATCCACATACCTATCTACCCTACCTCCTACCTAAAAAAGAAGTCATTGGGTTTTGCAAGTATAATTTTAAATTCTCTGTACTGAGAATCCTACTAATCACATTGATTATGTGAATGAACGTAGTGCATATTCCGGTTTTTTTGTTAGAATGCTTAAGAGATTGACGTTGATTGTCCTAATGGTGTGGTTATGGATGTATTAAGTAGCCATTTAGCTTTTAATACCTCATTATAGATATATAAGTAAAAAACAATGCTGTATGTTTTTGAGTACAGTATTTTAATAAAGTAAGATCGTTTAACATTTTTAAACTCTTTTTACACTTGTAAATAAGAAATAAATTTACCCAGTGATGAGTACTGTATCCACATACCGAAAGACACAGATTGGGTATCCCTTTTTTGAATTGCTTTGTACCAGAAGTGTTTCAGGTTTTGAGTTTTTCTGGATTTTGGAGTATTTGCATTATATACTGGTTCAATATCCTTAATCCAAAAATCTGAAATCGGGAGCATTTTCTTTGAGCATCATGTTGGTGCTCAAAAAGTTTTTGGATCTTGGAGCATTTTGGATTTTCAGATTTGGGATGCTCATCATGTATATGAAAAACCTTGTGTTCTGGAGGACTGCCTTCTTCACCTTAATTTTTCTTGCTAGTAACTTTTATAGGTCTTAATAGCATGTGTTTATATATCTATCTATCTCTGGCTTCATTCTCCTTCAGTCTGTAATTTTTAATGGCAACCAAACAGCTTTGAAAAAAGCCGTATCATTCTGTTACTATAAATATGTGTGTGTACACACACACACACACACACACACACACAGAATTGCAGATATGATGGTTCATTATCCCCAATCATTTTAGTATATTTCTAAAATCAGGAACATATTACAGTTGTCAAAATCATGAACATAACCTTGATCATCCAGTGTTATCTAGTTACAGAACTGATTCTAATTTTACCAGTTGTTTCACTAATGTCCCTTATAACAAAAGGAAAACCAAATACCTTTTTTTCCCCCTTATCCAGGATCCAGTCAAGGATTGCATGTTTCATTTACTTACTGTGTTGCTTCAGTCTGTTACATACTCAATGTTTTTTGTCTTTCTTGAATGAATGTAACATTTTTGAAGAGTACAGTCATTTATTTTGTAGCATATCCTTCAGCTTGGGTTTGTTTAATATTTCTTCTTGACTAGGTTCAGATTATGTAGTTTTGGTAGTGATGCCACAGAATTGAAGTTGTATCATAGTGCATTGTATCAGTAGACACATGATAGAATTTGTCCTGTGTGTGGATTTTGAGCATTTGGTTGAAGTTGTGTCTGCCAGGTTTCTTCACTATAAAGTTATTTTGTTTTCCTTTATATTTAGTAAGAATCTTATGAGGAGACACCTTCAGACTATCCTGTTGCTCATTAAAGTTTCAGTCACTAGTTTTTAGCATCCCTTGTGATTCTTTCCTAAAACAGTTATTGCTGTGGTAGTCGCTAAATGGCATTTTGCAAATTCCATCATTCCTTGTATGTTTTTAAGTCTTGTTTTACTATAAGGAAGAGTTTTCCCTTCTCCCACATTCATTTATTCTTTTAGTAATATCTATATGAACTCCTGATTTCTCATTTTGTGGTCTGTATCTTTAATATCACTGTGATATCATAATACCAGTAATACCACTCATCATTAATTTTAATGCCACTTCCCCGCCCCCCCCCCACCAGATTTGACCAGTGGGAGTTATTCAAATGGCTCTTAGATTTTTTTTTTTTTTTTTTTTGGATGTAGCCACATCTTTTTTTGCCTACCTCTGTACTTCCTGGCATAGCAAGGTGTTTCAGGCTGATCTTGTACTTTCTGTTTCTGGCCCTGGAATCGGCCTTTTTCCCCCCTTTTCTTTCTTCAAGACATCTTTGTCTTGTTCCTTTTAGTGGAGAACATTGCTAAGAAACCAAGCTTTGTGCTCATTACTACTGGGGTATCATGGAGTCTAGGAGTTCTCAGTGATTAGAGTTAGGGGTGTGTGTGTGTGTCTCTACATCTATATCTAATTCTCTACGTAAATTAAAAACCATGAATTTTTACGGATGTCTCCAGTTGTAGAGGGTTCACTCTAGTTTTCTGCCCTTCAGTATTGTAATGCCCTTCTGTGACAGTGAGAAGCCTGGCTCCTGTTATCTATATAATATATTTATGTTTTTGCTTAATCCCAGAATATGTATATAATAGTTTCAGAATTGTTAATCCATACTGTGAAAAATAGACCCAAAACTAGAGTTCAGTATTTGCTTATATTTTATCTTTAGCCTGAAGGCTTATAAGATGCAAAATACTGTGTTCACAAGTTGCTTGAGTTAGTCCCTTTCCTCACCTTAGTATGCTTATGTTTGAAAAAAGTACAATTAGTTTAATTTGCTTTTGCTGTACTTTGTTTTGCCCCAACCTCCCCTTCTTTTAAGGTATTATTTTTAAATATGTAGAACACTAACATTTAGGTTCTTCAAGTCAGAACTGTATAAAACGTGTACTCATTGATGTTTTCCTTCCATTTATTCTGCTCTGTTCCCTCCCAGTCTCTTCCACAGTGTTCCCAACCCCTTCTCTCTGAGACAGCCAGTCTCAGTTGTTTCTGGTTTGTAAGATACCACTTGAATTTAGTACAAATATTATTTTTGTATATGTACATTTAAGGTTAAATGACACAGAAATTGTTATTTGAATTTACTATGAAGATGATCTTACTATGTCTTTCTTAGCCAAAACCTATTGATGTACAAGTCATTACACACCACATGCAGCGATACGCAGTTTGGTTTGGAGGATCAATGCTGGCTTCCACGGTGAGTGTGATGAAGCTTACTTTTATTTTATTTTATCATTACTGTTTTCTTATTTTATTTATTTATTTATTTATTTATTTATTTATTTATTTATTTATTTTTGAGATGGAGTTTCGCTCTTGTCACCCAGGCTGGAGTGCAATGGCATGATCTTGGCCCACTGCAACCTCCGCCTCCTGGGTTCAAGTGATTGTCCTGTCTCAGCCTCCCAAGTAGCTGGGACTACAGGCGTGTGCCACCACACCTGGCTAATTTTGCATTTTTAGTAGAAACTGGGTTTCACCATGTTGGCTAGGTTACTCTCAAACTCCTGACCTTGGGTGATCCACCCATCTCGGCCTCCCAAATCATTGGGATTACAGGCGTGAGCCACTGCTCCCGGCCTTTATTATTATTTTTTATTGAGATGAGGTCTTACTATGTGCCCAGGCTGGTCTCAGACTCCTGGGCTCAAGTGATCGTCCCACCTCAACCTCCCAAAGAGCGCTGAGTTTATAGGTGTGAGCTGCTGCGCCTGGCTGAAGCTTATGTTTAAATTTATAAATATTTTTTTAAGATAGAAGAGTCTATCTGTACTTAGTGAAGAACAAAGCAAATTCCTTTAAATTTTATCTAAAAATAATAGGAAACTTTGTCTATATATATTTGTAGTATTTTAAAAATTGGAAGTAATTTAAATTTAATTGGAAGTCATTTTAATTTTTTTTTTTTTTTAAGCTTGCTAGCCATTGTTTTAGAGTGACCATTTTATACTATGTTTTAAAGTTTATCTGTAGGGAAGGTTCTATTAAAGCTGGTAATTTAGTCATCAGAAGGTCCTTGTTTGTTCTGTTTAAGTATTTAAAAACATTAAGGTAAAAGTTAAGTTTCATTGCATAGAAAGGATGATGTTCTCCACTGAGTAAAGGGAATTATTCTAAATCCTGTCCCCAAATTAAAATGTCTTTAAAGCCCCCTTAAAAGATATTCTAGTGTTCTAATACCATTAACCTAGGAAGTATTGGTGTTTTGTTCTGGTAGTGCATGGAATATTAAAATGAAGGAGCTTTTATCTGAATTATTGAATAACTGTACAACTTTGGATTTAAAACCATTTCCAAAATAGGAGGTGAAAGTTATTTTCTTCCTCAATTTTAGTCTTCTTCAGTTGGGCCTTATAACCTAGTTGAGTTTGTGACTTTGCCTTGAGAAATGAGGTAACACAGCATGGAACAGTCCATCTTTTCCAGATCTTGAGTGAGGAAGGCAAATGATCTAGACATTTCTTAGAACTAGACGAAAAATGATCATAGCATGACTAGGAGTAGTTTATCTGTAGTTAGGCGAATGCTGCTTCTTTACATTATTGGTGCAATGAAAGTGTGGGAAAGTCTCAACAGAAGAGACTAGGCATTTGAGAACCTTCCATTCTTCAAAATTTCAGAATCCTCGCGGCAGGTGTGTGAGACAAGGATGGGGGACAGGAGTTAATTGCTCTTTTGGAGTTCCGATAAAGATTTATAGCTGGTTGTAAGTCATGGTTGCTAGAATTTCTAAGCTTTCATGCCATGAATGGACTAATAATAAACATTTTAGACTTAACATCTATTTTAAAGCATCACTCTTAAAATTTATTTCAGTATACTTTGAAGATGGTAGATTTTTGACCTTTATAAAAATACACATTTTTTGTTTTCAGCCTGAGTTCTACCAAGTATGCCACACCAAAAAGGACTATGAAGAAATTGGACCTAGCATTTGTCGTCACAATCCAGTGTTTGGAGTCATGTCGTAAAATTGACTTCATAGTTATTGGGGTTAGGGAGGTGGGGAAGAGATAATCTTTCTGATTACCTGTTTTGTCTGGATGGCTGGTTTTGAGGTTTTAAACCTGACTTGAAATAGTAACACCAAACATGATTATACAGGAATATTTTAATAAGTGTATCAACATGCAGATGTAGAAGAGAGCGAAAGTGATTGTGTTTTTCTTTAGATTGAATATTTGAATCTTATGTGTAACAAAAAGAAGTGGGTTTTAGTTCTTTCTGTGCCCTGATATTTTGTATATTAATGAATTATCCAAGATTTGATGGGATTTATCAGTGTGTAGATAGCTCTATAATGCTTGAATTGTACACTTCTAAGTGTGCAGTGCAAGAGCTTGTTTATATTTCATACTTTTTATACTTTGAGGAAAAAAAGTCAAAGAAAAATTGTATTTGAGGGAAAAAACCATGACCAAGTAAAGGATAAATTGAAAAAATAGCCTCATGAGACTTGGCATACACACTCATGGGATTCCAGTTATTATGGAGTGCTTCCATCCCTCTCCACCCCTTCCCCTGAAAAGGTTTTCTTTGCAAGTGCTTTTGGAACTAAGAGCTAGTATCTTGGATTAACTGATGCCTGCTAGTGCTTTCTGATTACTTGCATTCTGTTTCTTGCTTTAAAAGAAGAGTAAAGACAAGAGTGTTGGACCAGTATTGCAGTTCTGTAGTGTTGTTTCTTATAAAAAAAAAAACAACAACAATAATTTATCAAAATTGGCATATTTAAAGCCTAACAACATTCTAATAAAGGCACAAATTTCTTTTTAATACTTGTTTCAGGCTCTTTAATCTCTTTATAAGTTAACTAATAAATCTATTTTCTTCAAACTTCTGCAATAGTTCTTTAAAATCACAACAGTTGTTAGCAAGCTGACTTTTTTAATGTGCTCAATACAAATACTTGTGAACTTTTAATATGTTGAGTGCTTTCATTTTGATAACTGGATCTCCATTTGATATTTTCATTTGTATAACTCATTTGCAGTCTGAAAATTTTTTTTAGTGCCAGTCCCTGAACATACCATTGAAAGTTAATTTTCTTTGCATTTTAAAATATCTGGATTATGAAGAAAAAGTGATGAAAATAAATTAAAACTGAATTACCTTTTCTAATGTTTTTTTTTTTTTTTAAAGTAATGTAATTCTACTTTGTTTTTATGTATGTGATATGATATCTGTTTCTGTTGAGATTTGGGAGTTATTGAAATCTCTGTAATGTGTATGGTGGAAAATTTCTTGTGACCTTAAAATTTTACCAGTTATTTATAGAAAGATAAAATGGGAAATGTTTCATAGGCTTTTTACTAGCAATTGTCAGTGAACACTTGAACTCCATCATTCATGAAAATAACACGTTAGGATTAGAATACTTCTATTCAAAAGTGAAATAATATAAAGTGTTTAGTTTTTTGTTTTTACTATGAAGATAGAATTGGGGAGTAAACTTCAGTTTTTGTTTAGAGTGGATCTGAATATTTAAAATCCTATAATCATTTTTGTGAATCTTCCTTCTTTGAGTATGGAATTGTAAAAGACAAACTATATATCCTATAGTAGTATCATTGTCAGTATCAAAGGTCCCCCTTTTTTTTTAAACTGGAAAAAGTATTTCACAAACATTATAAAAATACTATTCAAACAGTACCAAAGAGTAGATTAGCAAAAGTAAGTTTTTTTTCCCTAGCCTGTCTCATTTTTACATCATTACACAGACTATTTGGAATGTCTTAGATGTCCTTGTATTGTAATTTTCTGTGTAGATAGAAATAAATGTAGCTTTCTTATTTTACACAAATAGGAACTTACTGTATATACTGTTCTGCACTTTGCTTTATTAAAGATCTTTTGATAAAGAACTATATTGATAAGCAGTAAAGATGTCTGGCTGCTGGCCCAATAAAATATTGTTAGCATCGTCATAAATGTCTTTTCCGCCGGCGATGGTTGGGTAGTAAGTGAATAAGCTAGAAAGACATGTGTATAAAGCTGTTTGATGACAATCTCAGGCATATTTATACAGAGATGTTCTTAACTGTTTGCTACAAAAACGTGAAGGTCAAAAACTTTCTTTAAGCTTACACTTATTTGGGGAGACAAAACTCCAGCCTTTCTTGTGTATTTCCTGATACCCCTTTTGCTCTACTTTTGGAGGAGTGAACCCTAATAGGATGGTAACAGCATTCTTGTTTCTTTATATCTCTCTCCTGTGATTGTATATCATTTTTTCAACTTAAAGCAACTTCAGTTGGAAATATGTAGAGGTTGACCAAGGTGAACTAAAAAGTCTGTAACACTGATTAGATATCAAGCAACATGAGCACGGTACATTGGAAAAGCACCAACTGAAGCCAGTGATTGAATTTTTAATTCTGTTTCTGATAATTGATGATATAGCTCCTCGAAATTTGTTTTTTGTTAAAACTTGGAAAATATATTTTTATTATTTTGGACAAAGTATTTGAACTCTCTGGACCTTAATTCCATTTATATATCAGGTAAAGGCATTATGCTGGATTATCCTGCAATTTCTTTGAGTTGTTAGAATATAATGTAGCTTAATAATAGCAATATTAGCAGTGTAGTAGATTCTGACTGCAAAACCTAGCCTTTTCTGTTGATTCATTTGTAGTAGTTAAAGGTGTTATCTGATTTATCCTTTTTAATAGGCAGTGCTTTGATCAAGTGGGAAATAGTAATGGACAAATAAAATCAATGGTCATTATCTTAACTTGATTCCTGCTTTTCAAAAAGTGAGCAATTTTCACGTCTTAACCCTTAGACATTAATTCATGGCACCTACTATAAGTACTCACCCTCTTACCTATCTTCTTTTCTGTAAGAGATAAAGTGGTTATTCAGACCC
This sequence comes from Mandrillus leucophaeus, assembly GCF_000951045.1. NCBI lineage: Eukaryota > Metazoa > Chordata > Mammalia > Primates > Cercopithecidae > Mandrillus > Mandrillus leucophaeus. The sequence continues at coordinate 4,689,354 of NW_012110252.1, forward strand.
CCCAATACAATTTTTTGCTTTATATTCACAGCTACTTAAAGATCAAAATAACTATTCTTGCAGATATTTCTAGGAATATATTTAGAAATAATATGAAATACAGGGATAATAGGCCAATTATGATCTTTATTCTTAATTTCTACAGAAAAATACTGGAGAATATATTTATAGAAACTTCTTTCAGATACTAGAATGTTTATAAAATTATTGAGGAGATTATTTGTGTTGTAAAAGACTTATTTGTACCGTAAAGAATGTTTTTGTTCCCTTCGTTCTGGGCTAATCTGTCAGTAGTGAAGTCCAGTCTTTTCCCCCTTCTCTTACCAGCTCAACCTTGATTCCTGTGACCCATTCTTTCTGAACTTTCATAGTTCATAGTCACTAGGCATGAGTACCTTGGATAGCCCTCTGAAGTCTCTCTGTTAGCACCCAGATTTCCAACTCAGGTTAATTGGTACTAATTCTATTAGCTGGTATAAATAATCCAAAATCTATGCAAACTCTGGGAGCAAAATGTTCTACTCAGTTTGGAATCCTGTGCCTTAAAATATATTTCATTGTAACAGCACCTTGTATATATAGTTGGCCAAAGACAGAGTTATTACAAGTTATGTGGGACTTTCATAGCAAATCTTGACAGTAAATGCTTGGTTCCTATATTAGGTCTATATCCTGAATTGACCTTTAGCAAGAATCTTTGGATCTGCTGGAGGGCTGGCATGGCTTTTGGACTTCAGTGAAAAAGAATTTCTGCTACTCATTGTTGATAATGCTTCAATACTGTATAAATGTTTATCCTTTTCCATATAATTTGTTTTCTATTATATGAGAACTTTTATTATAATTTGCCTTGGTCTTGATAGACTCTTAACAAAAATAAATTAAAATATATGGTCATCTGAGGTATTCTCCATGCTATAACCCACTTTAGCTGATGCATTTGGAGCTTGGGTGCTGAAATTAAATATAACCTATTTGAGTTAAGGATTTATTACTAGTGCTCCAGTGATCACAGGAACATTAAAAAAGAAATGATAGAAATACATGATCTAGGAAAGAAGGCAACTGAAAAACATGAAAGAAAAAGATGAAAAATTAAAAGTATATGATATTCTATTTTGATTTAGCAATTGTTTTCTAGTGTTCTGTCAATTTTTGGTGACCTTTATAATTACATTAAAACTAAGATGCTGAATTAAAATAAAGTTTCCCTTTTATTCAAGCACCAGCATTCACTTATATTACCTATATATTGCATCAAGTTTTGGGCCTCCAATCCCAGAACATTTATTGACTGTCTACTGTGGTTCCAGTACTGTTCGTAAAGATGAATTAATATTCTGTCCTTGGCTTAGAGGCTAGTCTAATAGTAAAGGCACTCTTAGAGGAGCGACAAATATTTTGCCTAGATAAGATCTGAGAGACAGTAAGTGTGAAATTTCTGTTTCTAAAAATGGTAGTGATAGTTGTTTAGAGGGAGAAATCCAGCTGTGTAAGGTGAAAGTGGGGCTTGTAAAAGTGGATCTATGGTTTAAAAATTAGTACTTTGCTCCTAAAATTTTTACCTAAATGTTACGTCTAACAACAGATGAAGAAAGTAATTCTACAGTAGCATCTTCTTTATTCATTTCATATTTTCAGTGCCTTACGTATTGCTTGGCATATAGTAGTTGTCTCAGTAGATGTGTTTGATGAATGAATGAATAAAAATTATTTTTCATGTTAAAATTAAAACTGAATTACATGAGTATGCAACTTTTGTTCCTTCATAATACCCATATTTGTCAAATATGACCAAGTTACTACTTTTTTCTGTTTACTGGTTTCCACCTTAAAAGTGAAATTCTGCGTAAAATAGTGGGGGATTACTAAGTGATCATAACTTTTCTGAAGTAGGTCTTAAATAATTGTCTAAGTCTTCGGTCATTTCCAAATCTCTGTAGTGTAAATGATCATGGGCTCTAAATCAGATCGTTGTACAAGGATAATTGAAATGTCCTGAAATGTCTTGTAACATTCAACATGAGCAGTAGAAACATGACTAATTTCTACCTCTGGCTTTTATTGATCAATTTTGACTCTCTTTTATTGTCCAGAGCCCATGTTAAACCACTTGATTTAGAGATGGCTTAATTCTAAACTTCGTCCATTTTTGATGAATAAGATTCAAGGTTGCAGTAGATTGTTAATCTTATTTGGAATTATTTTAGAAAATTGATATCGGAATTGGAACCATACGTCTTTTTCTTATTGGGGGTACATGGGATCTTTCCCAAATAAATTCGTGAACAACAAGAAAATCTGAGACTTGTTTTTAATGCCATAATGATTAGTTGGAATAATGTATATATTCATGAGATGACTAAAGCACTAGTGGGGTAGTTTCTACTGCAGTAGACTGATTTTTCTTACCCCAGACCTTGAAAGATGAATGTTTTAGTAGATGGAGAGTAGGTGGGGACAATGTTTTAGATATGGCAGAAGCAACTTGAGTTACAGCAATTGGGGAAGGGAATAGAATATTGTGATTAGGAGAAGTTAAGTTAGGAGAAGAGTGGGAGGGAAGATTGAAGGATATCTGACACCTTCAAACACACCCTTGAGTACAAACATTGGCTGAAAAAGTTGATGCAGTTCAGGGTGAAATCACAGACATGATTGACATAAATAGCATTGTGGAAAAAGTGACTGCAAAGACCACACAAGTAGTGGCAGAATAGAACTTATTGGTTATAATTCTTTTGATATTTTACTGAATAACATATGGTTTATTAAATGTTTTTTCAAAATTAATTTGGCAACATTTCTTATCTTCTCTGACTAATTCTATTGGGAAAGCTGATAGCAACATTACTGTGCTAAACTACTAGAGGGAGGTATCAGATGACCAAGTCATGTTTGATACTACAGTTACCAGGCTAATGTGCGGAACTAATGCAGGAACCTAAAACTCAGCACTCTATTTGAGATTGGATTGGACTTTATGAATAGGCAATGAGCTCTTAAAAGAAAAATGACATTCCATATACAGAAAAACCATGGGGATTTCACACCGCCTAATCTAGCTCTGCCACGGAGCATACTTGAGGTCTTTCACATTTTGGCTATGTATCTCCACGTTGGTGCTAAATTTGTGTACCTCGTTTCTGATCTCACTAATACTGAAAGTTCAACTTGCCAGTGACATAACTGGATCTTTTATGAAATAGTACCTCACTTGACTTATAAAGACTAGTAAAACATTTTTAGGCTACAAGTAAAAGGGAAGTTTGTGATGATGTTATAAAATACAATGCTTGGCATGTGGCAGATGCTTAAACATTTGGTGAATAAAGTTATCTTCCTCTTTTTTTTTTTTTTTGAGACGGAGTCTCGCTCTGTCGCCCAGGCTGGAGCGCAGTGGCCGGATCTCAGCTCACTGCAAGCTCCGCCTCCCGGGTTCACGCCATTCTCCTGCCTCAGCCTCTGGAGTAGCTGGGACTACAGGCGCCCGCCACCTCGCCCGGCTAGTTTTTTGTATTTTTTTTAGTAAAGACGGGGTTTCACCGTGTTAGCCAGGATGGTCTCGATCTCCTGACCTCGTGATCCGCCCGTCTCGGCCTCCCAAAGTGCTAGGATTACAGGCTTGAGCCACCGCGCCTGGCCGTTATCTTCCTTTTAAGATGGTCCACTGAAAAAATGGATCAGCCCTTATATGTGTATATATGTTTTAATGACCTCAAGCCTAAAGATCTGCTAGTGATTGCCTTTAGATAACATCTGAGTTAAATGTCTCTGGAGTCCCCTGCCACTGGTATATCTCAAAAGAAATAGCATTATTTGGTTGGGGCAGTACTATCTTTTTCTATTTATCTATCTACACCTTTATAAAGTGGAAGGTTGCAACTCTGGGGGCAATATTCCTCAGGGTATTAGAACAATGAATGAAATGCTTTTATGTATTTTCCCCTCAAGGAGAAATGACTTCTTAAACCCCAAGTGGAAGATTTTTCATTCAATCATTAGTATTCTAGTATTCTTTCTGAAATTGAAGTAGCAACACCCCTTTGACCTGTTTCACAAAATTGACAAATGGCTTTTTCAGACATTTAGCCAAGAGATGGAAGGAATGGCAGATGTGGCTTCTGAGCTTACTCCTTCCCTCCACCCACTAGATGTCTCTCTCTTCTGCCCTTATCTATAAGTGAATATATTTCAGTAAGGCTTACTATTAAAAGCAAATTGAATCTGGACCATAGAAATAATGCGTTCCGTTTTCCCATTTAAAGCACGCCATTTTCAGTCATATACCCATGACTTCAGTAAAACTAAAGATGTTCTTTAGGCTGTGACAGTAATTTGCAGTGGGATTTATTTATCAGCAGTATTGATTTGGAACATTCTGTGTGCTAAGCAGTCTTCAAGGTGCTGCGGATGGTGGTGAATGAAACGTGAGTTTTGCATTCTGGAACTTTAAAAGTATATTCAGGTTACAACAAAGTACTGTTAAAATTTCAAAACCAGAAATAAGATTGTGTACATTCTTGCATTAATGAAATCCAGGAGAGGTAAAGGATTGGGTAACATTCTAAGATTCTTTTTTGTTTTTTTCTGCCCTTAAAATTCTCTTTTTACAGTACTTGCTAGTGTTCTCTACATTTCTTTTAAGGTTAGACTTTGTACAATTTCTGCAGTTGAAAAGATGAGAAGTTAATTGCATAGTCTACTGAAACATGTAAGACATTTTTACCCCTTAATATTACATTACACATACATGATAACTGGCTTTTATTCATCGTGGAGATTTGAGGCGCTCATAAACTGGCTCAACATGTGTCCGTTGAGAATGTATGTACTATACATGAAGGTTTCTTCCCTGGAAAAGAAAGTTGAGAAACTATTTCCATATTTGCAATATGTGATCTAGAACTGCAGAAGTGGTGTGTTTTTCATGTTTCAATCTGAATCCTAAGTGATAGCACGGATTGGTTTAACCAGTTGCTCTTTATTATTTTAGCACAGAACTGACATTGGTATGCCACTCCCAAGATACTTTTTCCTAAGGTGAACTTTACCGTGAAAGAAGATTGTGATTTTGATTTTATATCCCAAAACATATTTACTCAAGGTATACTCTCCTCTGTATCCTAACAATTTAAGTTGGCTATTTTCCACAGAAAATTTCAATAACTTAAAAATGCTCAAAGTTATAAAATTATGTTAAGAACTAACTGAAATTGTGTGGTGTTCTGAGGTCCAGGCATTACGTGCTCGGGGTCACTTTATCCTTGGCTAGATCATTACCCTTTCCAAAGCAGCTGGCCTCTTTGGGCTTATTATAAACTTACAAATGAGCAACTATAGAAGGAAGTAAAGTTCCTTAAGAAAGTGGATGCAGGCCATTTTAGCTTAAGTAGTAAACAAACCAGCTGAAGCTATACTTTTATCAAGAAAGCAAGCAGCTTTCTTTCCTCCATGTGCTGCCAGATTCTTTTACAGTGTCCTTACAAACCTGCAAAATGGACTCAAAATTGATAGCTTAAAGCTAACATTTATAAAGAAGATCCTCATCCCAGTTTGTGAATTTTGGGGATAGCACTTCAGATTGAGATAAAAGTTGCCTGAGGTTAGATACAAATGAAAGCTTGTAAGTATTTTGAAAAATAGAATAAATATGTGTTCTGACAGTACAAAAGCCTTTTAGGTAGCCTTGAGTTATTTTAGAGTGAGGGAGCTTTCCCTCTGCATCTCATTGTGCCAGGTAGGACTCCTGCTCTAAGATGTCTCTTACACATCTGACTCTTAAGTAGCAGCTGTAGTAATGCATGTGTGATGTTGCTCCTGACCTCAAGAGGGGGCTCCACACTTAGAGTAAAAACAAAGCAGTCTTACATGGAGAGGCCTTCCTGACACTTGTCATCACTGCTGCCTTTGAATGTGTACCTTATGTGTCATCTCTGAGATAAGGGCCAGTTCTGGTACATGTGGCTGATCAACAGGACATGGTTGCTGATCAACAGGACATGGTTGAATACTTGGCAAGGACTTCTCTTTAGGAATGGTTTTCATGTATTAGTCTAGTCTTAATTAAGTAATTAAACGTTGATGAACTTGATTATATTTTGGTGCAGAGCTGAACTGCTTTATCAGAGGGGAAGTTTCGTCTCATGTTCACTAAATCCCAGTGAGTTTACCCTAGAATTATTAAACACAGAGAAGTTCTAGTTTCATGTCTTTCACTCTTCTGAACAACAGCTTTTTGTACTGTCTGTTCTCTGGTTTACACCCGCTAGACTAATTTACAAACAACTCCTTGCAGTGTATTAACATTTCATGATGAGATGAAGTGGAAAGTGTTCCTATGACACAAAAGCTCTTTACCGCGGGGTTGAGAACAGCTTTCCACTCCAAATGGTGTCATTATGTTCTCTATAATGGGTGTGATTGTTTAGTAATGATATATTTGAGCTGAGATGATTGAACATACATTATTTGAGTAATAACTCGATAGGCTATGCCTTTTTAAGCAGTTAATGTATGCCTAGGGTAAGATAAGACGGAAAAGGCTCGTTGTCATCATCCATAAAAAGAGCAACATCTAAAAGGTGCAGGTTTGAAAGTATATTTATGTAAACAGAATTTACACAGGCTGTCCTGTGTGCATAGCTGTTTCCTTTGAAAAGTTCCCTTTGTAGGATCAACTTTGTTGAATGGATTCCTAGTGAAATACTGTTAAAATAATGTTTTTTCCAGCTGAGGAGTGGCTTGCCTTCAGTTTTGCAAGTGGGAAGCTCTTCTAATTATAGAAGAGCTCCCTAACCTGCCACTTGACGTAACCTCTTTAGGTTGATGAACTTGAAATACTGCCTCTTCTTGGTAATCAGGTTCAGTCCAAAATTTTTTTCCGAGTATGTACCATATGAGAGACACTGTGCTAGACCTTGGTGGGAATACAGTGCACTTTGTATTTATAGCCTACCAGGGAGACAGCCCTGAGTATTACTAACAAAATGCAGGACAGTGTGTGTTTAATGTTGTAATGGAAGTGGGTAAGTAAAAATTAACTCAGACTGAGAAAGTATAAATCTGCCTTGTCCTTCATCACACACAGATAAAGGCAGGAGACAATATTTCTCCCAAGGACCTGCTGCAGCTGTAACCTGTCATAACTCCCTTCGAGTGACTATTGCCTTCTTTCTCACTGAGAAACTTTGTTCTCTAAAATCATAGACTATCAGAAATTTTACTGTTGAAAATTCTTTCAGTAAGAATGAAACATCCCACTTTTATGTAATTCACTTTAACACAGAGAAGCGCCTTCATTCCCAAAGGAAATGCAGAACTTCAGATAAGGACTTCTTGGACACACATTCTACATCTAGCTTAACTACAGTTTCCACGGATACAGGATACTAGGCCCACTTGCACACCTGATCCCTTTAGACACAGCCCTGCTTTGTTCTGAGCCTATGGAAATGCTGATTCATTTGAATTTTACCCCTCCCCTAAACCTTAATTTCCGTGGTTACTCTGTTCATAGTTTCCTTCATGATAATGGGTCATGTTTGTCAGACTATAAGTTGGTTCATAGAGGCTTTGGGCTGATTGTGCTAGATAGAAGTACATTCCAAGTGAAAAGTACAAAAGGATAGAGAAATTGATTTTAACTGAGTGTTCAGGAACACTTTAAGAAAGCAGTTGTATTCATAGTATTTATTGTCACTTTTTTTTTTTTTTTTTTTTTTTTAGTTTCACTGAATTTAGGGTAAGTCACTGGGCATTTTGAGACCGGGTCTTGCTTTGTTGCCCAATCTGATCTTGAACTGTTGGGCTCAAATGATCCTCTTACCTCAGCCTCCTGAGTAGCTGGGATTACAGGTAAGAGCCACTGCACCTGGCTGTTGTCACTGTTTTTAACAGTATTTGATACTGCAGACATGAACCAAGAAAACTGTATTGATTTTTTTAATTTCAGTAATTTCTCAATTTAGCATTATGTATGTGTATTTACATAATATGTAACATATATCCCTTTATCCTGTGTTTTCCACTTTTAATGGTTTTGTGTGTATTTTTCTTTTTCTTTTTATCTTTTTTTGAGACAGAGTCTTGCTCTGTCACCCAGGCTTGAGTGCAGTGGCACGATCTCAGCCCACTGAAACCTCTGCCTCCTGAGTTCAAGTGATTCTTGTGCCTGAGTCTCCTGAGTAGCTGGAATTACAGGCATGCACCACCACACCGAGCTAATTGTACTTTAGTGACGGGGTTTCACCATATTGGCCAGGCTTGTCTCGAACTCCTGACCTTAAGGGCTCCGCCCAACTATGTCTCCCAAGTGCTGAATTACAGGCGTGAGCCACCGTGCTCAGCCAGTTCCACCTGATTTTTAAAATTGCCTTGGCCAGCATTGGATACACAGTAAATATTTAGTAAATGCTTTCCACATTGAATCAAAGAAGTTTCCCATCTTAGCTATTTCCTTGAAACTTTCCCGAAGTTTGAAACCTAATAGATCATCAGTGACATCCTCTTCATCATAGTTTCACCTCTGCCTAATAAAGCACAAATTACTCTTAAGCAATGAGGCGCTGTGCAATTGAAGCCTTTTATAGCTCCATTTGTCTGCAGTCACCTAAAAGTCAATGGATAGATGTGTTTGTCATAATGTGTGATAAGTGCAAATAACCCTTGTTAGTAGTGTCGTTAGAGATGAAATAGATGCATAGGAACTAAGAGGTCATAAGCTGTCAGGTTTTACTGTAAGGAAATATAGAATGTCATTTGCACCTGAAAATGTGCAGAAGTAAATGGACAGTTCTTCACCACAATCTAATTTGTTTTTCAAAGCTTTGCATGTTTACATTTGTTCACCCACTACCTTAGTCATGGCATAGCAAAATAAACCATAAATTAAAAGTAGCTCAGTATACCACTGAAGAAGTCAATAAATCTGAATATAGTAGCGTAGAAAAAGCAGATTCAGTTTACTGGATGTGCCTTCAAGGCAGACCATGCCCTTTAGGTAGAGGATTAGTGGAGAACAGAAATCTCTGCCTCTCTATGGTTAGAAGTGGATCTATGTCATTGATCTACTGACAGTGACACTTTTCCTTACTTGAAACTTGGGTATGCAGTGACCTCACCTACTCATAGAATCTGCAAAAGTGGGGAATTAATAATAGAAAAAGGCTTTTGAGTAGCCAAAAAGGATTTGATAAAGTTAACATTCTAAGTTAGCCTGTTCTCTTACCAGATAGTATGTCTGCTCAGTTCTTGCTTGCTTGATGTGAAGTTCTGAAGCTTTGTTGTCTGGTATCTGTTCCCTAACAAGTGCCACTATATTGTATTTTGAGCTAGTGACAAGGGACTTATCTTTGTCCCTGTTCCTACATCCTTCTAGACTCCAACTGGTTTAATGAAGCGAGAGTACCTCAAGAGATATATACATGCCAAGAACGGCCTGTAACAGTTTTATTGCCCCTCCCCTGCCCAACTCATTGAAGGAAACAGGAGGGAGTGAACCCCAGTCTCTTCTGTTAAATCCATTGCAGTCCACTCTTGTGTTCTAATGAGTATATTACAATTGCAGTCTGAAGTCATTTCAGAGCTCCTATCCTTTACTACAAGCTGACTTAGGCGGGACTGCTCCAGCAACTCGAGGCTGAGGCCCAGGGTCTGACTTCTCTCCCCGGTTCCCTACTCCTGTTCTATTAAGGGTGAGAGGTTGGGAAGTTTGCTCTCCTCTCTGTGATGAGTTGTTGCTGCCAATCTGACTCCTAATGCTATAGATTTATTAAGGCTGGATGGTGACAGATCGGGCCCTGATGACAACGGAGCCATCCCGAGTTCCTCTGACAGTGATGAGCCTCCCAGGAGAGGCAGCCACAGCTGAAGCACACACAGCTCCCTTCCGCTGTGGCAGCCCCACAAGCCTGCAAACCCGTATCTCATCACAGCCTCGGTTCTCAACTCTGAGGCTGGCCAGACCTCCAACTGGTGGGTAAAACGCAGACATTTCCACATACCAGGAAACGTTTTCTTGGGTGGGTGGGAGTTGGGGGACAAACTGAATTTCTCCCTTGGACCATGGGAAGGGGAGAGAACCATTCTTGAGAAGAAAATTATTGTGAGGTGGTAACACTTTCTCCCTCTGCAGCTGTCTTTATTGCCCCAGTTGGGAACCACTGTTTTATACATCACTGTCTTATGTGTCTGCTGATGGAGTTTCCTGATGCCAAACAGAACGTCTCCAGGTCTCCAGGATGGTTTTCTTCCTGGCTGGGTCTCTTTCTCCACCTTCTGTCAAGGCCTGCCTGCCCCAGTCCTTCTCTGGGAGATGGGTCTAGTGTTCAGGACCAGATGCATTGCCAGAGAGTGTCAGGCCTGTGTTGAACTCCTCTTCTCACATTTGACTGCAACAGTCTACACACGTCAGCAAACCCTGAATGCACTGTGTTAAATTAAAAATAAGCTTCTCAGTCATGATCTTAAGTCTGGTTTTGATCATTTTTCCATGAAAGATTATTTAAGTTAAATTATTTAAGATAAATCGGGTTTAGAAATGATTAATAGGCCTGGCACGGTGGCTCAAGCCTGTAATCCCAGCACTTTGGGAGGCCGAGACGGGCGGATCACGAGGTCAGGAGATCGAGACCATCCTGGCTAACACAGTGAAACCCCGTCTCTACTAAAAAATACAAAAAAAAAAACTAGCCGGCTGAGGTGGCGGGCGCCTGTAGTCCCAGCTACTTGGGAGGCTGAGGCAGGAGAATGGCGTGAACCCGGGAGGCAGAGCTTGCAGTGAGCTGAGATCCGGCCACTGCACTCCAGCCTGGGTGACAGAGCGAGACTCCATCTCAAAAAAAAAAAAAAAAAAAATAAGAGAAAGTACCTAAAGAAGTACATCTGGAAAACAAAGCTGCCAAGTAGGTAAAGATAAAATTACTATCAAGCACCTACTCTGTGCCAGGCAATGTTTTAAATGTTTTGCATTTGATCCTGCAGCCATTTCATGAATTAGCATTGCTAACTCCATTTACAGAGGAGCAAATTGAGACTTTATAAGGATAAAGGACTTGACCAAGGTTACACAGAGTATTGCCTAGACCCTTTTGGATACAAGTAACAGAAAAATCCAATTCCAATTATTAAATAAGAATGGCATCTCATCTCAAAGCAGTCTATAGGTAGGTGGCTCCAGGACTGATTGATTTAGTGGCCCACCAGCATCATCAAGGACCCAGTATTTTCCCATCTTTTGTTCTGTCATTCTCAGTGTGGAGGTTGTGTCCTTAGGTTGCCTCCTCCCTTTGTTGACAGACGGTGGTTGCTGTCTCAGGCCCAGACATAATCAAATCCATGTGAAGAAGAGAGATTTCTTCCTGGGTGGCCCTTCGCAAGAGAAAGAAAATTTTCCTCTAAGTCTTCCAGAAGAGTTCTTTATGTCTTAATGGTCAGAACTGCACCATGTGTCTAGGTTGAATAGATTTCAAAGACAGGCTTAGTGAGACACCAAGTGAAAGGGTGTGTCCTACTAGAACAAAACCAGTTCTCTCTGGAAGACGTGGGGAATGTACATGTTCATTGTTGGATACGCACTAGCATTGTCTGCTACAAACACAGTAGAGTGGGGATTCAAACCCCAGTGTCTCATCTCAAGCCTGCGTTTGTCTCTCGTTCCCTAAGTCACACGCATATGGGGGCTTACTATGTTTGGCTATTATGAAAAATGTGGTTGTAATAAACCCCAGATTTTGAGCAGTTTACACTTAAGATTATATTTGGGTTAGATAAATATTAAAATTTGTTCACTTTCTCTGAACATGGGCCAAATGGTGTGTGGAACCAGTTATGGTCTTCTAGAGTGTGGCTTTCTAATAACAGGACCACAAGCATTTAAAACTTATTTCCTTCTGTCTGGTATTAATAATCTTTTTAACATAGTGTCCCCCTCTCTCTCTCCCCTACTGGGGAGTGGTGGCTAATGAGGTTGGAAAGGTAGAGAGAGAGAAGAGGCCCTTGAATGTTAGGTTAAAGGATATAGATTTTTATCTTCCTTAAGGAATATGGAATCATTGAAAGTGTTATCCGGAGAAAGACAGCACCCAAGCTATAATTAGGAAGATTAATTTGTCAGAAGTGGATGAGAAGAATTGAGAGAAAAATTTGAGGTGTTTACTTTTGTAGGGACTATGACTCTCAGTCACCTGAGTCTGTTGTGCAAGAAATGCCCATTTCCTTATTTTCTTCAGGTTGTGTTTCAAGTTCCATTCTGCTGGGCTTGTAGAAAATTCAGTCTGAATCATGATTTGGTATTCCTGCTTTCCCAAGTATGTTCTCGAATCTGGAAAGATGACTAGGAGTCTGGGAGTCCTGGGAAGGATTCCTAATTTCCATCCCATCATGGTTGCCATGGACATCTTTGAAGCTGGGAGACCTCCTGTGGCTTAGGGCATAGGAGCTTGGTCTTTAGGGACAAGGCCACACAGCCATCTCCTCTGAAATCGCGCTGCCTCTTCAGGGTGCTGAAGGCCATCAGTATGGCTTGGGAGGTTGCTCCCTTTACTCTCAGTCTCTGACCTTTGTAAACTGTATTCAGTGAAATTTATAGACCTTATTTTATAGTTTGATGTGCTCTGATGATACTTACGTAAGCACACTGCAATCAAGATATAGAACATTCTTATCACTCTAGAAATTCTCCTGTGCTTCCTTCCAGTCCATCCTCTCCCTGCCTGAAAGCAGTCACTCTTCTAAATTTTATCCTCATAGACTAATTTGCCTGTTCTGGAAATTCATATAAATAGAATCACGCAGGATACGCTCTGTAGCGTCCTGCTCCTTTTACCCAACATTGTATGTGTGAGATTTACCCATATTGTAGAAATCAATAGTTCATACCATTTTGTTGTTTAGTATTTCTTTTTTGTTGCTGACTAGTATTCCACTTCTTTTATCTTTAAGTCTTTCCCTCTCCTCTTGTTGTCCTCAAAAACACTAAATGTGCTTTCTTCAATAAAAGCCAGGAAGCCTTCACCTAAAGCCAAGGATGCACAGGGTGCTCATTTTTTCATGGAATAGATAAGGGAAAAAGCAGCACAAAAGACACAAGTTAGTATCTCAGGCAATTGGCCTGCCACATAATTATCCAGAGAAGAGACTGTGAAGACCTGGATTAGGGTGGAGCATGGGAACAGGGAGGAGGGGGGCTATGAGAAGGCTAGTACAGTGGTGGCATTGATGGGGTTTAGGACATAATTAGACCTGGGGAAAGGCAGTGGCGGAAGGCCAATGCTGAGTTGTTTAGCCTGGGAGGTGACCGAGGTGCCTGGGGTAGAGGTGAGGATGACTGTTGGTACAGTATCTAAAATAAGAGGAGCATATTTAGGAGGGAAAATGATGAGTGCAGTTTGGTACCTGTTGATTTTGAGGGGTATATGGGAGATAATTTCCATGATCTAGAAACAGATCACCAGCTCAATAGCATCTTCAGAACTGCAAGTGAAGATGAAGGGTAATGCATGAAGAGGTGAATGCTGAAACCTTGAGAAAGGAAAGGTAAAGGAGGGAAATAAGAACAGGGCTTTGGGGAATGACATGCAGGAGACCCAAGGAAAAAGAGGAGTCAAAGAAGGAAGGAGGGGGTGGCCACAGTGTTAGGGTGGGTGGGGGCAGGGTGTCCTGGGAACCAGGAGAGCAAAGGACATGAAAGAAACAGCTGGCAGAAATGCCAAAGCCTGCAGAGAGATGACAAAGATAAAGACTGAATAAAAGGTCATTACATTTCCCAATTGGAAGATCACTGGTGGCCTTTGAGGGATCAACTTCAGAAGGGAAATGGGAATTGACGAGGATTGCAAGGAGCCCCGGAGTAAGAATAATGAGACGGCTCCAATCATTGGAAACAACTTTTGTTATTATTATTTTTTTTTTCAAGAAATATGCACTTAAAGAAAGAAAAAAAGCTCAAAGGGCAGGAGGATAGGTTGGAAACAGGTTGCTTGAGTTCGTTCACCTGGAAGCCTCAAGCATACCTGTGCACTGAGGCTAAGGAGGCAGAAGTGAGAAGGGATGGGTTTGACTCAAGCTTCCAAAAGAGGTAAGAGATGGTGGGATGGAAAGTGAGAGAAAAGTAGGTTAATCCTGGAAAAGAGTGAGGGGTCAGTCCTCTTCTTGGAAAGCAGTGGAGAAGAGGATGGGTGATACATTCCAGGGTGAGGAGGGAGCAGTCCCAGCTCTGGTTGTCTCCAGCATGACCACAACCCCTCAAGAGGTTTTTTTTTTTGTTTGCTATATTTACTCTGAATACATGAGATTTATAAAATGTGACCTTTAAGGACCAGGAGGCAGGATTTTGAAGCAGCACATATAGAGGAGGCCTTTTCCGACAGTTACAGGCAAGATGGTAGAGTAGAGATCATCCCCCAAACGTCATTCTGTAACCACTCTATTGTGTTCATAGCAAATGGCAGCAAGCCCAAGGTTAGGAACCTTACTATGAAGCGTTAATAAGAGACACTGGGCACATGTCCTTTGATCAGATTAATCAGAGGCCAAACTACACAGCATTAACAGTGGAGATTAGCATTGGCTGGGTAGGTTGGCAAGGCGAAAGTGGGAAATACCAGACCTTGGATTCAGAAGCACTTGTTTGCACTCGTTTTCAGAATTATATCTGCAGCACAAAAGGGACGCCCAGCAGATTGAATTGGCTTCACAATTAACATGATGCTTGCAAGCACACGGTTTGCTCAGGCTTGAATTGTTCTGTGCTTCTTGAATGCACATCTGTTGGTGGTACAGGGGAGCAGTGATGCTGTGGTGTTTTCTACCTGACCTCCACAGTCCTGGCTATGTGCTGGAGGGCTGTGGTTGCTAGAAATCTGGCTACTCTGTAAAGGAATGTTACAGTTCTTGGAAATTCTAGTGAGTGTTCTCAGTACGCCCAGTGCAACAGGCCCAAATATACATCTATTAAACATATAGGAATGTATTTGTTGACCTTCTAGGGAGAAGGCACAGGTCCAGAGCTGCCCCACTCACTCATGTAGTGGTGGCTTCTTTATTCTGTATTACAGATTTTATCACTGATACCTCTGGAAGAAAGTGTCACTTCCCACCTCCTTTTCCCACTCCTGTGGATCTTAAGAATTTTTGTCAGTTTCTTCTCTTATCATGGTCTAACCCCAAACAACTTACAGTGGGTGCCACAGGTGTTAATATACAAAAGAATAAACAATACAGCTGGGATGATCTCTTCTTTCTGGAAGATTACTGTACTCAAAGACACAACATTTTCTAAACATTTAGAAATGAATTCCTAAAATTCTATCAATGCAAACCGAGTGGGAATAATTCAGAAACTGAAGGCTGCAATGGTTTGTCTCCTTCCAAATTCAGCCTTCCTTCCCCTCTCCCACAATGACCCTGGCCTTTTTTTGCGTATAAATTACCTCTGCCTGGGGTTGGATGGGGCACTGTGCTAAACCTCTGGGAGAGGATGTGCTCTAGGCCTCCAGGAACTCATACTCTGTGACAGATGGTGGCAAATTAAACTGGCAATTGAAAAAGCCAGAGTGTTTCCAGGGCTTCTGCTAGAGGAGTGGTTCCAGAGGGGTAGAGTCAGGCAAGATGAATAGCTGGAAAGTGGCCAAAAGCAATCCGTGCTCCGCATCAATTTGGTTAATAAATATTGCCTGAAAACCTATGTAGAAGAAGCTATTCAGACCCCGCGTGTGCACACAAAGATAAAAGAGACCTATTCTGTCCTATAATCTGGTAAGACTGACAACACACTGAAGGGAGCAGTGACAATGCTAGGCTGAACAGGAGTAGGAACAAAGGCTGATACAAGAGTGAGCCCAAAATTACAGCTATAGTGTGAAAATGTGTGTGGATGGGTGAGCCTTGAATGACATGGTAAGAATGAGAGAAACTGAGTCCTGGGGCTGGCCAGGACCCTAGGGATGATCTAAGCAATCCCCTCAATTTAAGCACGAGGAAACTGAGATCCCTCCCCAGCAAGGTGAAGTGACTTGTCCGAGGTCAGGGTCACTCAGGTGCTTGATACTCAGTGATTTAATAGTACAAATAATACAACCAGTGGCTAAGATGATGAAGCACCTATTCTAAGTGCTTTAGATGTACTCACTAGATTAACTAATCACATCCTCACACCAGCTTCTTTTCGCTTGACAGATGAAGAAACTGAGACAGAAGAGGGTAAGTACCTTGCCCAAAGTCATGGGGCTGCTAAATGTTGGAAATGAGACCTGCCCAGCGGTTGGGCTCCAGGGCCTGTGCTCCGAACTTCTGGGGTACATGGCCCCTTGGCCTCTGATTCCTGGGCCAGTGCTGCTTGTCCTTGAACCGGGCCTGGAAGGGACTGGGGAGACACTGTACTCTCCTAAACAAGGGAGTGACCTGATGAAGGTGGCATTTAGTGATGCTTCGTATGGCTTCAGTGGTCAAGGTAGACTAGAGAAGAAATGGAGAAGGGAGACCAGGTAGGACATGAACGAAATTCAGTTATGATGCACATCTGGACTGCAGCAGGACTGGAGAAGATGGCGCTGGACTGGAATGGTTAGTCAGCAGTCATTTACTCCACGGGATGAACTAGCCCATCCTGTTGCTTATCCTGTGGGAAAAGAAAAACAACTGAAGGAAGGAATGGAGAGAGGGGAGAAAACAGAAAGGAGAGGAGGAATAGTATGTAAAGGGAAGGGGCAAAGGAGCAAAAGTAGAAATGGAACAAGATTGATGATGACTTCACAGTATTTCCTCACCTAGTCCCTGGCCTTTTGGCTCTAGTTTAAACTATCCATTTCTGTCAATTTCTCATTGAAGGAACAGAACGGGAACGATGCCATCTCCTAGTGAGCACGAGACCTTAACAAGGTAGTAGAGATCTCATGAGGAACCCAGCTGGGGTCCACAGATCAGGAACTCCCACAGGGCAGGACTTGCCACCCCAGTGCTAGGACCCCATCAGCATACAGCAGACACTGATAGGACCCCATTAGCAGATAGCAGACAGCGATAGGCTGTAGAGACCCTCCTCGTCCAAGGTCGCAGCCTTCATGGAGCAACCCACATCCAGCGACTGAATGACACAGAAGGACAAGGCCAGGCCATTTTAGCCCAACATGGGTAAGCCTGACAGGCCATTGAAACTCCAAAGCTCCCTGTAGGGTGGGCCGAGGCTGCTGCTGTGCCCTCTCACCGCTCAGCTCCTCCCTCTACCCACTCCTGCCTCGTCTCCCTTCCTTCCACAGGTGTGGATCCGAGAACACTCCTTAATAAACCTCCTGCCCACTGAACTCTGCTCAGAGTCGGCTTCCGGGGAGCCCAGGCAGCATCGCAGAGACGCTCTCTGGCCGCCTCATCCCTCCCCACCAAAACTCCAACTTCCTTCTTTTGGTTAGGGAGTGCCTCCTTCCTCCTGCACCGTGTGCTTCCTCCACAAACCGTTTACGTCACGGGCGATGATCTTTCCTGTGGAGACAGCCTGCTCTTCAGCTGGGGCAGAGGCTTAATGGCCCCCCTTGCTGAAGCCTTCAAACAGGCTTGGGGCAGGTTGCTTTATCTCCCCGTTGACTGCAGATGTATACGGAACATGGAATCCTTTGACATTTTTTTTTTTTGATTGAAGCTTTTTTAAAAAAATTTCTGTGAGACCCACTGGGTCAGGCTTCAGGATCTGCTGATAGACCTTTGTCGGCAGGGGTGTGTGCTGTGTGTGTGTGTCTGTGTGTGTGTGTGTGTGTGTGTGTCTAAATGTAAGTAACCACCAGAGCTTGCTTCAGTAGTCAAGGGGAATTCATTGTTTTAATAGAATAACCCATGAAGTTCAAGGGCCAGAACGCAGCCCAGCGATGTGGACTGCCTCAGGGCATAGGCAGAAGGGCCTCTCCAGCTCTCTTTGCTCTGGGCTGGTACTCACGCTGCAGGCCAGGCAGGGCTGCTGCTTTGTGCACATGGCAGAGGCAGCATGGCCCTGAGTGCCCGGATCTACCCCACCGCAGATCCAGCCGCACTTGTTCGTGGTTTCTGAATACCGCTTCCAGATCTCAAGAGAGTGAAAATCTGACTGCCAGCTTGAGCGAGTGGTCAACCCTGCTCACCCTGCTGTTAGGGGGCTGGTCCCACAAACGTGGCAGACATCCCCTGACCTCCTACAGGGGGTGCAGACTGTGGTGAACAAAGGGGACGACCCTCCACAAAGGGCCCATGACATGGTGTGAACATGCCCACAGTGGGGTAGGTGCACCAATTAGACAATGTTTGCGTGCGATATGACTAGATTTCTCAAGAGAGGACTCTCGTAGATCAATGTGCCTGTCACAGAGGAGCAAGGAGTATGCTTGAGAGGAAGAGACAATGAGTAGCGATTTGAATTCATTGTGAACCGGGCAAACTGTAAACAGGGATGACACTGCTTCCCACATAGTCACATACACAGCATCACATAGTTAGGAAGATCAGCCACATTGAGTGTGGCGCTCTCCTTCTCTTGGAGCAACGTTCCCATTGACATTCGGAGAGGCGCGCTGCCCCCAGATGCTCGTTTTCAAACACAGGACGTGAGCAGTTTCACAAATATCCACCAGATGGTACCTTCCTCCCAGAAATTAGGTTTCAGGCTGTGAAAATCCAAATGGTTTTTCCACTCTACGGACAAGCTATAGAATCAGATGCCTGCCCTGGCTACGGTCAAAGGAAAGAAAATGGGTGAGAACCAATTGCAGGGGACAACCCACAGTGTTTTTATTCTCAGGAATACGAAAGAGAATTTGCGGGGTCTTTGTGTGGTGGAGGGAGGGAGCTGCTGTGGATGAGTCATGGAAAGGCCGCGTGCAAGGGAAAGACCTTGAGGTTATCTCCTGAGAGGGGTTGGTTGTAAATATCCTCAATGGCATCTTTGTTTTATCCCACTGGTTGCCAAATACCTGTGAGTCTGCACAGCGCTCCTGGAATGCTCAGAAATGATGACTGGTTACCCTGTCAAAGAAGGCCTTTGTTGGAGAAACTTCCTCATTTGTTCAGGCCTTTGGGTTCTAAGCCCTGAGCCGTCGTCTCCCCAGGTTGTCTGCCTGTGTGGGCTGGGGAGGGTAACTGATGTTCACCATGGGGTGACCCCCTTGTCCTGGTTTGGCGGGTGCCTTCCTGCCTTTAGCACTGACAGTAAAGCAAACCCAAGCGGTTGGTTATCTCGGTGCACTGAGCTGTACACACTAGGGACAATGCTGGATCCTCACGCAGGTTCAATGAGCTGGGCGATTTGAATATCTTCACATTATTAATCATTTTATTCTTGGCATTTGCTTACCAAATCTCCCTGCTTCATTTTGCAAGGGAGGCATATGTCAGAAAAGGTGAAGTTATGGAGAAAGAGTTTTTTTCTTGGCTTTTGAGTTCAGGCATTGCAGAGGTAAAACCGAATAGATGTGGGAGAACATGTGGTAAATAGATACAACTTTCCTGGGTTGGGGAGAGAAAAGAGAATGGTGAAACTCCGTCTCCACTAAAAATACAAAAATTAGCCTGGCATGGTGGCACGCGCCTGTAATCCCGACTACTTGGGAGGCTGTGGCAGGAGAATCACTTGAACCCAGGAGGTGGAGGTTGCAGTGACTCTGTTCCCTGCATTGGAAGTGCTCCCCACCAAACTCTCTAACAGAAGGGGTGGGATTTGCAGGCTCCCTGGGTGGCGTGCTTTCAACACCTTGTGGGCTGCCTTCCACTCTGGTATTCTCCTCTGCCTGCTGATGCTTGAAATTCCTTGAACCGGCCACACAGACCTGCATTCTGGAATCAGAGATAAGACTGGAAAGGCAAGGTTTCCTGGGACGGGAAAAGAGTGATTTAAATTCTCGCCGAGGTGTAAGCTGCGGATGGCAGGTTCTTTCCTGAGAACCGCCTTCAACTAGGAGGAGGAGGTTGGAAGCAGGACCCTGAGCTGACCTGTCGATCAGGAGAGGAGTAAGCAGAAAGGAGGGACGCGTGGGTGGCAGGAGAGAAGGCTGGGGAGCCAGGGTGGGGGTCGCTGCCCCCAGCCCCGCGAGGCTGAGCTGATCCCCTCATTCCACGCTAATGGGTCTCTGTTTTGATTTTACAAGACTAAAAAGTAGTTTTCTAAAAACATTCTGGAATGCAAAAAGGTTCCCACTATTTATTTACTTACATAAGAATATTAACAATAAACAAACTCTACCACGTATAGTCACCACCATTCACAAAAGAAAGGATGTTTGAATGACAGAAAAGTGAAAACGACAATCTCCAAGTAGGATAATCCTTTACATTAGATGCACATAGCTTTATGGAAGAAGAGAATGACTGTTTTGCTGTTTTCTACCCCCCTTAGCCGTGATCCCATGAAAATGCTGGCAGAGACTGGCATCCAGGCACCAACTGGCTTTTGCGAATCACTCACTGTTCCCGCCCGGATTCTGAAGCCCGGAGCCGTTTATAGTTTGAGGCACCTTGCTTCCCCCTGGTGGCCACAGGGAGTTACTGTCGCGGCTAAAAGGGCATCACAGTGTATACACAGCGCGCCCTATCCCGCCATACATTCTATGCTTTTTGAACACCCGCCGTGGGCTATAAGCATGGGACCCATGTGGGATGCGGACACATGGAGAAGAAGAGAGCCAGGCCCTTGCTGCCAAGGAACTTTCTTATAACACCGATGCTTCAAACAAAAGGTAGTGAAAGTTCCTGGGTTTGTGCGTTGAAAGGTCTTTCCCTTCAACTCCCCAACAAGGTGCTTTTACTCCCGCTTATCACCACTGCCTGCTAGAGGCAGTAAACTTGGGTCCAGCTGGCCCCTGTCAACCTACATAACCACACAGTGAGAGGCTCTGTAAAGAAAGGCATTTATGCAGGAGCAGAGCATTGCAATGGTAATGTGCATGCCACAGTAAACTATGTGCATATTCAAGGAGGCAAAGGAAGAAAGGAAGAGAAAGGTTTTCAAATAAAAAATGAGGAGGATCTCATGCTTGTTTTGAAATGGTTATCCTTGGTTACAAAGATCAATAACAAAGGGGTTGCCAGTCCAAGGTTAGACGGGCAGTTGCTGGGCGGATGTCCTTGCGGAGGGTTTTTATTTTTATTTTTTTTAATGTGGAAGGCTGTGATGGCCTTTGTGCAAGGTTGTGGTTTTGCAGAGTCTTTTGTGTTGGTTTTTGTTATCAGGCATACAAATGTAGGAGCCCTTTCTTCTTGGCCTTCCCTAGCTCTATTTGTCAAGTTTCCCCCCACCCCCAGATGGAGTCTTGCTCTGTCCCCCAGGCTAGAGTACAGTGGCCCGATCTTGGCTCACTGCAACCTCCACCTCCCGGGTTCAAGCGATTCTCCCTCCTCAGCCTCCTGAGTAGCTGGGATTACAGGCACCCGCCACCACGCCCAGCTAATTTTTGTATTTTTAGTAACGATGGGGTTTCACCATGTTGGCCAGGCTGGTCTCGAACTCCTGACCTCAGGTGATCTGCCCACCTCAGCCTCCCAAAGTGCTGGGATCACAGGTGTGAGCCACTGCGCACAGCCTGTTGAGTTTTTTTGGGTTTTGTTTGTTTTTGCTTTTTTTTAAGAAAAAACGTTAGTAACTCAGTTTTGATTCTTACAACTTCCACACCACCTCGCACTGTATCTCCAGCCCTGCAGGGACAGCTGGTCTTGTAGACTCTGGCAATTCTGGACAATAATTTCACAGACAAACCATGATTACTCATTTCCCTGGGGAATGGCTACTCCCAGCCCTTCTACAACCCCAGTCCTACTTACTTGGTTATCTCCTGGCCAGGCAAACCTCCTTTCCCCATGAAGTCCTTCCATGCCTGCTCCAAACCCACATGGCCTCTGTATTCTCAGGAATTCTCTCTACCATTATTTTTTTCATTTTTTTTTTTTAATTTTTATTTTCCAAGTAACCATGAAGTTCCCCGATGGCTGAGGCTGTGTTATACCAATTTTCTACCCATCTTTCCTTCTCAAATTATGTCCCAGAGCTCCCAAGTTTCTCTTTTATTATGTACAGAAACCGTCTTCTTCCTTTCAAATATTGAGGCTGCACTTAGGCCTCTTCAACATATTCCCTCATCAGAGATGGGAAGTAGTTAAGTCAGGATAGGCTAAGTTATTTGGCAGTAACTGTCAGGTCTCTGAGCCAAAGCTAAGCCATCATATCCCCTGTGACCTGCACGCACACATCCAGATGGCCGGTTCCTGCCTTAACTGATGACATTCCACCACAAAAGAAGTGAAAATAGCCTGTTCCTGCCTTAACTGATGACGTTACCTTGTGAAATTCCTTTTCCTGGCTCATCCTGGCTCAAAACCTCCCCCATTGAGCACCTTATGACCCCCCAACCCCTGCCCGCCAGAGAACAACCCCCTTTGACTATAATTTTCCTTTACCTACCCAAATTCTACAAAACGGCCCCACCCCTATCTCCCTTCGCTGACTCTATTTTCGGACTCAGCCCGCCTGCACCCAGGTGATTAAAAAGCTTTATTGCTCACACAAAGCCTGTTTGGTGGTCTCTTCACATGGACGCGGATGACGGTAACAATCCCCAATCTCTGTGGCTTAAAATAACAAGGTTTATTTCCTCCTGAGGTTTCACGACGACCGTGAATCACTTAAGGATAGGGTTGCCAGATTTAGCAAAGAAAAATACATGACATTCAAATTTGAATTTCAGATGATCGGCGAATTTTTTAGTATAGGTATGTCTCAAATATTGCATGCTGAAAATTAATTACTTTTTCCTAAAATTAATCAGATGTAACTGGGCATCCTGTATTTGAGCTGACAATCTTGCTGAGAGGTCTGCTCCATGTCTTCACTCAGGACTCAGGCTAACGGTGCCTCCACACGTCAATATCCCAGAAGAAAGAAAGGGGATGTGGTAATTTGCACAACGGCTCTTGAAGTTTTTCGGGTGGAGGAATCCACAGCACTTCCCATCGCATGTCTTTGACCAAGGCTATCCAGGAGGCCATTCCTAACCTGGAAGGGGTGGGGAAATGAAGTCCTTACCCTGTGCTCAGAAGGAGTCAGCACTAGGTTACCTGTAAACAGCCCAAATCACCCCCACGGTTAGAGATATTTCCATAACTGCTGTTGGGAAAAAGTGATTTCTCCATCTGATTAAAAAACAAAAAAATTAGAGGTGAGGGTGGGGGTGAAGGCAAAAGAAAAAAAAAGAAACTCATATTAAGCATAATCTTTTTCCTTGTTATTTCTATCTAGTGGTTAACCATTGCTTTCTAGTGAGCAGAAAAAAGCTTTCCATACACTACTTAAATATGTGAAAATAAGTAAATGTTGCATTCCCTTATCTTTTCCTCTCAGGATTATGTGTCTCCCCATTTTTTTTTTTAACCACACTTTCCTCATATGATGTAGTTTCCAGAACTTTATTTACCATTGGTAATATATACTAACCAAATTGTAGCAGGCTGTGTTCACTAAGTGAACGCAGTGGGAGAAAAAATTTAAAAAGTAGTTTCTGGTAAGGAGAATCCAAAGATGACTTTTTGCCTAGATCCCTGGGTTTCTTCACCGGCATTGCCTATGGAAGATCAGCAGCTTCTCAACCCTCAACCACAATGGAAGCACCTGCAGAAATTAATCAGTGCTGCGGAGGCTTCTCTGCCAGGGACTCTGATTGAAGCGGACTTGAGTGGGCCTGGGTATCTGTATTTTTTAAACAATGTTCTTCTGTTATCTAGAGCTGCATAACAAGCTAACCTAAAAGTAAGGGTCTTGGAGCGAAAGTAATCATTTTATTTATTTATTTTTTCGAGACGGAGTCTCGCTCTGTCACCCAGGCTGGAGTGCAGTGCCGAGATCTTGGCTCAGGGCAACCTCCACCTCCCGGATTCAAGCAATTCTCCTGCCTCAGCCTCCCGAGTAGCCGGGACTGCAGGCGTGCGCCACCATGCCCGGCTAATTTTTGTATTTTTAGTAGAAATGGGGTTTCACCATGTTGGCCAGGATGGTCTCGTGATCTGGCCGCCTTGGCCTCCCAAAGTGCTGGGATTACAGGCGTGAGCCACGGCTCCCAGCCTCATTTTATTATTATCTTTCATGGTTCTAGATACAGACTACACTCAAACATAGAAGAAACCAATTTACATTGTAAGAGAATTGCACAGGCAAAGGAGCCAGTGGCTGGAGTGAAGAGACTGTGCGTGTCTAAGGCTTAAAACAGCCTGTGGACTCCAACATCTGTAGGTAGGAAGCAGGCTGAAGGCCAGCTTGGCACCCCAGGGAGTGCACATTCTTTAAGGTCCTTTTCAGCTACAGCTCAGGCAGGTAGGAAATTGAGAGGCCCTTCCGGTGGGCAGAGCCTGGGGCCAGAGAGAAAAATGGGGCAGAAAGTTTCTCCCAGGGAAAACAATCAGTGGGGCTGGTCAAGGAATATTCCCCACCCTTAGGAAAAGGGCTGCTCATGATTGTCCCCTGGGGGGACTTTAAAATGACACGGGTCAGTGACTCCTGTGTGCCTCCCACGCTTCTCTTTCCAAATGAGAGTGTTTATTGTGTCCCTGTCCCCAGCTGCATACTGGGATTGTGTGTGGGAGCAGGTGACTTGCCTTGTTATTTCTTTGGTGTCCCCATCTAAAGGAGGCGTGTCCAAACCTGCTCTAGACAGGCTTGTGCTTTGGCACAGATCCTGCACTTTCAGCCCTGAGCAGTGCCTGGAGGGGAGTTTTGGGTTGTGTCCCTTGGGGAGCAGTAAGTGTGATCTACTGTGAGAAGAGGGGAGAGAACTGTGTGTTTGGTAACCAGAGAACAGACTGTGGAGGGTCATACGAATGTTCACCAAATACGGTGTCACTCTCCTCTGCAGGGCTTCTCCCTGCAGCGGGAGGATTCTACGTCCTTGCTCTGTTGAATGCAGTGCGACCATTTGACTTGCTTTAACTGATGACACACGCATGTAAGTGACAGGTGTAGCCTCTGAGCAGAAGGATTAAGAATCACTGTGTTTACCTTTCCCTCTGTAACAGCAACTGGCACTGTCCCAGACAGAAACTGCTTTCTCAGTCCTGGTCCTGGAGTAAAGATGATGCAGAACAAAGCCATAACTGACTCACGGTGAAGGCAACATATGAAAAATTAACCTTTTGTTGTTGCAAGCCCTTGGATGCTCTCAATTCATGGGGAGGGCTTGGGGACCCTGGGAACCCTAACAGGGCCTGAGTTCTTCTTGCACAATAGCTATCAGCTGCAAAAGGACACAGCCCATTTCAGACACTCAGTTTCCCTGTCCTTCCTGAGAAAATGGAGTTCCCCTCCACATGTCAGCAGGCTTGCCATCAGGAAAACAGTAGTTGACAGAGAGCTTCCGGGGGGCACCAGCCTCCAGACAGCCTCCCATCCACAGTACAGGTCGCTGTGAAGCAGAAATTGTGAGAAGTAGTTGGCTTTCCGGGTTCCAGGCTGATGAAAGGCAGCTGAACACAGCAGACATTTTGAGATGGTGGCAAGTCAGGGGAGCTTCTAGGTCCTGCTTGTTGGAGGTCTTTTGTTGCCCTGTGACCTCTCGCCTTTGGCTTCCTCATTAGGTATTAAAGACGTTGGCAGTGACACTGGAATGGATGCAAAGATGGGAGACATTTACCCACAGCCCGTTCTACAGAGCAGAACTGAGGCTCAGGTATTGAGGTTGATTAAAGATGGCTGCCAATTCTGTGCTACTTGTCCCATTGAGCTGTGAAGTCTTATTCCCCTCCTTGGGTCCGGACCAGCCTTGAGGACTTGCTTATTACAATGTGGTAGAAGTGATGGTGTATGGCTTCCAAGGTTAGATCAGAAGAAGCCTTGAAGTTCCTGCCTTGGTCTCCTGAAACACTCTCTCTAAGTGTCAGCTTATCGTGTAAGAAGTCTGACGCCCTGAGACCGCCATGTTGGCACAGTTATGGGTGGATGCTCCGGTAGACGGATCCAGCTGAGCCCAGCCCTCCAGCCATTCCCACCCCCAAACCATGGGTGAAACTGTTTTGGACCCTCCAGTCCAGCCCACTCAACATCTAAATACCACAGACTGACCTCAGCTGATACCATCACCCAGCTAAACTGTCCCTGAAACTGACCCGCAAAATTAGGAGATAAGCTAAAATGGTTGTTGTCCTAAGTCACTAAGATAATAGAGCAGATATATATGCACTTAACACTCTCTCCTGGGGGCCTGCTTTTCCTTTCCCCATTTTGTGTTGCATGCCTGGTTGTTCTAACAGATTTCGCAAGTTGGGAGGTGTGATGAGCCTGGGATATTCATCTTCAACAGAAACGATCCAGATAAGCTCTTCATTCAAACAGGGTTTGGGCTGCACTGCAATTTCGTTGTCAAATTGGATTTGGAGGTGCTCAGGTTTAGTGAGCACCTCCGTGGGAAAGAGAACTCTGTAGGATGGTAAGGTAAGAGGACTCTGCCTACAGAAATAAGGTGAGACAGCTCACTGCAGTTTAACAATTGTGTCATGTGCTTAACTAATCTCTTTCTTACCAGTTACTCTTTGAAGTGAGTATTATTTCCATTATATAGACAAGTAAATTGAGGCCAGGCAGCACAAGCAGTAAGTGCCAGATGGGATTTCAAACCAGGCTAATTCATCAAATAGGCTACCATGAGGTTAATGCCTAAGAGACAGACCTAAACATTCATTTTATAAATGGGAAGACTGAAGACCAGAGAGATTAAGTCGTTTTGCTGCTGTGCTCTGTAACTAACCACGCATTTTCAGGCCAGTAGACTCCAGCCTGATCCTCAAGGGTCTCTGGAGTGTAGGCCAAAGCCATGCTGAGTGTCTTCAGGAGTGCTATTTTAGGAGGGAAATAGAAGAGATGATGTCTGTACTGCCATTTCTAGTATGTTCCCAGAGAAAGCAAGTCCCTCATCACCTTTCTGTTTCACTCCTGGCAGAAGGGTGGGGACTGTGATTTGATGGATGAACAATTGGTGGGTCCAGAATACTGGATTGCTATCATGTGCTTTTCTCTGGAGAGAGCATCCTCTCATGAAAACATCCAACCCTGTGGTCTGGCAGAGGTCACAAAGTTGGTTCCGTCTTTGCTCCAGAGCATGGAAAACGGGACATACAGTAAATCAGTGGGGCTGTTCTGGGATCATAGGCTACTCAAAAGGCCATTCCTGGCTTCTCTTGCATCTCTCAGGCTGCCTGGATGCAGGACCCAAGTCAGCATCCATCAGCAGCAGGGGGAGTGGTGCAGAACATTGCATATTTACAAATAGAACAAGGACCCGGTGTGACTTGGATAAAGAGAAGTCCAAATAGAGTCAGAAATTCTAAGTTGAAATCACTGTGGAGATTAAGTATTTATGAAGCACTTTGTACCCACAAAATAAATTTGAGTCATTTATCATCCAAACTCACAGTATCGTAGTAACATATAAGTATCTGGGTTATGGCTAAGGACCCAAACTTGAAGTACTACCTGTATAAAAAGAGGACATTTTTATGCACTTGGGTCCTGTTTTTAATGCTATTGTGGAGCAAAATCAAGAATTTACAAAATAAATACCTGAGTCTTGATCCAGACCCATCATGACTGCACAAACCTGTAATTCTCTCCTGTGGCACTTCTGAAGTGGTGACTCCCCTGTCGCAGGCAGCAGTGAAAGGCAGATTCTTTCCGACGAATCTCTAATAACCCTTTCTTCTTTGTCTCACAACATGATGATTTGCCTTTGTGTAGATCTTTGTGTTCGGAGATGAGCAGATGACAGACTGGGATACTGGAGATTTTGAATGTGCACCCCGCTGAGAAGACCACACCAATGGGCCTATATGCAGAATTCAAGGTGAAAACTGCTTTGGATGTTAGTAGTTGACACTGTTTGCAAAACCAGAAGCTGACGGTGGCTCTGCTGGTCATCCAGAAGCCTCCAGGAAGTCATAGCTGCGTCTCATTTCTCCTCTGACTGTTCAAATGACCTCTTTTACAAAAATACTTCTCTACTTAATCTACCCTCTCTCTCCAATTGTCTAAAACCCCACTTTACTTCTTAGAATTATTGACCATAGGATCTGAAAGGAATTGTATAGATTATTTCATCCAACCTTCTTATTTCATTAATGAGGAAACTGAGAGTCTAAAAGGTTAAAATAAGATCAGAATCCAAGTATTTCAAGTCTTCTTTCAATCTTGTAATGTTTGATTTTGTTAAATATGTATCCCATAGCTACACTGAATGCTTTTTACTTTGGATTCTTCTCCATCCCCTACTATGCCTTACTCAGGGCTTGTTCATAGCAAATAAATGTCTGATCAGCAGTTGACTGGTAATGGCTGCCTGGAGTGCTGTCCTGAGGAGGAGCCAGTGGAATAGATCTCATGGTTTCTCTCCAAATGTGACCTCTACTGAGATAACTTTGACCACCCTAGCTAAAAAGTGTTCTCTCTCCCCTAATCCCTCAGGCACACACTATCCCCTTTCCTTGCCTAATTGTATTTCCTTGCCTAATTGTATCCTATCACCACTCATTATCTAAAATTATTTTTCTTGTCTATTGCCTTTTTTCCCCACGAGAATGTAAGTTCCAAGAGGACAAGGACTTTGTTTATCTTGTCCACTGCAGGATCTGCTGTGTTTGTTAGAGTGCTGACATGTAGGAATCACTCAATAAATAATTGTGGAGTAGATGGCCAAATGCTGTAATTGATTAGTGATGTCTGCCATGGGCAATGGAGAGACAAATTACCAGGGTCAATGCAAAGCTTTTGTCACTGGTGTTTATTGATCAACCAACCAATCCCAGATGCAAGACTGGTTTCCTTTTGACATTCAATTTGATGCTGGGCCATTGTGGGATAACCAGTCATTAGGCACTCTGGAAGGAAGAATTCCCAGAATCACTAGTCAGGCAACTGAAAAGAAGAAAGGCATATTTTCTGCTATCTCTTCTCCTCATTGTCTTATTCGTCATGACACTTCTACAATGTTGCAGAATTCTTAGCACATAGTAGGTGCACAATAAATATTTGTTCACTGACAACTTGTGCTTTCTCAATGTCATTTTAAGAGGATTTTTAAAAAACTTTCCTGCTAATCTGAAAGAGCTGCACCACAGAACACAGTATATAGCTC
Organism: Mandrillus leucophaeus; assembly: GCF_000951045.1. Taxonomy (NCBI): domain Eukaryota; kingdom Metazoa; phylum Chordata; class Mammalia; order Primates; family Cercopithecidae; genus Mandrillus; species Mandrillus leucophaeus. The sequence goes on from NW_012110252.1 coordinate 4,718,462, forward strand.
ACAGTACACAGTACACGTTGGTGTGTCTGATTGAGACTCAGGTGTACAAAGTCATGAGCGGAGTTCAGGTAAATATCCAAATTAAACTGTTCTAAAGTAGGGTGAGCAGCATCCATTACCTTAGCCCTGAATATTGGCTGTTCTTATCCATCTTCTCCTTGAAGTCAATATTTGAAATAGGCTTTTGTGAGGCAGGAGAGGCTTAAGAAAAATAAAAAAACCAAAGAGGGATTTAGTGCTTAAATATATTTATGAATTCGTCTCAGTTTCTCTTTATCTCTTTTTAAAGAGCTGTGGTATATGTGAAAACGTTTGTAGCAGGTAGAGGTTTTGGAAAATTGGCTCATTTTTAACCCAATAGATACTGTTGTTTCATGTCAAAAGCAGGATATGATGCAGTGCCCTGACAGATCTGATTTAATATTCTCTAGGACTCTGGGGTTGTATACCATCTATACTCTCCTAAATTTGATGGTGTCAATATGACCTGACATTTAATTATTTGCATAGCCTATTTAAAATTAAAATAGCAACGGGCTCTGAGTTCTTTTCAAGCTTTAATACACTCTCCCTTTAAAAATATATTTTTCATAAATTACTCTGCTGTCTGGCAGGCCATCACATTCTTCAGTTCCTGTAATAAAAGGGGATGGTGTGATGTGGGTGTGAAACGCAGAGGAGAGCACCATGGTTAAACAAGAGCGGACACTGATCAAGTCCATTAATCAAAGTGCCTTTTAAATCTCTGCAAGTTGAGAACTGTAACATCCAGGGATTTGATTAAAGAGGAAATATAAAATGGCAGAAGAGGCCAATAGCTGCCTGGGCAGGTCACATCTCAGAGCCCCTGATTAATGGAACATTGCTTTCAATGGAATTTGTTTTCTCTGGATCATCTTTTGGAGCTTATTTGCTAAGAAAAGGTGGATTTGAGCTGCAATATCTTCTTGCGGAAGATATCTTCTTGGAAAAACCCTAATATGGCAGAAACTTGAAAATCTCTCCAGGCCGGTCTCTTATGCCTTTTCCTCTTTGGATTATCCTGACTCCCCTGATTTCCACATAACCCAAATAACTTCACAAGGCTAACATCACTATCCAATTTCAGTGTTCTAAAGGCAAGGATTCCTAAGCACTATTGAAGCAGGTTTTCACCCTAGAGGTGAATACCTATTATCATCAGCGCCATTCAGTCATTCTTTGGTTTGTTCATTTTATTTAAACCATTTATTCAGAAATACTTCTTGAATATTTATGTCCAAGCCCCAAATTACATGTCAGAAGAAAGGTGAAAAGCCTCCATACCTATCTAAGTGCCTTCAGTGTGGTGGAGAGAGGTCAAGAAACACCTGCTATAAAATATAGCGAGATCTGGCTACCCTGGAGGCTATGCCCTGGAAGAATGATGGGAGCAAGTAGGAAGGAACTCTGAAACCTCTGGGGGTTGCTGTTGGGGAGTGTTCCCAGGGAAGTTCTCAATAAGAGAGGAGTTGGGAGGTTGGGCAGGGGGAGAGCCAGGGTGAGTGAAGGCACCTGCACTGAGTGGAGGAGACAGAGAGTAGAGTGCTTGGGAATGGCAAGTGCAGCCACAGTGTGGAGGATGCAGGTGCAAAGGTGTGGACAGGCCAGCAGGAGCCTGTGGGAGAGGACTTGTATTTCAGGGGGAGATGGGAAGCCATTCCAGGATTTTCAACGGGCAACATGCTAGAAAGATGGCTCCTGGGGCAGTGTGGAGAATAGGTAAGAGTCAGAGAAGATTTCAGTGAGGGCGAAAACTAGGAGCTGAGCCCTCATCTTGGAGAGAAATGGCTAGAACATGAGCTAATAAAGGAAATGGAAAAAGGAAATTTGAGATGTATTTGAGAAATCTATAGGATCAATGTGAGGCAAACCAAATCTGGTGAGAAGTACGACTTCACCTCTGTTCAAGGTTGCATTTACTTTGGTTTGCTTACAAAACCTCAAATCAGCAAACTAATGCCATTTGTGGGATCAGAACAGAGGCCTCCCACTGCCCTTCTTGTTTCTAGAGGTTTCCCATATTTTGCAGATGTTGGTAATCCACGTAAGTGACATGTCCACCAGGCCAGAGAGGCTAAGAACTGTGAGTTTTATGAGCTTGGTTACATTAGCACCTAGAACCACTGATAGTTTCATGCAAGGCAGGTCACACTCCTCACACTAAACTCTGAATTCTGGGTCTTGAAGTTCTGGATTGAGCAATTTCTCTTTTGTCTCCATATGATTCTGGGCCTGAACACTTCTTATCTATTTTGTGATCTTTCTCTGGGTAGGACTGGCCAAAGCCTTATGATACAAAGCTTTGTATCATAAAGGGAAGAGTGTAGGTGGTCTCCCAGGCTGCTGGTTCAGGTGAATGTGTACACGGTTGTGCCATTCATTCACCTTCATGGTAAACACAAAGAAGAGATAGGATTCAATAAGGGAAGAAACTTTAGGGTGTGTTTGCTTGAACTGTTTGTGGGACCCCAGAGAGATGTAGGTCTGGAGTTGAAGTTTGGGTCTCCCTGGGATAGTAGTACATATTTGAGATTTTAAAAAGATGTGGCGAAAACCATCAGTGTGTGTGAAGGGTGGAGGATGCGTAGAACATCAGGACAGAGCCCTGTGAAACATTCATATTTAATCAGAGGAAGAGAAGTGCTGTGGACTGAAGGTTTGTGTTCCCCTCGAATTCATATGTTCAAGCCCTAACTTCCAGTTTGATGATATTTTGAGATGGAGATTTGAGAGGTAACTAGGGTTAGATAAAGCCATGAGGATGGGGCCTTTCTGATGGGATTAGTGGCCTTATAAGAAGGAAGAGGGAGAAGTCTCATTCTCTCTTCATGTGCATAAACTGAGAAAAGGAATGTGAGGACATATTAAGAAGGCAGCTGTCTGCAAGCCAGCAAGAGAGCCCTCACCAGGAACCAAACCAGCTGGCACCTTGATCTTGGGCTTCTCAGCTTCCAGAAGTGTGGGAAACAATTTCTGCTGTTTAATCTGCCCAGTCTATGGTGTTTCATTATAGTAGCCCAAATTGACTGAAACAAGAAGCCTGTAAAAAAGAATAAAAAGACTAACAAGGCCAGGGGCGATAGCTCATGCCTGTAATCCCAGCACTTTGGGAGGCTGAGGTGGGTGGATCGCCTGAGGTCAGGAGTTTAAGACCAGCCTGGCCAACATAGTGAAACCCCATCTCTACTAAAAATACAAAAAATTATCTGAGCATGGTGGTGGGTTCCTGTAATCCCAGCTACTCAGGAAGCTGAGGCAGGAGAATCACTTGAATTCTGGAGACAGAGTTTGCAGTAAGCCAATATTGAGCCATTGCACTCCAGCCTGGGCAACAAGAGCAAAACTCTGTCTCAAAAAAAAAAAAAAAAAAGTAACAAACGGGCTAAGGGGAGAAGCAGGGCATAATAGCTCCATGGAGGTGAAGTACTTAGGCAGTGTAAAGAGAAATGACAGTTCAACTGTGTGAATAAAAGATACAGATTTTGGATGTCCATTGGGCTCATAGGTTTATTTTGTGCTTAAAGTTTTGTGTTGTTGTCCATGTGTGATTTATATGTGGCACTTTCAGATGGAATAAATGAATTAAGAAACACCCATTCTGATCACCAACATAGTTTTGGTTAAAAATTTAGTTTTTTTCATATTACAATGGTGACAACTATTTATCATAGAAAAAATATTAGATTAGGATAAAGAAAAATCAAAAATATGTAAAAGAAATATCTTTCCTAATACTACTATTCAGTGAAACTGCTTTTATTAGGTTGTTGCAAAAGTAATTGTGGCTTTTGCTATCACCTTCAATGGCAAAAACCACAATTACTTTTGCACCAACCTAATTAAATCTGTTTTGTGTATGCCCTTCCTTGCTCTTTTATTCTGTCTCTTCCACATTTACATATTCACACATATATTTACACATTCACATGTGTATATAATAAATAAACGAGATTGCATTGCTCTGTAACCTGCTTTTTCAATCTAATGAACACAGTCTATGCCAATAAATATCCATAGAATAATTTTTTAAATGGCTATAACCAATCTCTTATTGTTGGATATTTAGGTTGCTATTATAAATAATATCGTAAGGACTATCTTTATAGCCACAAATTAATTCGTATTCTTAATTAGTTGCTTAAGTTAACTTCCTTAAAGTAGAATTGCAGAATCAAAAAGTGTTCACATTTTTAAGAAAGTGTCATTAGTATTCACTTGTTTTTATGTTATATATATGCAATACTGAGAGATAGTCTTTAAATTAGACTTTGTTAACTTAGGTAATTGTTGAATTAGGTTATTGACTAATCCATTATCATTTTATTGAGACCTGTATGCAGCTCACTATGCATATTTATGTAACATGAATACTAAAATATTTAGAGCAAATTCTGATGGCAACTTTTAGTTATTTTACATCAAAGAAGTGACTAGAATCCATAACTGGTGGGGCCAAGAGAATAATCTCTCATAAAGGCTATTTTAGATATTTTTCTGTTTTCCACATGCTGCACTTATTTGTGCTAAATTCTTAGTATTTAGTTGCTCAGTTGTTCAATGTTCTGTCTTAATGTACTGACTTTTTCTTAAGTGTTTTCGTTGGAAGATTTTATTGCTTGCTAGTCACCTGCTTTTCTGCAGATGAGAAATGGCACGGTGAGGTCTGTCTTCTGCCTTTCTAGGTAGAACTTCTGTGCTCCCTGAGGTACTGAGTACTTTTGGGTACCACGGTGGTTGAGGAGTACTTTAAATCTATTCTGGTGGGAAGAGCTCCATCTAGGTGGTAGTCTGAGCTGAAAATGGATCCTTCACTTAGTAATATTGCAGCGATTCCCATGCAGGGCTGAGCATATGACTGCTTACCCACTTCATTCATCCATGCCGTAAACACTTATCAAGGATCTGCTATGTGTTGGGCACTGTTTGATGACACTTGGGAGCAAAACAGACAGCACCTCTGTCCATGCGGGGCTTTCGTTCTTGTAGAGGGCTCAGAATAAAAAAAAGAAATCAAGATGGTATTACACGATTGTAAATGTCATGGTGGCAATAGAACATATCGATCTAATAGGTGTGACCAGGGAAGTGGTAGGAGGATATGTCATTGGATTGGTTGAGGCGTTAATGTTTGAGTTGAGAATTGAATAATAATTAAGAAGTAGCCAGCCTTGGGAAGATCTGAGGAAATGCTACTTAGTGGAGAAGACTGTAAATGCAGAACCCCTGAAGAGGACTAAGTTGGGTATGTTTGAGCCACAGAAAGAGGGCCAGTGGGGCATTTTGATCACACTTTTTTTTTGATCACACAGAGGGAGGTTGGAGATGAGCTGGAGGCAGGTGGGGAAAGATGATGCGGAGTCTGTGGGCCACAGCAAGGAAAACCGGATACATTCAAAGGGCAATGAGAAGCTTTAGTGTGTTTTAAGCCAGAGAGTGACATGACTGTTTTACATTTACAAAAGTTTGTGGGAAATGGATACCAAGTTTAGCCAGGAAATTGCCTGTTATGAAATCAATAAGGAATTTTTAGAATTCTAAAACACTAAAACCATGAGAACACTAAAACCATGCTGAATTCTTCTGAAAGGCCAAGTAAGATGAGGGCAGAAAATCATCCTCTGGGTTCAGCAGGGTGGAAGCCTTTGAGGACTTGGGCAAGAGGGTCTTCATGTCAGAAATCATGATGGAAAACTGAGTACAGTGGGCTGAGGAGAGAATAGCGCTCTGGGGGAAAACTGAGATGAAGAAACTCTGGGCCAGGGTCAGTCACACAGCTAAGACGAGAAGCAAGGCAAGGAGGTGAAAAAGAGACCAAGGGAAACTCGATGTACTGAGCAGGGCAACCTCCAGCGCCCTCAGCTTTCTCAGCAGTCACGATACTGGCAACCATCCCTATGTGTGCAAGGCAGGAGTCTGGGGGACTTCTGTATGGAGAAACTGTCTAGTGAAGACAGAAGAACTCCAGATACTGACATCTGAGGAACCAAAACAAAGGGGCCAGATACCCACCCGTGACTGTACAATGAGGTACACCAGTCAGTATATTGCACTCCCACACCCATGGCTTCTGGTTGCACTCTCATGTCTTACTTTAAAACATGTACAGAAACCCAGTGAAGAACATACATTTGAAGCATCCTCTACTGTGAAATACAGAGACTGAACCTGACAAACAGGAGAAAAAAACCCAGAGAAAACAGACAATGTAGAGATCAAACACTTCAAAACACCATAATTAATATTTTCAGAGACATAAGAGGGGATTTTACATACATAGGAAAAGAAGAGGGTACTATTAAAAAGGACCAGAGAAAAAGATAGAGGATTGGAATTTTAAAATATGATAGAAGAATTGGCACAGAAAGTTGAGGAAATCTTCCAGAATGTAAAACATAACAAGAACAAAAAGAGATGGAAAAAGAAAAGAAAAATTAAAAAATTGACATTGCTTTGATAAAATAAAAATGAAAGATAAAGTTTAGTAGTTTGTCAAAATCAAAATGTTAAGCTACTATAAAATAGAAAATTTTTAGTGCTGGGTATTAAATGAAATGAAAAAAGCATATTTATTGACATAGGAAGGTAGTTACAATCATTTAAGCTAAAAAGTACAGTTTACAGAATATTAGCTGGTTTGCTAATTTTAAAAAGTTATATCCAAGCAAAACAAACCATAGAATATGTACATCAAAATAAGCTTATCATTGGATTGTGATATTATTAAGGGTTATATTATTTAGGGTAGGCTGAAGTCTTATAAAAAATAGACCCCAATATTTAATGGGTTCAAACTGTTTTCCAACAACTCTATTGAGGTATAATTCATATGCCATACAATTACCCTACTTAAAGTGTACAATTCAGTGTTTTCCAGTAAATTAACAGAAATGTACAATCATCACCATAGTCAATTTTGGAACATTTTGACCTCCTCAAAAAGAAATTCTGTACCCTTTAGTTATCATTCCTCTAACCCCCGCATTGCTGCCCTCCCAACCCTAAGCAATCACTGGACCTACTTCTGTCTCTGCAGATTTCTCTATTCTGTATATTTTACATATATGAAATCATATAATATCTGGTTATCTTTGTTCAATTTCTGTTGCTTATCAGAATACCTGAAAGTGGGTAATTTGTAAAGAAAAGTCATTTAATTCTTGTAAATATGGAGGCTGAGAAGTCCAAGTTCAAGGGGCCACATCTGCTGAGAGTCTTCTTGCTGTTGGGGACTCTGGCATGCCAAGGGGCTGACTGTGTTAAGGTGCTCTCATGTGCTAGCTCACATATCTCTTTCTTCTTTTAAAAGGCCAACCATGATAACCCATATGATCTGTCAATCCATGAATGGGTAGGTCCATTGATGAGGGCAGAGCCCTCATCATCCAGTCACCTCTTAAAGTCCCCACCTCTCAACTCTGCCACACTGAGAATCAAGTTTCAGCACGAGTTTCAGAGGAGATATTAAAACCATAGCAGTGGTCTTTTGTGACTGACTTCTTTCACTCAGCATAATATTTTCAATTTCATTAATTTTGCAGCGTGTATCAGGACTTCATTACTTTTTATGACTGAGTAATATTCCATTGTATGAATACACCATATTTTGTTTATCCATTCATCAGTTGATGGACATTGTTTTTTCCCCCACCTATTGGCTCTACAATGCTGCTATGAAGCCTTATGTGCAGGATTTTGTGAAGACATATGTTTTCATTTCTTTTGGGTATATACCTAAGAGTAGAATACATGTACTTAGGTGGGTCATATTGTAACTCTATATTTGATAGTGTGAGGAATTGCCAGATTGTTTTCCAAAGTGGCTGTATTATTCAAAATTTCCACTGCATATGAGGGTTCTGATTTTTTCACATCCTCATCGACACTTGTTATATGACTTTTTTATTTTAACCATCCGTAATCGGTATTAGGGTTCTCCAGAGAAACAGAACCAATAGAATAAATATGTATGTATGCATATCTATCTATCTATCTATCTATCTATCTATCTATCTATCTATCTATCTATCTACCAACCTACCTACCTATCATCTATCTGTCTGATATAGGCATATGAAAGGAAATTTGTCAGAAGAACTGGCTCATGCAATTATGGAGGGTAAGAAGTCCTACAATGTGTTATATGCAAGTTGGAGAACAGGAAAGTCAGTAGCATGACTCCATCCAACTTTGAAGACCTGAGAACCAGGGGAGCTGATGGTGTAACTCTTAGTCCAAAGCAGATGGCCTGAGAACTGAGTTGTGGAGCACTGATGAAAGTCACAGAGTCTGAAGGCCAGAGAGTCTGGAGTTTTTATATCCAAGGGCAGGAGAAGATGGGTTTCCCAGCTCTAGAAGAGAGAGAGAGAGGGTGTGAGCAAATTCTTTCCTTTGCATTTTTGTTCTATTAGGGCCCTCAGTTGATCGGATGGTGCCTGCTCATATCTGGGTGAGGGTAGATCTTCCTTATTGAGTCCACTAGTTCAAATACTAACCTATTCTGGAAACAACCTCACAGACAGACTCAGAAATAATGCTTTGTCAGCCATCTAGATATCCCTTAACCCAGTCAAGCTGACACCTAACATTAACCATTACAAGTTCGCTGCTTGTCAACTTGGCATCCACATGTATCTCCTTAAGCCATACTTAATCTTCAGATGAAGACAATAACAAGGTCATAGTTCAACCTAACATGATACACCTGAAAATGCACCAAACCCTTCCTGAGAAGAGGAGGTAAAGTCCTTGAGGGATATTTACTCTTCTCCTGATAATCCATAATTTAAATACTATGACATAAAATTAGCAATACTTAAATACTGATATAAAGTTAATACATCTTATCTTACATGATAAAGGAATAGGAGAGGAAATAAAGCAAAGATATTTGCTTAATATATGTATATATATACATAAACTTTTTTTTAATACTTTAAGTTCTAGGGTACATGTGCACAATGTGCAGGTTTGTTACATATGTATACTTGTGCCATGTTGGTTTGCTGAACCCCTCAACTCATCATTTACATTAGGTATTTCTCCTAATGCTATCCCTCCCCCATCCCCTTACCCCATGACAGGCCCCGGTGTGGGATGTTCCCCGCCCTGTGTCCAAGTGTTCTCATTGTTCAATTCCCACCTATGAGTGAGAACATGTGGTGTTTGATTTTCTGTCCTTGTGACAGTTCACACAAACATATTTTTAAGCAAAATAGAGAAAAATACTCATGACAGTTACAGTCTTTATTTCTATAACTGGTCACATGGTCATAGCTGGTATTGATAATTACCTTTTTGTACTATCCATTCTGTATTCCCATTGTCTTCAACAAGCACCTTAGCTGGTGATGGTTTTCTCACCTAGTGGAGTGACCCAAACCTTCATTTCATTTGTAGTCCTTAATGGGTTGGGTTGTTGTATTTTTCTACTGACCTTAATCACAGGGCATAGTTATATGAAGAGATACCCTAAGGGATCTCCTCTATTCCAGACATACTCTTCCTTCCTCCACTGTGGAATAGTAGTCCAATTTCCCAGTGGTAGTCTGGATCAATCATGCCAGTCAACACTGTAATTCCCTTCTTAGCCTGTTGACTCAGAGACATGAAAATCCCAATGTGGCTGGGTGGCATTTTAACCTTCAGTTGAATGGAGTCATTGTCGTGTCGCCTGATGGAAGCATTCTTCCTTCTGGAACTAACTTCTAGGCTGGCAGAGCATAAAGTTGTGGGAATAGGAAGCAAAAAGTTTGCTAGTGGGTCACTAGGGATAATGGTGAGTGGTGGCCTTTCTATTTCCCCTCCTTGATTCCTGGACCCATGAATGCTGAAATGAGAGAAATAGTAGCATATATTGGATACTGATTCAGAGCATATTTAGCAGTCTGGAGAAATTTGTTCCAGCCCTACAAAATATCGTCACCTAGCTGCGCTGCATCTGTGACTTCAAAATGACATTCCACAATTTTAGCAAGCCAGCTGCTTCAAAATGATGAGAAACACGGTAAGACCAGTGAATTTCATGAGCACGAAACCATTGTCACACTTCTTTGGCTGTGAAGTGAATTCCTGTTCTCCTTTTCCCCTGCAAAGGGAAGTGATGGCTGAGGGGATCCTCCTTGGCAACAGGATTTGGGGGTGAGAGTGTAGTATGTGATGATAGCATTGGGGTTCCAGGGTGTAGGTGTGTGTGAGGTGGTGTCAGGGCTGGGATGTGGGATATGGCAACTCTGGCACTAGGGATGGTGCAGTAGCAGCTTTTGCTCAGGGGAGGGGGAGCAGTGTGGACTCTGGGCAGCTCTGTCACTAGTGCAGCTTTGACAAAGACTGTGGGGGTCCCTGGTGATAAAAATTGTGGTGGCACTGCCGATCTGTGCCAGATTGCGTGATGGGGTGATGCAGGTAAAATGCTTCCTATGTTTTTCTACGTGGTCACTCTCAGTTTTTCTTCTCTACTGGGTTGCTGCAGCTTCTTCACTGTGCTTTGGAGATTTCTTGGATTATTTCTGTGTGTGCTAGTTGTTAAATCATTCATTGCATTTGTGGTGGGATGTGGGTTAGGACTTCCTAGTCTACCACCTTGCTGATGTCACTCTTTGTAGAAATAGTTTCTGAGGTCAGTGTTTAATATTTGTTCTAACATCAGGGCTCCCCTGAGCTGCTTTATTCCTCACCCCTCTCCAGTAAACTAGCCAGTCTACAGTCTAGGCTATATCTTCATTAGATCCATGAATCTCTTCCCACTGCAATCTCCAATGTTCTTTTTTTTTTTTTTTTTTTTTTTTTTCTTTTGAGACGGAGTCTCGCTCTGTCGCCTGGGCTGGAGTGCAGTGGCGCGATCTCGGCTCACTGCAAGCTCCGCCTCCCGGGTTCACGCCATTCTCCTGCCTCAGCCTCCCGAGTAGCTGGGACCACAGGCGCCCGCCACCTCGCCCGGCTAGTTTTTTTGTATTTTTTTAGTAGAGACGGGGTTTCACCGTGTTCGCCAGGACGGTCTCGATCTCCTGACCTCGTGATCCGCCCGTCTCGGCCTCCCAAAGTGCTGGGATTACAGGCTTGAGCCACCGCGCCCGGCCTCCATTGTTCTTGAGAGGGCTCTTAGGCTTACTCTGTTGCAAATAAAGTCAGTTCCTTTGGGAAGAGTTTAGAAGCTATTTGTTTTATGGCCAGTTTTCCCTTCTAGGCAAAAATCTCTGAGTCAGGACTCTGGAGCTGGGGGTAGGGACAGTGCCAAGCCTGTTTTTGAGTGACACTGGTACTCCAGAAGCTTAGCGGGTGGGCTGCAGCCTAGGGTTCTCTCAGCTTCCCAGTCCTGGTGTGGAGCCACTGTCTCATGAATGAAGGCAAGGGCTATCAGGCCCCAGTATTCTCAGTGTGCCACATCTAAAATGAAGCCTTCATTTCATGGCTGGGAATTGGAAGAAAACAGAGAGCACCCTACATCTTGACTGCAGTCACCCAAGACTTGGCCTTGGCAACAAGGTGCTAAGGGCAGAATAAGAAATGTGACAGTCTTGCCCTATGTTCTTGGCTATAGTAGTCTGGAGGGCAGTTTCCACATTGCTGAACTGTGGGGAGGGAGATAAAAGGAGTCTTGATTCAAATACCACAGACCTTCACATTTTGTATGGAATTTTTATATATTTTCTTGAGTAGATGTTTCTTCATTGGCTTAGGGTAAACTCAAGTCCATTTCCAGAGGTCATTTACAGACCAAGACTAATATTGACTATGCCACTTTAAAAACATGGTTTCCAAGCTTGCTGTAGTCTTTGCTATTCGATTTTGCAAGAAGAAGAAAGAGTACAGAGGGGTGTCCATGGGGGATTTTATTGTCCTTGCCGGAAAGCAGGACACATCACTATCACTTGTATGTTACAAGGGGGTAGAAATAATGTGTTTCACTCACCAGTGAAATGCAAGTGTTCACCCCAATGGTAAGGGAAGCTGGGAAGTATCATTTGCCATGGGTTTAACAGTTTTGCCACACGGGTACTTTAAGTTTCCACGTAGCTTATTTGTATTTTCTAATTTTGCACAATGGATCTATATTTTTAATGCAATGTAAATATAAATAAATTAATAATTAGAGAACAAGCAGTGAGGCAGTAAGTGTAGGGAGTAGAGACAATCTCTTCTAAGAAGTTTTGCTGGTGCCATTACTGGAGTGAGAAACTAGCTTAAGAAAAGGTTTCTAAATATGAAGATTCTGGTATATTTTTGAAGGTTGATAAGAATCATCCAGAAGACAGGAAACAATAAGTCTTTGAGTTGGTTCTCCCTAAAAACTATATACAGTGTCTCTTTCACTTGAGAGAGGAGAGGGAAATAAAGAAAGAAGGGTTTCAAAATGGTCACCCTTGCTATTTCTTCTCACTAGATGGTAAGGTTCAGGATTTCAAAGCTTTCCTTGAAACATTTGCAAGCAGAAAAAAAAAAAAAACAACAAAAAAACACCAACGACAAAACCAGTGCTTACTGAGCTTGACAAAGTAACAAATTGTGGAAATTTCCAAAGCTAATTATTGCTGTTTTTCTAAAAAATTCCTTTGATATGCTAAGAGTTTTAATTAGAGTCATTAAATACAGAAACCCTTGGGTTGCAAAGAACATAGGAATAGCCTGCTGATGTGTTGATTATGGATGGGTTGCTATTTATCAACAGAACTTACCCGTGACATACAAAATGAGACTGTAATGCAGTGGGACTGCCTTTGCAAACTTTCATGGAGTTAACTCCAATACCAGATAATCTACTGGAAAATTCTATGACAGATAAAAAGAAGGCACTGCAGGAACATATAAAGAGAGAAGTTAATTCTCACTGAGGGAACTGGGATCAACTTTAGAGAGGACATAGCATTTGAATACATTCCAGAAGGCCAGTAGGGATTTAGACAGGAGAACTTGGAGAGAAGGCATGCTAGGCTGGGAGTGCCAACATGGCTGGAAGGCAGAGGATGAGCAATAGGAGGCATTGGAAGTTAGCTTGGCTGTGGATGGTGAATGTGCAGAAGCACAGTGGAAGGTCAGTCCAGAGAGAGACAGTACAGCCTGGAGGATGGAGGGTGATGCATGCCAGCTTAAGGAGTTGTGCTTTTAACTCTTAGTTCTGACCAGTTTTTAGAAAAACTAATCTACTAATAATATGGAGGCACGGGTGAGGATGGAAGAAATATTGGAAGCTGACTAGAAGGAGGTGAGTGCACAGTTTGTTCAGGAGGTGATGATGACACATTGATTAGAGCTGGCAGAGAGATGTGGGGGAGGTATTAAGACACCCCTAGAGCATGAGGAGGACTTTTTACAGCTTCCAGAGAGGAGAAAGTGGTGATCACAGATCTGCAGGGCTCTTTGAGCCTTCCCCAGATGTGGGACAGAGAAAGTTTGAGGTAGATGCCATTTTAAGAGCCAAGACAAGGATTGTCCCTCTCTGCACAGCATCCTTGCAAACTCTCGAGGGAAACCAGTGCTTCATGTTGTTAAAGTTTTACAAGTTATGACATAAATTGTTCTTCAAGTGCCAAATGCAGTGACCAATAAATCACTGAGAGGACTCTCTGAGATTTGCAATTGTGGAATTATCGATTTTGTACCTAGCCTTGGCTGCACTGAGCTGGGTCTCCTCTGAGGCAGCATGCTGCAGCCTTGCCCTGTCCAGTCACCTCACTTTCACCTGGAAGAATCCTGTTCTTTAGTGAAAATAAGGCACAGAGGTCCTCACAGGTGAATGCTCCAGGTGCACCCCAGAGAGCTGCCCCACTAGCTCTGGCTGGCTGATGCCGTGTTTGGCTCCAAGCACTTCTCGCTATAAATCCACCACAGGTGTCCTTACTCTCCATCACCCAGTCCTTTGTTCCGTCATTCATTTAACAAGACTTCACTGAGCCCTTAGAGGCTCGCTGCTTCCCTGTGGGGCTACAACAGTAAACACCACAGACAGGTGCTGGTGGGGAAGAGAGCCAAACAGACCAGGAATTATAAAACACCTCGAAAAGCGCTCTGATGGGGGAAACACAGAGTGCTGAGGAAACATGTGGGAGAGTTGTTGGGGAAGGTTCTGGAAGGAAGTGGCCTGGTGAGAACTTCAGTCATCTTGGATGAGTTCCTCTTCCAACGCTCCAGCCCCACATACCATCTTCTATGCGTTCTGTTGATTCGTCCCTATGACATCTACCAGGTCAGTCCTCTCCTTTCTATTATTTCCCATAAGGAATTTTTCCAACAGCTTCTCTGGGAGGCAGAGTTAGGAAACCAGGCAGGCCCGGAAGTTTCAGCTGTGTGACCTTGAGCGAGTCACTAAACCCCTCTCAGTCTCAATTTCTTCAACTAAAAAATGGGGACAATAATGTCTTACTCGCAGATACATCTTGAAAAACAAATAAGAAAATATTTCAAAAAACAGCCCCAGGTCTGGCATTTAAAAGATAATCATTCCAGTTTCCTTTCTGAGCCTGCAGTCTCTTCTCTTGTTGAACATACTCTCTTGACAGCTGTCAAACTCATCTTTCCCAAACTTTAATCTTCTCTCTCCCTTGCTCAAACATTTTCAGATTCCATAGCCTATGGAATAAAGGCTGTCACTCAGGGTATCTGCAGAAATGACTGAAGAGAACATAGGAAGGAGAAAGGTAGGGGTTCCAGGAGCACAGGGCAGGGGCCTCGCTCACACAGGCCGTTGGACATCTGGAAGGTTCCCAGAGGAAGCGATCCCAGAGCTGAGAGATAAAGGCTGAACTAGGTAAGAAGAGGGGGAAAGGAGGTGTCCAGATAAAGGCTGTTAGGGAGGAAGCAGCCAGTAGTGATGGAGTGCAGAGAGCAGGGAGGTGGTGAGATGGACCAGGGCCTGTCTGGAACCCAAAGCCTAGTGGGTCAAGAGTTTGTTGGCTTATTTACCAGATGTGAAGCAATGAAAGCCATGCCAGTGCTGTTTCCTCTGTTGTGTTTTGTTTTTGTTCGTGTTCGGTGAGACAGGGTCTTCCTCCATCACCGGGCTGGGTTGCAGTGGTGCCATCTTGGTTCACTGTAGCCTTGACCTCCCAGGCTCAAGTGAATATCCCATCTCAGCCTCCTGAGTAACTGGGATTACAGGCATGCACCACAATGCCCTGCTCATTTTTGTATTTTTTGGTAGAGATAGGGTTTCACCATGTTGTCCAGGCTGGTCTTGAACTCCTGAGCTCAAGTGATCTGCTTGGCTCGGCCTCCCAAAGTGCTGGATTACAAGGTGAGCCACCGTGCCTGGCTGTGCCAGTGTTTCAAGCTGTTGCTTGTTGACACATCAGTTTTTCTTGCTTGGACAGGATGATCTCTGTATGCTTTATGGTAAACACCACAGGTGTTCAATACATTTAACTGACCAGGTGAATGCAGTTGTAACTATAGAAATGGAGGGAAAGAATTCTGGTCACTGCATCTTCTGATTTTTCAGGTGAGAGTTCCTTGAAGCTGCACGGCAATTCCCCAGCCACAGAGTGTCTGAAGACTGCTGCAGGTCCAGTTTGAGTTGCTTTTACTCTCCAGGAACACACAGATGTGACTAAAAAAATCTGCATTCCCCCAAAGTAACAAAATTCATGCTACTCCAGAGACCCAGACAAAGGGGAATTAAGCTTGCTTGAACTTGAGCCTGGGGACCAGGACGCTGATGGAGGCTTTGCAGATTCTTGGGGTCTCCATGGAGACCAACAGATTCTGGCAAAATTTCCTTCTTGGGAGAAAGGCAGTGTTGGCTGCTTTCTTTCCTCTGGACGCCCTCAGAATGCAAGACTCATGAAAGTGCTGTGTATAGATTCTCTGCAGGCACGGGGCCATTTTGTACCATTTCTGGCTTCTTCAGAGCCCTCCTGAAGAGCTGTCTGGCATTCAGCATCCAGGGTGTCCAGCTGCCTCCACGAACAGTAAGAGCTCATCAGTAATGGGTGACACAAGTCACACAACCAAGAGCCATGTGTCTGATTCATAACACCTTACGCAAAGTGAATGCTCACGATGTTTTTTAGCAAAAAATGTGTGGAGAATAAAAAGGAATAATAGCCAAGTTTCCAGGTGACTCTCTTCCTTAGAGCTGAAAAACAAAAACACATGGTTCAGGCTTCTCAAATGTTAAGGGCTTACAATTAACCTACAATTAACCAGAGATCTGGTTATAGAGAAGCTTCTGATCTGATTCAATAGGTCTGGAGTGTAGCTGGAAGCTCTGCATTTCTAACAAGCTCCCTGGTGGTGCTCATGCTACTGTTTCGAGGACTGCCCATAGGGCCACAAGGAAGTAAATGGGGCAGCCAACTGTAAGTCAATTCTGAGCCAGGGCAACAGTCACGCTTGAGTTTACGTGCATGAGGTCCAGTGTAGTGTTGGAAGATTCATTTCTTTTACACCTGTGGAAATACATGAGCATGCATACTGTCTTCATCTGTTTATGTTGCTATGAAGAAATACTTGAGGCTGGGTAGTTTAATAGAGAAAAGACTTTTATTTGGCTCACAGATATGTAGACTATACAAGAAGCATGGCACCAGCACCTACATCTGGTGAGGCCTCAGGCTGCTTCCATTCATGGTGGAAGGCAAAGGGAGCCAGTGTGCAGAGATCACATTGTGTATGTGTGTGTGGGGTGGGGAGGTGTGTGTGTGTGTGTGTGTGAGAGAGAAAGAGAGAGAGAGAGAGGTGGGAAAGGAGGTGCCAGGTTCTTTTTTCAGGAATGAATAGGATAAGAATTCACTTATTACCTTGAGGATGACACCAAGCCATTCATCAATCTTCTCTCATAACCCAAACATCTCCCACCGGGTCCCACCTCCAACATTGGGAATCACATTTTAAAGTGAGATTTGGAGGGGTCAAACAAACCAAACTCTAGCATATACCAAGCACACGAATTGAATGCTATCTTTACACCAAGGAGACAAGTGTTGTGGGCAAGTCAATACAGCACATGATTTTGAGTGATTTTTAAAATATTTCAGAATCATTGAATATTTTCAGTTTTTTTTCATCATAGCTTCATTCCCTCAACAAGTATTTATGGAATATTTGTCATTTATTAAGCATCTCTCATAGCCATGGAAGACACTCTTCCTATTCTCCTTAAGTTCCCTGTCTAGTGAGTGAGGCAGAGATAAAACAAATGATAATAGTATAACAGTGTCGTGATAGTTCACACCAGCATTGTACAGCAGCATTATGTGAGCCATGGATTCTAGCCTCCAATGTAATTTAGAATTTTCTAGTTCCCATGTTTAAAAATGTAAAACAGCAACAAACCCCATGTGAAATTAATTTTAACAGTATATTTTATTTTAATCCACTGTAGTCAAAATTATCCTTTCAATTCGTAATCGATCTAAAAAGGCATTAGTGAGATATTTTGCTTTTTAAAAAATGCTAAGTGATAGATAGATTCCCCTCCAAATCTCTCGCTGAAATGTGACCTCCACTGTTGGAGGTGGGGTCTGGCGGCGGGTATTTGGGTCATGGGGGCAGATCCCTCATGCATGGCACCGTGCCCTTCTCATGCTAATGAGTGAGTTCTTGCTTTATTAGTTCCCACCAGATCTGACTGTGGAAAGAGCCTGGAACCTCCTCTTTTCTGTTGCTCCTTGTCTGTCCATGTAACATACCTGCTCCCCCTTCACTTTCCACCATGATTGGAAGCTTCCTGAGGCCTTACCAGAAGCAGATGCTGGCACAATGCTTCTTGTATAGGCTTCAGAAGTGACAGCCAAGTAAATCTCCTTTTTTTGTGAATAACCCAGCATCCAGTATTCCTTTACAGCAACGCAAAATGGACGAATACACTAAGTTATCAGAATCCGGTGTGCATTTTGCCCTTAGAGAACATCTGAATTCGGACTAGCCATGATTCACACACTCAGGAGCCACACATCTGAGATGATTGCAGTCGTCAACCACAGTGCACCAAAGACTTACTCATGTAACCAAATGCCACCTGTTCCCCAAAAACCTATGGAGATAAAAAATTTTAAATAATAATAATAAAAAAAAAGAAAATGGGGGCTCAGGAGATGAAGGCACCGGTGGAAGATCCAATAAGCAATAAGTAGCCAAATCAGGATGGAAGCTGAGGAGTGGAGTGGGGGACAACCGCGTTTGCTGTAGAAGCTGAGGGGTGGGTCAGGGAAAGAGGTAATCTACTGCACTGCAGGGAAAGGTGGGAGAGTCACATCTGGAGGGGTAGAGAAGAGATTTGAGAAGCTTCTGCTACCGGTCCCAAGGAATAGATGGGTGTGGTGGGAAGGTGGGTTGCCACTCCTGGAAACAGTTGAGAGGGCAGGCTTGGTGCTTAGAAATGGACTCAGAGAGAAACCTTGGTGCTCTCTCATCCTGCATCACTCACCTTCCCTCTCACCGGTGGCTGGCTGAGAGACTGTTGTGTCCAGAGGCGCAGTGTTTCTGGCTTCTTGTTCTAGCCCGGTGAATCTATTCTGAATGTGTTCTGAGCCCAGGATGGAACCAAGCCTTGTGGCTTCTGTTCACTGAAGGTTGACTATCTTCTGTCTTCCTTCAGGGCAGGCTTGGAGTGACCCTGTCCTCCTGCCTGTTTTTCTCTTGCTCCTAGAGCTCCAATGCTTCTCTGAGATGATGCCACAGTGGAGCCTCTGGCACTTCAGGAAAAGAAGGAACTGCTCTTGAGAGCTCTTTCCAATAGGCTGTCCCAGTCAGCTAAAGCAGTGGCCATAGAGCGGTGGCCATAATCAAGGGGCGCTCATTCTGGTTCTGACTCTGACCAGAAAGGTGAGACACTATGCCAGGCTTTTTACAAACATTCCCAACTTATCTCCCCACTTTTTTTTTTTTGCGCTACCACTCAGACTTACATCCTCTCCCTCTCCTTCTGCCAGAGGAGGAGAAGGACCATCATCCATGGCAAAAGGTAGTTGCAGTGAAGCAACACCAACAGCCGGCTTCAGCTTAGGGGAGGATGCTGCGCCTCCACCCGGTGGTTTCCGGGGCTCTACCTGTTCAGAGAAACTTCTCTAGCAGCAAACTATAGAAATAATCCCTGAAAGTACAGTCTTGCAATTCATTCCTCTTAATAAACCAGTGGACAGGTATTGTCGCCCCATTTTACAGATGTGAAAACCACAATGTGATACCAGCTTACTCCTGCAAGAATGGCCATAATTAAAAACTAAAAAAGTTAATAGCTGTTGGCGTGGATGCCGTAAAAAAGGGAACACGTCTACACTGCTGGTGGGAATGTAAACTAGTACAGCCACGGTGGAAAAGACCGTGGGGATTCCTTAAAGAACTAAAAGTAGAACTACCGTTTGATCCAGCAATCCCACTACTTGGTATCTACCCAGAGGAAAAGAAGTCATTGTACAAAAAAGACACTTGATCACACATGTTTAGAGCAGCATGCAATTGCAAAAATGTGGAACCAACACAAATGCCCATCAATCAATGAGTGGATAAAGAAACTCTGATATATATATAGACATGTATATATATATCCATCCAATGGAATACTACTCAGCCATAAAAAGGAACGAATTAATGGCATTTGCAGCAACCTGGATGGGATTGGAGACTATTATTCTAAGTGAAGTAACCCAGGAATGAAAAACCAAATATCGTATGTTCTCACTCATAAGTGGGAGCTAAGCTATGAGAATAAGAATGACACAATGGACTTTGGGGACTCAGGGGGAAAGGGTGGGCAGAGGGTGAGAGATAAAAGACTACTAACTGGGTTCAGTGTATATTGCTTGGGTGATGGGTGCACCAAAATCTCACAAATCACCACCAAAGAACTTACTCATGTAACCAAATGCCACCTGTTTCCCCAAAAACCTATGGAGATCAAAAATTTTAAATAATAATAATAAAAAAAGAAAATGGGGGCTCAGGAGATGAAGACACTGGTGGAAGATCCAATAAGTGATAAGTAGCCAAATTAGGATGGAAGCTGAGGTGACTGTGCTTCCCAAGGCCCCTGCTTTCTCCACAGTACACTTCTGCAAACACATAGATCCCAGAGATGTGTGTCTTGTATTTTATACAATAATCCGTCAACAAGTGTTTAAGACTGACAGGTGGGGAAGAATGCTATGCCAGGTGTGCAGGACCTGGTTCTCTCCTCAACAGCTTACGCTCTAGGATGACATGCAAAAGCCTGTGATAGGCGAACAAGCAGTGAAATAGCAAACAAACAAACAAACAAAAATCAAAATAGCTTCAGGAGTAATTTGTGAGTGAGCCTAGATACAATCAGTTAGCATTTAAATTCATAAAAGCTTTAACCTTGGCTGGAGGAGTGTCAGGCAGCAGCTTGGACATAGGTGAGGCATATTTTGAGCTGAGGGCAAGTGGGTCTTCCTAGACTTCCTGAACTCACACTTACAATTTGCCCAGAATTTCAATCTTATTGTTTTCCAGGCAGCAGTGAGGATGCCACGGTCCCTGGGTTTCTAGAAGACAAGTTTTCAGCTGCAGATATAAACATTAGGACGTCAATGTATCTGTCAGGAGAACACCTGGGACAGTGTTGAGAACACAGAACCTGGAGGCTAAACCCCTAGCTTTCTATGCTAGCTGAGAGTCTGTGGACACATTACTCAGCATCTCTGAACCTCGTGCTCCTCCTCTGTGACATGTAGATTGCTAAACCCATCTCACAGGGCTGTCTTCTGCATTTAAAGAATAAAATAACACATGAGGGGTCTAGGTGTCTATCAGTGTTTCTGACCCACTTATTTTTTATTAATCCTTTCCCTACACCTAATACTCTAACTAACCTTTTGGATTCTCACTTAATGAGAAAAAGCAAAATTAATTTGAGCAGCTTTGCTATGAACATTTGCAAGTGGTTTCAGTTTGGGAATTCGCCTTCATGGAGAAGAGTGGGTGGATCTACATGGCACACACCATTTCTTTTCTTTTTTGAGACGGAGTTCTGGTTCTCTCACCCAGGCTGGAGTGCTGTGGCGCAATGTCGGCTCACTGCAACCTCCGCCTCCTGGGTTCACACCATTCTCCTGTCTCAGCCTCCCGCGTAGCTAGGACTACAGGCGCCCGCCACCTGGGCCGGCTACTTTTTTTGTATTTTCAGTAGAGGCAGGGTTTCACTGTGTTAGCCAGGATGGTCTCGATCTCCTGACTTCAGGCACACACTATTTCTTGGCAACTTAAAAGTCATTCCCAATCTCCTTTCCCCTCAGGGCCTCTTGCTCAGAGGCCAGAGCACCAAACACTTGCTTGTAAAGGCCATGCAAGTCAGTTCTCTCCCATCCATTCTCTCATGCTTCTATGCAGCGCTCAACAGAGGGTATGAGGACATTCAATATGTGCCAGGCACCATTTTGGTCACAGAGGAGACAGGCAGAAAAGAGAAATAGGTACAGTCATGCTCTACATGAAGATGTTTTGGACAATGACAGTTGGCATATATGATGGTGATCCCATAAGATTAGAAGCCCATATTTTTACTGTACATTTTCTATGTTTGAATATGTTTAGATACAGAAACACTTATCATTGTGTTACAATTATTCAGTACAATAGTATTCAGTACAATAGCCTGCTGAACAGGTCTGTAGCCCAGGAGCGATAGGTCATACCATACAGCCTAGGGGTGTGCATTCTAGCCTATACCATCTAGGTTAGTGTAAATAAAATGTAAGATGTCCACATAATGATGAAATTGGCTAACAACACATTTCTCAGAATGTGTCCCTGTTAAGTGACACATGACTATATATGCATTAGATAATGCTATGAAAAGTAAAGCATGGAAAGGATGGGGGAAGGGAAGCTGGAATGATGAATAGGATGGTCGGGGAAGGTCTCACCGCAAAGCTGAAATGTGAGCAAAGGCTGAAGGAGGTGAGGGGGTAAACTGGGAGGTTAGAGGCGGACATCATGCCAGACGGAGGGAACAGCAAGTGCAAAAGCCTAGTCAGGGAGAGTGCCTGGCCTGTGACAAAGCAGTGGGAGCCCAGGCTGGAATGTGCAGTAGGAGGAGACAGGAATATGCAGTAGGGGTGAAGTCAGTGCAGAGATGGGCTGGCCAGATCACGCAGTCCTCCTAACCCCCCCTGAGGAGCCTGGATTTTACTCTTGAGTGTGCTGGGAAGCTGTTGGAGGGTTTGGAGCGGAGGACTGGCACGGCCCCACTTCTCCTTCAATGTGCTCACTGTGGTTGCTGTATTGAGAAGAGACAGAATGGGGGAAGGGAAGAAGGTGGGAGCCATCCTAGGCACTGGGTCATATGATGGCACCTCGGACCAAGGGTGGTAGTGGAGGTAAGCAGACATCAGCTGGAGGCTTCTCGAAAAGGTTTTGATTTCCTAATAAAAAGAGACAGGCCGTGCTGAAGTGGCCCTTCTGCCTTTCCTCTTCTTCATGGCCATGACGCTCTGACTTGCAGCAGCCATTTTTGGCTAAAACACATGGAGAGGCATCGTCTCTTCATATTGGGTTCAAAGCTGAACCTCTGAACGAAGAGCAGTGACTGCCTAGTTGCAGAGTTGTTGTTTTGTGAATGAACAGACTGCTGCCTGGGAATGCTCTGCAATCAGGCTTTCTGTGGCTTGCAGCTGAATGCACCGTCTTCAGTGAAACCACGCCCTCAAAGACTCCCCGCTCTCCTGAACCCCTTCACCAAGACCACACCAATGAGAAAGGCCAGGTTTGAAGCTGCTCATGAGCTACTCCAAAAAGCAAAAGGCCTGTGGGTGACTGCAGGGGGAAGGGATCTCAAACACGTTCTCTCTTAATCCCCATTCATCTGAGCTAATCTCCAAATGGACAAAGTAATCAATTTAAGTAATAAAATATGGCTTATTCCAAGGGCTGAATAAATGACTGGAACAATTCCCCAAACTGTGGTTTCCACTGAATAATTGAAATTATGCAAGGGCATGGAAATTTTTCAACAAATAAAATATGTCTGAAAATCTATTAAAGATATGTCTGCAAAAATCATTTGAAAAGGCCCAACTCAGCAATAAAAAATAAATTACATTTCCGTTCTTGCTCTTGCTCCCTTTGGGAAAGAGTCCATTACAATCCACTTCGTGGACAAATGAAACAGGCACATTTGAGAATAAATGACTCCCCATGTTCTAACCAGGATATTTAGACCATAAGATAATGATTCTACACTGAAAATAGGAAAACATCCCTTCACTGTTGCTCTGATAATATATCTGCTGTTGTGTCTCATCCGTGGGGCTTTTGGAATCTGAGTTTTCCACCTGTGAATCTGAGTGACAGACAACTTTACTCAGAGGTGTTGGAGCTCATGTGGGCCAAGTAGACCAGCCCTGTGGGGACTGAAGCCTTCACGGGAATCTCTTATTTGTGTTTTCATCGTATCCTGAGCAACAGGGCTCAGAGGAGAAAGGCCCTCCAAAGGCTAAGCTGGAAAGTTGATCAAAGGAATGTAATTTTTGAACTGTGAGTCTAAAGGCCTTCTGGGTAATTTCTTTCCAATGTGATGTAGCTTTGTGAGTTGGCTTCAAAAGTTGGTTGAGTTTGTGGCTCCACCAGCCTCCTACATTGTCCTCTTCATATTGGGTTCAAAGCTGCTTCCTTGACTCCTCTTCAAATAAAGACCACATAGCTTAAAGCCATAATCTTTTTTGCTTCTGTTTCTTCTCATTGGTTTTTATTGTTGCTCTGAGAGCTGGCCTGCATTCTGCTAAATGCCTTGGGCAAGGCATGATCTGTGGTTTCCCCTCTCCAGATGGGCACCAGCATGCAGAGGCTGCACATTTGTGCTGGGTTGGGCTGGCCATCCGTATTCACCTTTAGGCAGAGGTGATTCATTCTCTGGGAAACTTGGAATGGGCAAGAGACACAGTTTCTCCTCACGCTGAGTCCAGACCTCCTCTCAACTGAGAAATAGCAGAGCCATGATTCCATTGCTTAAAGAAAGCTAGTTGCCTCTAGCCCCAAATGAAGAAATAAATAAATAAATAAATTGCCCACATGAATGGCCTGCTGCATGGAAGGCAGGCAGCTCAGTGGGGGCGAGATGATAACCAGTGGTTGAAGTAGGGCCGCTTCCTCCAAACACAGGGAAAACTACAGCTGTGCTACCAGCCTTTATCTTGTAAGCAAGGGAAGTGGATTCTCTTAAACAAGACCAAGGCTCTTGCTGGGTGTGGGAAGGGAGGTAGAGAATGGTTGTCTTTTTTCTTCCATGGTGACAGCAAGCCTACTAATGATTAGAAAGAGAAGGCTGAGATGAGATGATTGCTTGAGGCCAGAAGTTCGAGACCAGCCTGGGTGACATAGTGAGATCTCATCTCTACTAAAAATAAAAAGATTAGGCCAGGCATGGTGGCTCACGCATGTAACCCCAGCACGTTGGAAAGCTGAGATGGGCAGATCACTTGAGCTCAGGAGTTTGAGACCAGCCTAGGCAACGTGGAGAAACCCTGTCTCTGTTAAAAATACAAAAATTAGCCGGGTGTGGTGGCGTGCCACGTGCCTGTAGTCTCAGCTACTTGGGAGGCTGAGGTGGGAAGATCACCTGAGCCTGGGGAGGCTGAGGGTCTGGTGAGCTGAAATGATGCCACTGCACTCCAGTGAAGGCAACAGAGTGACATCCTGTCTAAAAAAATAAATAAATAAAACCCACGAAAATAGCTGGGTGAGGTGCTATGCACTTGTAGTTCCAGCTACTCAGGAGGCTGAGCTGGGAGGATTGCTTGAACCCAGGAGATGTAGGCTGTAGTGAGCTATGATTATGCCACTGCACTCCAGCTTGGGTGACACAGCGACAATCTGTCTCTAAAAACAAACAAACAAACAAACAAAAAACAGAAACAGAGTGCCTTGGTAATAGAATTGTGAGCACTTTCTATCTGCCAGACAACAGAGCCAATGATTTTATATATTTTAATTCATTCAATGCACAAAGCAATATCATGAGGAATCTGCTCTTAGCCCCATTTTACAGGTGAGGAAAAGAAAGCTTAGAGAAGTCAAGTGCCTGGCCCAGGGTACCAGGTAGCAAAGGGGGTGGGAAGATTTGGAGGCAGGCAGTCAAAGCCATCACTCAGCCCGTACAGGACAGCTTTAAGGGCTGCCAGGATGGCTTCTGTAGATGTTCAAGGTGTGTAGAATTGAGTTTCTATTTCTTAGTGACCTGAAATCTGCTCTTTTACTCAGGTGTGAGCACCTCCTCTTTTATATTCTCTCTCCCTGCCTCTTCCTCAATCACCCCTTTATAATCGAATAGAGGGAACAGCAATGGCTACCCTGAAAGGGGAAGTTGCTTTTGGAGCTTTTGACTTACAATAGCTTTCTTTTATTCACAGGGGATCTTTCCCAAGACTGTCAGTGGATACCTGAAATTGCAGATAGCACCGAACCCCATATACACCCTCTTTTTTCCTATACATACATGTCTATGATAAAGATTAATTTATAAATTAGGCACAGTAAGAGATTAACAACAATAATAACATAATAGAACAATTATAATAATAAGCCAGCATCACCATTCTTGTGCTTAAGGCCATAATTAAGTAAAATAAGGATCACTTGAACACAACCACTGTGATACTTGGACAGTCAATTTGATAATTGAAGACAGCTATTAAATGACTAAGGAGCAGGTGGCACAGACAGTATGGAAATGTTGGGCCAAAAAAGGATTCCCATCCCTGGCAGGATGGAGGAAGACAGCCTGAGATTTCGTCGTGCTGCTCAGAAGGTCATGCAATTTTAAACTTATGAACTGCCTATTTCTGGGATTTTTTACTTAATGTTTTTGGTTGACTGTGGGTAACAGAAACCGCAGATGAGGGGGACTCCCGCTCTTGTAGTGGAGCACTGGCAGGCTGCTCAGCTGACCTTGGCAGCCCTGGTCCCTGGGACAGTCCATCAGCCTCACTGATTTTTCTCCCCTCAGTGGCAACCTGAAAGTAGCTTCGCCTGTGGCTTGAATAGCATCCGGTAATTTCATTGTGGATTGTTGAGTTCACTGGCATGGCTGGAGGGGATGGCAGTAGAAGCATCTGTCAGAAGCACGTCAGAAGCGAGAGAACCCAGTCAGGAGTACAAGTACCATTTGCCAATGCCCTGCTGCCACGAAACCTGGTCTCCCAGGGTAGTCGGGCTGTTTACTGGGAGGATAACTGAGATTAATGTGACTTCCAGACCCCAGGAGGGTCTCTCTCCCTACCATCCATTCCTATCCTGATTTTTGAAATGTTATAATTGGACATTTTCATTTAAGGCTCTTTGTCTTAAAAATCAATGGTGGATTAGCCAGTGAAATGAAAGAAAGGAGAAAAGTTTTATTTTAATGAGAAGATTCAGACTTTTGTAATCAGAAAATCTACAAGGAACTTTTTCTATTACACCATACATGTAAGCTATTAATTTCAAAAAAAAATAACATTATATTTTGAGTTACACACAGAAGCAACTGTGGAATGCCAAGATCTTTTGATAACTTTTAGTGTCTATTGGTGCTTTCGGTCTTAATATGGGCCTAGTTAAAATAAAAGTACTCTTGAAAGATCACAACTTTGCATGAGTTTTCTATTGCTGTATAACAAATTACTACGTATTTAGTGGTTTCAAACAATGCCCATGTATTTGCTTTGTAATTTCTGGCGAGTCATTTCCATTTCTGGACTTCAGGTTTCCCCTCTGTAGTGTGCAGTGGGAAGTTGGTGAGTTGGAAGCATTTCCTAAGGGCCTTGTCAGTTTAGACTTTCTGAAACTTGGTTCCAAGATAACAGAATTCTCTAATTTTACAAATTTTTGTCATTAATGACAAGGTAGAGTGACAAAAGGAATGAGAATGGCTTACAAAAATGGAAACCTATGGAATAACTACTACTAATAGAGCCTTTAGGGTTGCCTTGGTGTATGAAAAGAACTTTCAAATGGTAGTTTATGTCAGAGAAGAAGCAGGCCAGGAGTGGCCAAACTTGTGTCTCACAAGTTAATTCATTCAGGCACTCTCATCAGGAAAAAACTCTATAACACAAGTTTCAAAAATTAAAATAAAACCCAAGGCCAGGTGAAGTGGCTCATGCCGGTAATCCTAGCACTTTGAGAGGCCGAGGGAGGTGGATCACTTGAAGTCAGGAGTTCGAGACCGGCCTGACCAACCTGATGAAACCCCATCTTTACTAAAATACAAAAATTAGCTGGGTGTGGTGGTACATGCCTGTAATCCCAGTTTCTTGGGAGGCTGAGGCAGGAGAATCCCTTGAACCTGGGAAGTGGAGGTTGTAGTGAGCCAAAATCACGCCACTACGTGCCAGCCTAGGTGATAGAGTGAGACTCCACCTCAAAAAACAACAGCAACAACAACAACAAAAACCCCAATAATAGCAAGGCTTCTTATATTTAGGAGCAGAGAGTGAGAACGACAGTGTTTCCTCCTGTCCTCCTTTAGCCACAGTAAGATTGTACTTCTCCCCTCTGAAGATGGACATTCTATGTGATTTTTCCGGTCAGTGGAATGTGAGTGGAGGAGGGGCAGGTCTCTTCTAGTTGGAAGTATTTGAGAGCTGGTCCTGGTGTGTGGTTCTCTTCCCTCCTGCAGTGACCATGCAAGTAGATGGTGATATGGTAGTGCTACAGTGAAGACAGTGTCTGGAAGGTGCAAAAACTTAGGTTATACTTTTGTGTGACTGAGAAATAAACCATTGTTTTTTTAAAGTTTCTGAGACTTGGGGGATGTTTGTTACTGCAGTATAACCCAGCATATCCTGATGGATACAGCAAGAAACGGACCACACAGTTGACAAAGAGTAGAGATTGTGATCTAGAGAAATACCAGTTTACTGGAAGAGGAATTAGAAAAAAACTCTCGTAATCCAAATTCCTGGATAAACTATTCAGATTTTCTTTATCTGCTCCCTCTCAGGCTTGAGGGAGTTGCTGAAATGTTAGAAAGCAGAGAGCAGGGACCTGAAAGAGATGAAAAATCAGTTTGGATTCACAGATTGAACTGCCGCCCTCTGGCCAACTGAGAGTTGCAAGTTTGCAAGCTTGGTTTTCTAAGGATACACCTTTTACAATATCTTCTAAAGTCTTCTCCTGATTTGCTTGTTTTAGTTCTGATGGGCTGCATGCAGTACAGACATTGGAATCTTGTCTTTAAACTAAATAATTTAGGATTTCTTTTTACACTGTTGCTATGTTTGGGCCAATGTGTTTCACCTGCTTTCTTAAAAAACTTTTCCTGCTGCTTCTGACTCAGATCGATTTCCTGGAATATTCCTCTGAGCTAACTCTTTGTTCTCTCTCTTTCTTTCCTTCCTCAAGAGGAGGATCTGTTACAAGTCAAACATCAATCACCAAATCTAAAATTTAAGTCTTCCCCCTACTGAAATTGAGCCTACGTTAGTCTTCTCAATACCTCCCATCCCATGAGATAGTCATTCTCGGACCCCAGAAGAGATAACATCAAGTTCAAAAGTAGGTATAAGTAAGCTTAGAAAAAAAATAACCAATTTATTTGCTTGTTTATTTTTAAATCAAGTACTAAATGAACTCATTTTCTTTCCTTGTTTAAATTTAATTTTTTAATCAGCAGTATACTCATGTGGTTCAAAATTACAAAGATGTAAGTGGACATTTAGTAAAGTGTCTCAGTCCCACCCCCTTCTCCCAGATACCCAGTGCCTCTCTCCAATATGATTAATTTATTATGCACATTTAGGAATATCTATTATGCATAAAGGATACATTTATATATTTTATATAGTCCTTCTTTACTCTTTTAGATGTGTATAAGAGACAGCATTTATATATTTTATATAGTCCTTCTTTACTCTTTTATATAACTAGTATCATTCTCTTCTTGTTGTTACGCTCCTTGTTTTTGCCTAACAGTATATCTATCTCGTAGATGTTTCCACAGCAGTATGTAAAAAGCTTCTTCAGCCCTTCAAATTCTGTTGAGTTCATTTAGCCAAATTTCACATTGATGGACATTTAGGTAGTTTTGAACCTTTGTTTTACAAACCGTGTTGCAATAAATAATCTTGTTTCTAAGCCAGTTTACATTTGTGTGAGTATATCTGTAGAAATAATTTCTGGAAGTAGAAGAGCTGGGCTGGTGTATTAGTTTAATGGTGAATTTAAGGCATGAATGGGTGAGACTTCAGTGTGTATGCTCAAAAATATACATATTCTCCCAAACCACACTGGTCAAGCCTAGCATATATATTTGTTCGTAATTTCCAAGTGTTATCATACCATACATCCACTAAGTATTTATGCTGTGACTATTGTGTGCCAGGTACTAAATAGGTGCTTAAGAGAAAGCAGTAAACAAAATGTGTAAAAATGATGCATTACTAATGACTCATGAGGCAGGAGGGCAGTGTGATGATCAACTTTGTGTGTTAACTTGGTCGGATTGTGATGACCAATTGTTTGGTCAAACGCTAGTCTAGATGTTGTATGAAGATATTTTTAAAGATGTGATTAACATTTGCGGTCAGCTGACTTTAGCAAAGGAGATTACCCATTACCATGAGACTGGGCCTCATCCAATCAGTTGAAGGCCCAAACAAAGACTGAGGTTTCCCAAAGACTAACAAGGAATTTTCCTTACCACTGTAATATAGTAACCCTGCCTGAACGTCCAACCTGCTGCCCTGCAGAATTTGTACTCATGACATCAACTTTGACTTGAATTTCTAGCCTACTGACCCGCCCTACAAATTTCAGGCATGCCAGCGGCCACAACCCCTTGAGCCAATTCCTTAACATAAATAGTTCTCCGTGTATATATCCCATTGGCTCAGTTTCTCTGGAGAGCCCTGACTAATACAGGCAGGAAAGATGACCTCCACCCAACAGACGAGCAAGTAGAGGCTGAGAGGGTCCACATCCCCCTAGGAGCCCAGACTCTAAAACCAAAGCTCTTTCCACTTCCCTGCCTTGCAATATTATTAAAACTCAAGATAGGATATTCACAGTGGTAATTCCATTACAGAATGTTAGGCATATCTAATAAAGTGGCCAAGAGGTGATTATAAGTATTTCACTTTTTTCCTTGATTTTTTATTGAAATGGAAAAGAGGCTAGTTCTTTATTTTATTTTAAGTTCTGGGATACATGTGCTGAACATGCAGGTTTTTTACATAGGTATACATGTGTCATGGTGGTTTGCTGCACCCATCAACCCATCATCTAGGTTTTAAGCCCCGCATGCATTAGGTATTTGACCTAATGCTCTCCCTCCCCTTCCCGCCATCCTTCAACAGGTCCCGGTGTGTGATGTTTCCCTCCCTGTGTCCATGTGTTCTCCTTTTTCAACTCCCACTAGTGAGTGAGAACATGCAGTGTTTGGTTTTCTGTTCCCGTGTTAGTTTGCTGAGGATGATGATTTCCAGCTTCATCCGTGTCCCTGCAAAGGACACGAACTTACTCTTTTTTATGACTGCATAGTATTCCTCACATAGTGTACATGTGAGGCTAGTTCATTCTTATTACACAGTCACCATCTTGAACATACTTTCCCCATCATTTCTCTTTTTAATGTCCTTTTCTAGGGTAGCAGATGTCTCTTGAAAGCCTTTGTCTTCTACTCTCACTTCCTTATCCCTAAAAACTATCACCTGAAAATGTATTTTTTTTCTCTCTCTTCTCCCTTTTGTCCTATTCAGAATCTCTAAACTTGCAGGACAGCCCAGAAGCTGACCTGGCTTGAAAGAATTCTTTCTTCTTAGAGGCCACAGTGAATGGTTACACATGATTCGTTGTTGTTCTTGTTTTACAATAATATTTTCATTCCTATGAGCTACAGTTATTGAGACTGCTTACACTAAACAAAGGTTTCTTAACTTTGAAACTTTTCACTGAGTTTCTTCAGTGCTATTTTGGGATTGAGCTTGGTATGGATTAAAGGATTATATATTGGCCAGGGGTTGGGGGATCAGAAGATCCGCTCCTATTGGATTCATCACCTTGGAAAAATCACTGAACACAAAGATTATTTAGTTGCTTAACCTGTAAAATAAGCAGGGATTAATTTCTGAGGCTAATTACTGAGAAGGTGACCTCTGAGGTGTCTGGTTTTGGTAATAGGTGAAATTTTGAGTAATTCTTTCCAGGCCTGAAGTGGAGGAGAGTGCTTGACACCATCTGTGTTGCCAGAACAAGTCAATGCTGCTAAGGAAAGTTCCTTTTTCTAACATGATTTTTCAGTGCAAATACAGAATGTTTGGTCTTATGTTGAGTCGTGAAGCATGTCAAGGATGGTTTATCAGTCTATAACAAGCAAAAAACGTTTTAACAATTTTAAGGGAAATTTCATTCATCCTGCTCTTCGCCATTGTCATAGCTTCCTTTTCTTCCTTCTTTCTTTCCTTTTCCTTTTGTTTAATCTTTTCCATGGCAACTACAACTTGTGATTCCTAACATGGGCTGGCTTTACTGTACCATGTTCCCCTACTGCATACTTTTTCATGAACTGTTACAAAATATTTCTGTAAGGACATGAAATACTCACATGTACATCAAGCTACTACATTGAGGTAACTTTACTGTTTCAGTGTCTCCCTGGACTTTTAATTTTGGTGACAGCTGTGTTGAGACAAAATTTACATATCTCACAACTCACCCATTTGAAGGGTATAATACAATGGCTGTTAGTATATTCCCAGAGCTTTGTAACTATCACCACAATCAATTCTAGAATATTTTCATCTCCCCCCAAAAAAACCCTTAGCAGTCACTCTCCTTTCCTCATTCCCCGACCCCAAGCAACCGCCGATCTACCTTCCATGTCTGACTTTTCCTACACTGGACCTTTCATAGAAAGGAAATCTTACTGTATGTGTTTCTTTGTCACTGGCTTCTTTCACTTAGCATGTTATTCATGTTCATCCGTGTTGTAATATTCACCAATATTTAATTCCTGTTTATGGCCAAATAATACTCTATTTTATGGATATAGCATATTTTGTTTTTCCATTGATGAACCATAGCTTTCTTCCCCCCCACCCCTATTTTCTCAAACTTAGTCTGAGAACTCTGCTAGGAATGTCAACCTTTCAAAAGCCATCAGACACAAAACCCACAGCTGTTTCCTTTACCAGCATCGGCCTTATCCGTAGGTTGGAAGAGCACCCCCAAGCTGTTTGTGTGAAGAATACATACAAGCCAGTTGACCCTTTGTTAAGAACAGGAGACTTCTCAGGTGGCACAGGTGGGAATCGGCTTTATCGCATACTCTCAAGCAGCACTTCGCCTCTCTAAGCCTCAGTGTTTTCATCTTCAAAATGGGAATTATACTGGTATCTTTCTATGGCAGAGACCGCTGATCAGCCCTACTTACTGCTCTCACTTACAAAGTTGATAGAACCCCATTTTCTGACTAGGCATATGGCTGTTCAGGATGGAGACTGCATTCCTTAGCCCCTCTTTTAGTTAGATATGGGGCCACGTCTATACCTTCTGGCTGATGATCTGTGAGCAAAAGCATCATTTAGCAGCTCATAAGATCCTTCATTAAAAGGCGTCTTGAACTTGCCCTTTTTTTTCTTTTTGACTTTGTCTCTTCCTCTATCCTCTGTGGAAGCTGTTACTATAATCTCAGATCATGAAATCAAGGCCAAGAATACAAGAGCTACAAAATAGAATCTGATCCCTGAAGTGGAGGCTGTAAGTCACAGAACCTTAGCTTGTGACATAGGATTAGTTGAAGTGGCCAGGCAGTGGGTGTGAAGATACAGACATTGCAGGCTCATAAAAAGGAACAAGATCATGTCCTTTGCAGGGACATGGATGGAGCTGGAGGCCATTAGCTTTAGTAAACTAACACAGGAATAGAAAACCAATTACTGCATGTTCTCACGTATAAGTGGGAGCTACAGGTTGGTGCAAAAGTAATTGTGGTTTTTGCTATTAAAAGTAATGGCAAAAAACCTCAATTACTTTTGGACTAACCTAAATAAATGATGAGAACACATGGACACATAGAAGGGAACAACACACACCGGGGCCTATCAGAGGATAGAGGGTGGGAGGAGGGAGAGGATTAGGAGCAATTACTAATGGGTACTAGACTTAATACCTTGCCGATTAAATAATCTGTGCGACGAACCCCTATGATACACATTTACCTATGGAACAAACCTGCACATGTACCTCTGAACTTAAAATAAAAGTTAAAGAAAACACAGATATTGCAGGCCAGCCAGCTGGTGAACCTTGCTAGGTGGTGGCAAAACATTTGGTAAAAACCGTTCCTTGAGTGTGTGGGGAGCAGACCAGGACAGATTGGGTCTACAGCATTAGGAGACTGGTGGGACAATGTTGGCATGCCGTGCTTGTTGGCTGGTTCTTGACACTTGACATAACAGAGATGAACTCTGGCCAGAGTTGGTGGCGTCTGACAGTCTAAGTCAACTGAGAGTCTAATAACTGGGGACCTGGCAGAGTGGAAAGCCCCCATTCCATTTGTACTGCAAACTGAAGCAGTGGCTCATGACTGAGGGGGCAGCTTGACCAGGAGATAAGTTTATGGCTGCAGGCTTTTCTCAAGCATCTTCTATCAAGAGTTGTCTGGCAAACACCACCATTGGCAAAGTAAAAAGGCAGAAGACAGCTGGGCGCGGTGGCTCACACCTGTAATCCCAGGACTTTGGGAGGCTGAGGTGAGTGGGTCACGAGGTCAGGAGATTGAGACCATCCTGGCTAACACGGCGAAACCCCATGTCTACTAAAAATACAAAAAAATAGCTGGATGTGGTGGCAGGAGCCTGTATTGCCAGCTATTTGGGAGGCTGAGGCAGAAGAATTGCTTGAACCTGGGAGGCTGAGGTTGCAGTGAGCCGAGATCATGCCACCGCACTCTAGTATGGGTGACGAGCGAGACTCCGTCTCAAAAAAAAAAAAAAAAAAGACAAAAGGCAGCACAGATGAGATTGGGTGCTGCCTTCCCTCTCCAGCCTACAGTTCAGATGGCCTCATGGTGGCCAGTATGAAGATGAAAGAGAAGGGTATGGCATGCAGGGGCTGGTGAGTAACAGACCAGAGTGGGGTTGGCAACCCAGGCAAATCTACTGAGCAAATTTAGCTTGGCACTTGTTTTTGTGTGGCCCTGAGTTAAAAACTGATGGAAAAAAAATCTGTGTACATTTGTTTTCTGTCTTATTACATAAGTACTTCCATAATATCCTTGATTTTGCCTTTTGGCCCAGAAAGCCTAAAATATTTACTGTTTGGTTCTTTACAGGAAGCATTTGCCAACCTCTAGACTGGGGTCTTAGGCATAAATATTAGGTCTAGATAGGATCTTGCACACAGAGTGACTGACTGCAGGCAAATACATAGGTAAGAAGTTTAGCAAATGTTTGAGGGAATTGTATTGCTATAAGCAATCACTATCTTCCCTGCAAAAGCGTGTAATTGTTCCATCCTTCCAGCAATGCCCCTGATCCCCAACCTGCATCAGCAGAAAGTAGGCTATGCAAGCTGGCAGCCTCCAAGGAGAGCACACTCTCCAAGGCCTTCCCCACTCTTCCAGTGTGACACACACGGTGACCGGTGGGCCACCAAGCAACTTATTCCACAGGCTAAGAGGGGCCTTCTCAATCCTTACCCTGTGGAATTTGAGGAACTACAATGGCCAGTGACTGCTATGTGCTTCCGGAGCCTCTCTGTTACTGACAATAGTCTTATTTGCTGTTATTGAGTCTTATTCCATCATTGCACATTGAGTGTATGTGTGTGTGTCCTGTAGTTGATAGGCCACTGAGTAAGGGCAGCCACATGTGTTCCTGATGGAAGGGACTGAGTATCTCCAGAGATCCCAGTCACAAGGAGACATGCTGTGAGTGGATGTCTGTGAGCCAGTCCTGAGAGAGAAGACTCTAATTCCACAGTTTCTTCAGACATTTCAAACATTTCTATGTTGTGTGCATTGTATACACAACACCTGTCTAACTTGTCTTAAGAAAATAAGAGCAATAAGATTAACTGATCCCCAATGTGCAGTGCATATGGGACCATGGGAAATGTTCACGGGCTCCCTTCAAACTCTCGAAACACAGAGGATACAACTTTTACATTTTAACACACAAACCTCAGGGGCTCCTTCTCAATCTATAATCAGTCTTGGGAAAGAGGTGAATTTGGTCATACTGCTTTTGTGCTTCTACAGTTGTAGATTTTTTCATTTTTCTCATGCAATATTTTAAGATAAAATTTCTTTACTCTTACTTTTTCTCCTTTGAGGGACAGATAATTCTCATTAATTAATTATACAATCATTAGAATTATATTTTAGTAAGTGTAGACATTAGAAAAATAGTACCATCAATATGCCATTATTGATAATACCATCAATAATAACCAAAAATAATGCCATTGCAATGGTTCTTCCATGACCTAACACCATTGTTAGTAACATCAGTGCTACTAATGTCACTGTCAGGTCATGGAAGAACCACTGTGATTACTCAAGTCCTTTTTAATATTGATTTTTAATGGCTACAATCATAACCTACACAGAATTTTATGCTTTTTTTAACTAAATATTATGAAAAAGAACCTATGGTTTTACATAGTCTTTTAAATTGAGTGTTTGAACGACTGTACTTTGTTCTATCCAGTAGAGATCTGTGTTCTAGGCATCTATTGACATACAACAAGCCACTCAGAACTTAGCAATTTAAAGCCACACCAATCATTGTATTATGTCTCTTGGTTTGTGTGTGTCAGGGGGTTAGGAAGAACTTGGCTGGGTGGTTTGAGTTCACAGAGTTGATGTCATAGAGTGACTAGACCTGGGAAGCTGGGGACTGGGGGACCTCCTGTCTTTGTGTGTGGTCTGAGAGCATCTCGGTGTGTACTTTCATATGGGCCAATTTGGGCTTCCTTACAACATGGCAGCCTCAGGATGCTGGGACATCTTATGTGGTGGCTCAGGGCTCCAGCACAAATATTCTAGCAAGCCAGGC
Organism: Mandrillus leucophaeus; assembly: GCF_000951045.1. Classification (NCBI taxonomy): domain Eukaryota; kingdom Metazoa; phylum Chordata; class Mammalia; order Primates; family Cercopithecidae; genus Mandrillus; species Mandrillus leucophaeus. The sequence continues at coordinate 4,754,407 of NW_012110252.1, forward strand.
AGATGATACATTGTCTTCTGTGGCCTTCACATAGCACCATTTTGGCTGTACCCTACTGGCTAACTAGTAATCAAGGTCAGCCTTGACAAAGGGAGGGGATATGTCTCAGTGGTAGAAGGATGGAAGAGTTTGCAGATATTTTAAAATTGCCACAGTTCCATAACTAGTTTTGGTGTTCCCTTTTCATTGGGCATTTGTTTACTTTTTTCCTGCTATTAAAAATAATGTGATAAACATCTTCATGTATGTAGCTTTTCCCACATTTTGTATGAAAGTAGAATTAGTAAATCAAATGATATAACCTTTCATATGGTTCCTGAAATATATTGCTACATAATTTTCTAAAGGATTATGTCAATTTATAATGCTACAAGCAATGTAGATGACAATATTTTTGATACACAGTTACTGGCAATATAAATTACCATTAGACTTTTATTTTGTTAATTTAATAGGTACAACGTGTACCTTAATGTTTAATTTGCATTATTTTTATAATTGACAATGTTTTCTTTTGTGTTTATAAGTTTTATTATCTTATTGTCTTCTGCTTTATTTATTCAGGTCTTAGCATTTATTCCAAATTGCATTAACTTGTTTTTTCGCCAAGAATTCTGAAAACAATCAAAGCATTAACTCTTATGCCTCAAAAATATCAATCACTTCTATATTGTATTTGATCTATTTTTTCTTTTGTTAAAAATTTTCCTTGTAGTGTAGGCATTTTAATTTTTCTATCAAATCTGTTCATTGTTCTTTCTAATTTATTTTATCACATATATAGTACTTAGAAAGTCTTTTCTCCTCCAAACTTTCCAGAGGTACTAAACTGTCAATTATATGAGTGTCTGTGTTTGTATTTTCATGATTGGAGCTTTACATGGAACTTCTTAATTCATGAAAAATTTATATGTTATATTAATTGTGTCTAAAGTCATTCTTCCCCTAATGCTAATCAGCAAAATGAATATTATCGAGTATTTCCACCTTTATGTTTATTGGTTTATGCCTTTTTATATGTATTATGTTAAATTCTTATTTTGTAATACAATCTAATTCTAGACTGTATCTTTTATATAAATTAAGTAGTCTTTTTTAAGGTTTTTTATTTTTTTATTTTTTTACTATGCTTACCTGTTTTTTTTTCTCTTAGGTGAACTTTAGAATTAATATATACTATGTTTGAAGAAAAAATTTGAGAATATGATGGAGATTGTCTTAAAGGTTGAAATTCATCTTGCGAGGACTTTGCAAGATTTAATTTGCAAACACAGATGCACTGTGTATCTCCTCAATTATTTAAGCTTGTAAAGAATGCTTTAATTTGTAGTACTCTCTACCTGTGTCTACATGCTTGATTTAAAAACCAAGGTTTCTTCACTTCTTAAGGACTACTACCCGTAACAGACAGATACTGGACTAGGCTTATGCATGATAGTCTTTTGATTGATGTTCATGCAGTCAGGTTTCTCTTGAATAATCCTTTCAGTTCTTTCTTTATTACTTCCTTCCTTCCTTTTTTTTTGCATTTTATTCAAAACACCTGTATAATTTTTGTCTTAAAATTTTTTTGATATACTTGATGTTCAGAAGCCAAACAACTGTTAGAGTTGATGGGGCTGGGGAAGGAGAGTTTGCAGATTTCATTCTTAAGAAAGAAGAGGAGGCCAGGAGCGGTGGCTTACACCTGTAATCCCAGCACTTTGGAAGGCCAAGATGGGAGGATTGCTTGCATCCAGGAGTTCGAGACCACCCTGGGCAAAAAAGCGAAACCCCTATCTCTACAGGAAAATAAAAATAAAAATAAAAAATTAGCTGGGCGTGGTGATGCATGCCTGTAGTCCCAGCTACTCAGGAGGCTGAGATGGGAGGATTGCTTGAGCCCGGGAGATTGAGGCTGCAGTGAGCCATGATTGTGCCACTGCACTCACCCTGGGTGACAGAGCAAGATCCTGTCTTAAACAACCAACCAACAAACAAACAAAAAAAAGAGGAAGGGAGGGAGCAGAGCTGGTAGAAGCTGAAACAACAACAGTTGTCTCAGATTATACTCATGGGGTTCAAGACGCATGTGCAATCCATGTCTCTGTTGGGGTCAACAAAGTATGTTATAGAAAATGACCGCAACAGACATGCCCCATCCGGAAATTCTTGACAAGCTTGGAAGCCTGGGCCCTGTCCTGCTGCCATCCAAACAGTGAGAAGGCACTGATGCCCTCTATTGGGCAGAGGGGCCTGTAGGCTGCTCACATCATGGGATGTCAGGGCTCCAGGAAAGGGCCACTTCCTAGCTTGTCAAATTATTCCACTTCTCCCTACTGGATCAATCTGAAATTTTTTTGAGAAGAACCTACATATTTTACTCCACAGTCAGAAATGAGGGGTAAAATGTCTGGGAGAGAGGAGCCTTAGATTGAAGTGTAAACAGTGAATAGGACATCCTCTTCTATCCGCAAACAGATGGGCATTCGGAGTGTGAGGAGGGATTGGGTAAGTCAGGGTTGTGATGACAGGCAAAGGGGAACAGAGCGAAACATGGGGAGGACGTACATCCAGTGCTCTAGATACGTATTTGCCCTCACTGGATGGGTTTGTGGAACTGGGGCATCTGGAAAGATGTGTGGGCAGTAATGAAGGCATGCAATGGCTGATGGTCCTGCAGCATAAGCCTGTGTTCTTTTTAAATGTCCCGATCTCTGAAAGGCAGATGCATAACAGTCACACCTCTCCTCCAGCAGGATGACCCCACGGTGGAGTCATTTGAATTCACAATCAGTTCCAGTAAGTGCTGAGAGGGCTAGAAGCCTTATCCAGGAAAAGAGAGACAGAGAAAAAAGAGAGAGCCAGGAAAAAGGGACCAAAGTGGGAGGGAGGGAGGAAGAAAGGGGAGCGTAAAAGGCTCAGAAGTTGCCAAACCGGCCATCATCATTACTGCGCACTGAGGAAATGGGATTCACACTCCATGTCACCACCAAAGTCACCTCTGCTGAGTGTCACGCTCAAGTCCGTGCTCCAGTGAAGACCAACCAAAGCCGATTCTTGTTTCAGGCAAAACCTCCCATTTAACGCTGAGGGAGCACATACATCACACACTATTAAAACTGCCAGTTTCCATCCCTTTCACACCATTAGTAGAATATATATATCATTAAAGGAAGTGAGTTACAATGTAAAAATATGGTAATTCAGACTGGCAGGTCACAACTGACAGCACATTCAGGAGGCTGCTTTCCCAAGCTGTCTCTAGAGACCCTATATTTAGCAAAAAGACGTTTCCCAGAAAAGTTTTCATAAATATTCTCCATGGGGGAAAATGTGTATTTATCACTTCATATAAAAAGAAATCTAAAGCAAATGTTTTAGTAGCTGACTTCTCAGAAATTGGATGGATATTTTTAATCTATAGCAGGGAGAATTTTTCTTATCAAATTGATAAGAGTCAACAGCTGCTGTAGCCTGGGTACCCACAATGTTATTAGCGGAATTATCGTTATTTTTTCCCCCTTCTTTGTCCTCTCTGCAGCCATACTGAATACCCCATGTTCTGATTCTGGTGTCGGAGAATGTATTAATCATGCTTTTAATTCCATGTATCTTATGATGCTTTGATATCTTGGGGCTTTGCTGACTAGGGAGAGACTGCCCTCCTGGGGCTAGCTAATTCCTAGAGATAGCAAATGACTCCCCTGTGAGAACAACTTCCATATGCAAACCAATGAATCCAAAGCCCATATTCCCCGAACACCTCCCTTATGAGGCAACTTTCCCTCTGACCCAATCAGCCCAGGGCCGGGTACAACTCAGACAACTCAAGACAGCGCCTAGGCCCCAGAGCCCACTGAAACTATGCAAACTAGCCAGTCCTAAACCTTTGGAACTTGGATACCCTGCCTTGCCCATTCCTTCCCTGAAAAACCTAAGTCTCTCACCCACACTTTCTGCTTGCCCCCCAGCCTCTGGACTGAACTGGGGCATACGCTGTTGCCCTCACCCCCTGTGGTGTGACAAGCCCCTTCTCCTAGGAACTGTGAGTAATAAACTATCTCTTAGGAACTGTGAGTAATAAACTATCTTTTCCATTGCAATCATCTCCTAATCTCTTTGTCTCACTAGAATGGAATAATAATAAAGCTGTTCTTTCAAAACAGAGAGGTGGAAACAGATTTCACAAATCTGCTCTCCAAAGGCTCACAGTATTGGATTGAAGGATTATCCCTTAAACTGCATATAAATAATCCCAGCTGGCCACTGCTGTGTCGTATTTGGTCTCGGTTAAAATGAGACTTTTATGGCTCAGTGGGTCATCCTGCCTACTGTCTGAGGAGAAGCATATGTTGATGAAAAGCTTGGGAATCCAGCTGCTCCAGGAGAGAAGCATAAGGAAAATAAACTCCAAAAGGCTGATGGAAGATAAGGCAGGCCAGGCAGTATGGGAAGTTCAACGGGAAGAGAGACTACACAGAAAGGGGCACTTGGGGGAAAAAGAGAAGCACTTGTTGCAGGTGGAATGAGGTGGAGCAAATATGATTCAACAGATTCCTTTTAGGCAGAGCACAGGGTTCTGATGAATGCCTTGACAAACGAGCTGGGCCATGGGTTCGTTCCCTGGCAGGCCAGGCCTCACTAATGCAGGCCTCCATAACAACTGCTTTAGTACTGACTGAACAATTAAGTATTAAAAGCTGAAAGAGCTAGTGCCCTTATACAAAGGCTGGAATAGAACAAAAGCCCACCCAGAGTTCTGCCCAGGCCTTTCCTGGGCCTTAAAGCATGAAAAGATAATGAAAGAATTCTTAACGGGACCTGTTTAAGATTAAACAAGTTTTACTGGGGGGTCTGAAGAAACTCCCCAGATCCCTACAAATAAGTTTATCGGGGGTCTGAAGGAACTCCCTAAACCTCCAGGATAAGGGCAATCACCCCAGCACCTGGACCCATTTAGATTAAGTAAATTTACTGAGGCTCCAGGGGAAGGTCTTCAAGACTCACACCTTAGTTATAGTAGATTAAAAGAAGTTATCACTTATGTCTTTAGATGAATGCACACTTCCGTGTAGACATGCAGCTTAGAAGGTAGATAAGCTCTGGAAAACTTTGTAATTTTGAGTTGGTCTGGCGATATTTTCCGGGCCTTCTCCTTGTAACTGGTTACAGAAATAAAAAAGCTCTCTTCCTCCCCAGTTCATCTGCATCTTGTTATTGGGCCACAAGAAATAGCAGCCCGGCCCTCAGTTTTGTTGGGGAGCACAGGGACACAGATAAAAAATGCTGAAGTGGCTATGTTAGGATGTCACAGGTTCTTAGGGTAGGCATACATGGAGAATGGGCTTCCCTTCCTTAGTGTGAGTACCCCGTGGGGTACATTGAGTGGCTATGTGAGCATCTCTGCCAGGACGCACTGACAGAGAAGTCATCCCCTAGAACCCGGAGGCATTTGCCTGGAGCAGCATAAGCGGGAAGGGAGGTATTTTGAAGCTGGTTCCAAGCAGAGCTGACAGATTGTGCAAAGGCAAGAGAGAAAGGGAAGGGGAAGGGATTACACAAGGCAATTATACAGACAGATTTTAATTAAATTTTTAAAAATTGTGGTAAACATTATGTAACATCAAATTTACCATCTTTACCATTTTAAGTGCACAGTTCAGTAGTGTTAAGTATATTCAGGCTGTTGGTACAGCAGATCTCTAGAACCTTTTCATTTTGCAAAACTGAACCTCTGTACTCATTGAAAAACAAATTCTCCTTTGCTCAACCCTCCAGCCCCTGGGAACACTATTCTGCCTTCAGTGTTTATGGGTTTTACTGCTCTAGTTACTTCATGTAAGTTACCTCATATAAGTGGAATCACACAGTTGTCTTTTGCGATTAGCTCATTTCACTTAACATAGTGTCCAACTTGTAACATGCGACAGCATTTCCTTTCTTTTTAAGGCTGAATAACATTCCTTTGGATGTGTACACCAAATTTCCTTTATTCATCCATTAAATGGACACTTGAGTTGCTTCCACGTCTTGGCTATTGTGAATAATGCTGCAGTGAATGTGAGTTTGCAAATATCTCTTTCAGACCCTGCTTCTGATTCTTTTGGATAAATACCTAGAAGTAGAATTGCCAGATCATATGGCAGATTTTCATTTTTAAAGATCATTCTAGTGACTGGCTATAAAATAAATGGGATGGGGCAAACGTTGGAGGTAGGGAGACTTGATTGAAGAGTTCAGGCAAAAATTAACAGCTTCTTTTTTATTGTTTTTATTTTTTATTTTTTTACTTCAGTAGGTTTTTGGGGAACAGGTGGTGTTTGGTTATATGAATAAGTTCTTTAGTGGTGATTTCTGAGATTTTGGTGTACCCATCACCTGAACAGTGTACACTGTACCCAGTGTATAGTCTTTTATCCCTCACCCCCCTCCCACCCTTTCTCCCAAGTCCCCAAAGTCCATTGTATCATTCTTATGCCTTTGTATCCTCATAGCTTAGCTCCCACTTATGAGTGAGAACATACGATGTTTGGTTTTCCATTCCTACGTTACTTCAGTTAGAATAATGATCTCCAGTTCCATCCAGATTGCTGCAAATGCTTTTATTTTGTTCCTTTTTATGGTTGAATAGTAGTCCATGGGATATATATACACCACATTTTCTTTATCCACTCTTTGATTGATGGGCATTTGGGTTGGTTTCTTATTTTTGCAATTGTGAATTGTTCTGCTATAAACATGCATGTGCAAGTATCTTTTTGTGTAATGACTTCTTTTCCCCTGGATAGATACCCAGGAGTGGGATTGCTGGATCAAATGATAGATCTATTTTTAGTTCTTTTTATTGTTGTTGCCCAGGCTGAAGTGCAGTGGTACAGTCTCAGCTCACTGTAACCTCTGTTTCCCAGGTTCAAGTGATTCTCCTGCCTTAGCCTTCCCAGTAGCTGGGACTACAGGTGTGGGCCACGACGTCTGGTTAATTTTTGTATTTTTAGTAGAGTTAGGGTTTCACCATTTTGGCTAGGCTGGTCTTGAACTCCTGACATTAAGTGATTCGCCCACCTTGGTCCCCCAAAGTGCTGGGATTACAGGCATGAGCCACCACATCTGGACTACTTTTAGTTCTTTAAGGAATCTCCACACTATTTTCCATAGTAGGTGTATTAGTTTACATTCCCACCAACAGTGTAAAAGTGTTCCCTTTTCACCATGTCCATACCAACATCTACTTTTTTTAAAAAAATTTTTTGATTATGGCCATTCTTGCAGGAGTAAGATGGTATCACATTGTGGTTTTGATTTGCATTTCCCTGATCATTAGTGATGTTGTGCATTTGTCCATATGTTTGTTGGCCATTTGTATATCTTCTTTTGAGAACTGTCTATTCGTGCCCTTAGCCCACTTTTTGATGGGATTGTTTGTTTGTGTTCCTTATGGATCTTGGATATTAGTCTTTTGTTGGATGTATAGATGGAGAAGATTTTCTCCCACTCTGAGTAAACATACAAAGGGTTGCCTGCTTACTCTGCTGATTATTTATTTCATTGTGCAGAAACTTTTTAGTTTAAGTCCATCTATTTATCTTTGTTTGTTTTGTTTTGTTTTGCATATGCTTTTGGGTTCTTGGTCATAAAGTCTTTGCCTAAGCCAATGCCTAGAAGGGTTTTTCCAATGTTATCTTCTAGAATTTTTATAGTTTCAGGTCTTAGGTTTAAATCTTTGATCCATCTTGAGTTGATTTTTATATAAGGTGAGAGATGAGGATCCAGTTTCATTCTTCTACATGTGGCTAGCCAATTATCCCAGCACCATTTGTTGAATGGGGTCTCCTTTTCCTACTTTATGTTTTTGTTTGCTTTGTTGGAGATCAGTTGACTGTAAGTGTTTGGTTTTATTTCTGGCTTCTCTATTCTGTTCCATTGGTCTATATGCCTGTTTTTATACCGGTGCCATGCTGTTTTGCTATGACCTTATAGTATAGTTTGAAGTTGGGTAATGTAATGCCTCCAGATTTGTTCTTTTTGCTTAGTCTTGCTTTGGCCATGTAGGCTCTTTTTTTGGTTCCATATGAATTTTAGGATTTTTTTTTCTAGTTCTGTAAAGAATGATGATGGTATTTTGATGGAAATTGCACTGAATTTCTAGATTGCTTTTAGTGGTATGGTCACTTTTACAATATTGATTCTATCCATCCAGGAGCATGGGATGTGTTTCCATTTGTTTGTGTCATCTATGATTTCTTTCAGCAATGTTTTTGTAGTTTTCCTTGTAAAAGCTTTCATGTCCTTTGTTAGATATATTCCTAAGTATTTTATTTTTATTTTTTTGCAGCTGTTGTAAAAGGGGTTAAGTTCTTGATTTGATTCTCAGCTTGGTTGCTGTTGGTGTATAGCACTGCTACTGATTTGTGTACATGGATTCTGCATCCTGAGACTTTACTGAATTCGTTTATCAGTTCTAGGAGCTTTTCGAACGACTCTTTAGGATTTCCTAGGTATACGATCATGTCATCAGCACACAGAGACAGTTTGACTTTCTCTTTACCAATTTGTATGCCCTTTATTTCTCTTGTCTGATTACTCTGTCCAGAACTTACAGTACTATGTCGAATAGAAAGGAAATAACAGCTTCTTAAGCTAAGGTAGGAGAGGTAGAAAGAGAGGAGTGGATGGATCGCAGGTGGGAAGATCCTGACTGTGCTGCCTCGTGGGTGAGAGGAGTCAATAGTGGGGTTCAGGTTTCTGGTTTGGGTAGCTGGCTGGATCACCGAGTCTGTCATTGTGGTAAAAGCACAGGGAGGAGAGGTGGATTGGATGCTAATTGTGTTTTGGAAGGAGCCTCAGGCAGCAGTGGGAGAAAGCCTGGAGATGTGGAGGCCAGCTTTGTAGTTCCAAAAAGTGTCTGGGCCTTGGTGACAGCAGCAGAAGTGGAGAGGAGAGCCCAGACCTGTGAATCTGCAACAAGGCCTGGTGACCTGTTGACTGAGGGGCCTTGCAGGAGAGATGTCTCTCATAATTTTGATAAGATTTTGAACAGATGGATGGTGATAGGAGACTAAGCTGCCTAAAATTTTTATAACAAATTTTTTATAGTTTTAGATATTTTGTTTTAAGATATCTGTGAAATATATACAGATATCTAGTTGGGAATAATAGAATACTAGTTTAGTACTTTTTAATACTTAAATAGTTTTTTAGTACTTAATTATATGTTTTAATTAAAGCTTAGTGCAGGGGTCAGGGCTAAAGATATGGATTTAGAAATCAGTCATCAACATACAGGTGAGAAATGAGGTCACAGGATAAGTACAACTTTTTTTGAGGCAGCGTCTTGCTCCGTTGCCCAGGCTGGAGTGCAGTGGTGCAATCATAGCTCACTGTAACCTCCAACTACTGGGCTCAAGTAATTCTCCTGACTTAGCTTCTTGAGTAACTGGGACTACAGGTGCATGCTACCATGTTCAGCTAATTATTTTATTTTTATTTTTATTTTATTTTGTAGAGATGGGGTCTCACTATCTTGCCCAGGCTGGTCTTGGATTGTTGGCCTCAAGTGATCCTCCCACCTTGGTTTCCCAAAGTCCTAGGATTACAGGCATGAGCCACTATGCCCAGCCTGATAAGTGAAATTTAAACTTGGGAAGGCAGAATGGAGGGTTAAGGGTAAAGCTTTGTAGAACACCAAAGTTAGGAGCAAGTAAAGGAAAAACAGTCACAAAGGAGAATGGAAAGGGCCAGAAATGAAACAAAGGAGAGAGAGATGCTAGAGAAACAATGGAAGGCAAACAAAAATACGGCAAATAAGACTTTTGGGGTTGTGGCCAATTCTGGGCTAAGAGTGTGTGAATAGAACTGACATACAGGGAGTGCTGTCCTATTCCTGCCTTGAACCATTTAATTAGTCTGTAAACACAAAGTTTTCCCAAGTTGATGATGTCATATTTCTGTTTCTCTGTATGGACTAGTGGTTCTCTATTGGGGGGGAGGTGTCATTTTGTCCCCCTGGATGATACATTTTTGGTTTTCACAGATTGGGCAGTGGTGCTATTGGCATGTAGTGGGTAGAGGCCAAGAATGCTTCTGAACACCCTGTCATGTGGGGGATGGCCCCCAAACAAAGAATCATCCAGCTTAGCACATCATGTGACGAAGCTGAGAATCCCTGCTCTAGACTTTGTTGGATACACTCGTTCCACACACCTTTTTAAGGCTTCAGGCATTGTGTTTACAGTGAGACTGCTACCACATGGCATCTAGCTCTTTCTAGTCTGTGGTCCATCCATGGGGCCTTCTTTGAAAGTGGGTATTTGAAAGACTCTAGCTACCAGCCTACCTTTTCAACGAACTCGATCTGTACATTAGCACGGTAATTTTAGAAATACTTTTTAGTACACGCTGTAACAGACTTAAGGAAAATTTATTCAAAGAATTTAACATCTGAACTCAGCAATGTTGCTCTTTATTTAGTAATCCCCCTCCCAACTGCTGCTGTAAGTGCACTCACTGTAGAGTCTAGGAGTGAAAATGAGTCTTCGTTGAACTCTCAGTATTCTTTGAAACTTCCGTCCTGCTGATAGTCCCGGGCATGTTGGTTACAGAGCCCTAAGTTCTCTTTAGCTTAGCTTATTACACTAGAGGGTTTTTCTTTCTTTCTTTTTTGAAAGCGCTAGCTAATGACTCCATTTCCTAGAAACCAAATGGCATTAATTCCTACTGCTGGGTGGCCAAGCTTCTTGATTTTCCTACCGATTCCTGTGGGGCCTGTCCCCAGGGACTCGTTCCTGCTCCATCGGTGGGATGGAGGGGGTGCAGTAATGGGGCATGCTGTGTGTTCACACAATCTCTTGCCCATGTGTTCGTCTCCCAACTCTCAGAGCTCGAGGTTGGAGAGTCCGTGTGGGGCCTGTACAGCTGGGGTAGAGCCTACTCTGCCACCTGTCCAGTGGACAACATGTGGGCAAGTGACTCAGTATTGTTTTTCACGCTAATTTCCTCATGTAAGATGAGAATAACAGTACCTTTTGCGGAAGTTGTTTTTGGTAAATACATGTGAAGTGCTCAGAGCAGAGCCTTCCACATTGCAAGTCCTCAAAATAATGGCAGTGGCATTAGTTCTTAGATACCGTTTTAGTTTCTTAGGGCTGCTTAAAACTGTACTACAAGTTGGGAGGCTTAAAATGATAGAAATTTATTTTCTCGTAGTTCTGGAGACTAGAAGTTCAACATCAAGGTGTTGGTGGGGACACGCTACTTCCGAAAACTCTAGGGAAGAATCCTTCCTGACTCTTCCTAGCTCTGCTGGTGGCTAGTAATCCTTGGCATCCCTTGGCTGGTAGCTGCATCCCTCCACTTGTACCTCTGTCTTCACGTGGCTTTCTCACCTGTGTGTATCTGTGTAGCTCCATGATCTCCCTGCCCTTATAAGGACCCCAGCTATTAGCCTGAGGGCCTATCCTTTGTCCAGTACAATCTCATCTTAACTAATTATATCTGTAAAGAGCCTATTTCTGAGTAGGTCATATTCTGAGGTTCTGGGTGGACATGAATTCCAGGGGGACGTTATTCCACCCCCTATAGCACCATTAAGGTTAATCAACAAATTCATATTGATTCAGCAATTACTTCTCCTGTTAAGAAAAACCTACCAAGATGTTTAAATTTTGTAGACACACTTTAAAAGCTGGTTCTTTAAAACACTCTGCCTGTGATAGCCTGAACACCATTCTGTAGAGATAATTTACAAAAAGTCAAAAACAGTGTTCGGTTCAGACTTTGTCTCGCATGAGAACTGGCAAGGAGAGGCGGGGTGGGCAGAGGAGGCTTCCAATTCAGCCCACCACCTGTCTGCTGACAAGGTGACAGACCTCCAAGCAATCAGTTCAGGGCACAGCAGCTTCTGTAATGGAAACAGTCACCTTTTTGGCTTATGCTAAACAGAGCTGGGCCTTTGTGTTCAGAACACTGAGCCCCACGGTGCCCCAGTGAGGCATCTGAGAGCATGTAGTAAGACAATAGTGGCTGCCAATACTCTGTTTATGAGCAGAAAAGCCACACATAGATCTCTTTAGGCCGGGTGTTCCCTCCCCCAGGTTTCCAATGTGGGAGAGACTGCCAGGCACACAGACTTATCTGTGCATTCCCTGGCATATGCTGCCTGAAGCTTCTCCCTGGTCCCAGTCCAAGGTACGTACTGATACCCTTTTCATTCTTGTCGTGTGTGAGTCCCAGGTGATGCTTACCAAGTCAATATCGGAACATAGTCAAATATATAAATACCCATTTAACTTTCACAGAACACACCTGAGAGCATTCAACTATTTTATATTTGTTGATGACAGTCCTTATGGGCACATCTTCAGGAAGGGTGGTTTGTGAACCTCTATGTGCACACAAATCACCTGAGGATCTTGTTAAAATGTGGATTCGATTCAACATGTCCCAGAGGGGTCCAAGAGTTTGCATTTCTAGCAAGCTCCCAGGCGATGCTGTGCAGCTTGTCTGTGGCAGGAGCAATGGGTAGTTTAACTAGCAAGGCTCTATGCCAATTGCCCTACATAATACCTTCCCCAGCAGGTCTGTAGCCCAGTGAAAGGGTACTTGTGGAATAAAGCTCATGGAATCTCAGGGTGAGAAATACACTCACTGACTGAGGGCTACATCTATATATAGAGGAAAGAATGCCAAGGCAGACACTGGGGAGCAGGTATTGTATTGTCCTCGCTTTGCTACTGACTAGCTACATAATCTTGGATCCATCATTCTGCTTCTCTAACACCTCAGTTTACGAACCCGTGCAGTAGGTATAATAGGTGTAATATCATCTTTAACTACCTTTCATTTGGGGTTGGTGAAAACTAACTTAGGTGACGTATTTTCAAAAACATTGTGAAAAGTGCAAAGCACTGTTAAAAACAAGTTATTCTCTCTAGACTGTCGAGAGAACGAGACTGGTGTTGGTCCCAGCGGAAGAGCACTGTGACCTAAACAGCTCCATTCCTGGTGTCATTACGTGCCTCTTTGAGAAATGCATCCTTCACAGTGCTTCAAGACAAAAACATGCGCAACCATAAAGCTTTTATTAGTAATTTCTAGCAAGTCAATATATCTAGTGTTCACTCAGCTCTTTGTATGCACGAGACATCATCCTTGGGCTTTGGATGTATCAAGATAACTAAGGCAGAGCTCTGGCTCTGGAAGAGTTTAAGCCCATGATGAGAGAGAGTCCATGCAAGGTAGAGAGTGGACCCACGTGTAATGGGGGTGGCATCTCCACTGTCTAGTGCCACTGAAGTAGTCTGCTGGCTTGCTCCTTCCACTTCCTACCACTGCTGCTTTGGTCCCCCTGTCCCCATTTCTGGGAGTCTTAGGTGCATCCTGGGTAATGAGAGGCAGTGTTATACAGTGGTAGAAACCCGGGACCTGAAGCCAGACTGCCTCAGTTTGAAGCTCAGCTCCTGTTCTTTATTTATTTACAGGTTATTTAACGTCTTTGTGCCATGGTTTCCTCATCGGCCCACTGGAGATGATATAAGAGTAAAACTGGCTCTTCACATCCGTGGTATTCCTTATCCATGGATTCAACCAAGCATGGATCAAAAATATTTGGAAACAAAAAAGCAATACAAAATAACAACAATAAAAATACAAATTTAAAAATACAGTAAACAATTATTTACATAACATTTACATTGTATTAGGTATTATAAGTAATCTAGAGATGATTTTTTTAAGTATACAGGAAGGTGGGTGTAGGTTACATGCAAATACTGCATCATTTGATATAAGAAACTTGAGCATCTGTAGATTTTGGTATGGGGTGGGGGTCCTGGAACCAACCCTCCAAGGATACCAAGGGATGACTGTACTTACTGCTGAGGGTTGTTTTGAGGATTTAATAAATAAATTAATATAAACATACATGCACACACACAACACAGTAAGCTCTGTGGTTAACTAGTATCTTAATGTCGAATACAAACAAAATCCACACAAGACAATGAGGGTGGGGTTCAGCTGGTGTTGAACACAGGCAGAGCACAGGCTGCTGAGGCTGGAAGGCTCCAACAGCACCACGAGATAAACACCGAATGGGGCTTCTGATGTGGACAGCATGGCACATTATGTGGTAATTCGTGACTCTAGCTGCTGGCTTGGCTTTTACCCTCTGGTGAGGCTCCCCTGCCACTCCCTGGTACCAGTCATCTGGGGCCTGACTCTGGAGCTGCCACTCCTCTCACCCTGGTCCCCAGACTAGAACCTGTATATCTCCTCCTGATCTCTTTTAAGATTTCTGTAAGAGGATGGATCCCTGAATGGCCCTGACCTTTGCAGCTCCCCACAACCTCCTGCTTATAGTTCTCAGAATAACTGTAGAATGCACTTAGAATGCAATGTCCTGAGACAAGGAAGAAGTATCGAAAACAGCTCAGGCTATATCCTCATTCCTCCCAGAACAGGATGTCCTGTGGTGCTTGAGCTCAGCAATTCCAGTTATTCCCAGAGTATAAAATTCAGGGGGGAGCACTTTTGGGGTGCCTCAATTGCTATATAATGTGGATGGGCATGGAAGAGACCCCATCCACCACGGACAGCTTTCCTGAGCTCTTGGGTACTGGTTCCGTGGATCCTAGGCTTTTGTTTATCATTGGTGCCTGTCTGTGAGTAGTAAATTTGCTTTGCCTGACGTGTTGTTGCTTTGCCTGACATGTTGTATAAATGTTGTTTCTTTCCAGACTCATGCAAGTGGCGGAGAGTCTTTGAAGTCAAACCTTATGGCCCTCCCTCCTGGTGACCCTCTTCTTGTCTCCTTGAGGATAGAATGAGTTGGAGTAGGGTGGTCTTCTTTTCTCTCTATTCTCAGTCCAATTCAGTGGTGGTACATAATACCACAATATACTTATTTTAGGCCTTCTTATCTCAGATCTCCTGCTGTTTTAGCAGTAAAATTTATAGACATTCATTCTCTCTATACAACAACCGTATATCTCAGGCAAAGTGGAGGCCAGGAGAAAAGACATGTGCACAGATATAGGGACAAAACCATAAAATTCATATCAAGATATGAAGCTTCTACCTGGATGGCAGGAAAAGTACGAACACAGAAAAATGAGAGCAGAATAGGTTGCCAGCAACCAACCAGCATGTATTTGTTAATTGTCATTTCCATGCAAGATGTTGTAGGGATAAGCAGAGAAGATTAGGTCTGTAAAGCCCAGGTCTCTCAGTGGTGTGTGACTAGAGACAGATCAATGTTCAGAGAATGTGACAGTGAGGAATATGTTCACTAAGGGAAGTTCCAAGGTGTTGAAGAAAGAATGCCAGCTTCCTAGTTGTCACCTCTTCCATAAGCCTTGCTAGCTCCAACCTGGAAGACTTCATTTATCCATCCATTAATTCACTCAACAAGGGTTTTTGGTAGATCTTGCTGTTTTCTATTATTTCAGGCCACCTAAAGCTATTACAATGGTTTATACATTTCTCATTAATATGTGATAAACAGCCTACCTCCCTTTAAGTAACAGCATCGATCAACATGAATGTGGCTTTCCATGAGAATTCCAAGAATGGCAAAATGAAAAGACTGACTCTACTGCGTACTGGCTGTATGATCTTGAGCAAGTTGTTTAATCTTCCTGAGTCCAGTTTTTTTTTACCCACCAAATAAGAATGATAATAGTTGTATTAGGCAGCTCATATTTTCATAATAAAATACCATAGACTGAGTGGCTTAAACAACAGAAATCTATTTTCCCACAGTTCTGGAGGCTAGAAGTCTCAGATCATGGTCCAGCAGAGTCAGTTTCTGGTATGACCTCTTCCTGGTTTGCAGATGACCACCATCTTTCTGTGTCCTTACATGGCAGAGAGAGAAGGAAAGAACTCTCCTACCAGGTTAGGGCCCCATCCTATGATGTCATTTAGTCTTTGTTACCTTTTTAATGCCCCTGTCTCCTTATACAGTCACACTGTGGAGTTAAGGCTTCAACATAAAAATTTTGGGAGGGCATAATTCAGTCCGTGACAACATGCATGTGGCCATTTTCCACAAGCGTCTTTCTCAGTGATGGAGGCAGATCTGGAGGGAATCCACCAGGGCCAGCCCCAGCCCTCCTCAATGAGGGGCAGGACCTAAGCTGATTAATGTTCCCCAGTGATGACACATTTCTCCTCGGGAGCCTCAACAGCTGCTACCATTGTTCTTTCCCAACAGCTGCTACCATAGTCCATGGACATGTTCAATAACTTTAAATGCAACAAGCAGGGGCCTGGGCCCCACTCCCCTGTCTACCAGAAGACTTCCAGGCCCTGGGTTAAATTAGCAGAGGCAAATATGAACACCAGGAAAGGGCACAGACAGACTTCTACCTCTCATAGCAAAGTTCTGCTCCTTGCTAAGACAAAAACATCCAGTTATACTCTTCTTCCAGAATGAATGGGCCCTTGCCTTAACCTGAATAATTTAGAGAGACCACTGAAATGCTGCTTCTCAAAACAATGATCTGCTCCAAAATGGATTTTTTTGCTGCTTGTGATAGGAAGGGCTGAGACTCGAGAAAGTCAGTTCCTCGCTACTAATTAAAAGCATAAATTCATATGTGATGAAGTTCTGCTTTGCTGGGCATGCCATTATAGTTCTTTTTTTCCTTTTTATTTTCCTTTATTTTTTTATTTTTTTTTATTTTTGAGGTGGAGTCTCTCTCTGTTGCCCAGACTGGAGTGCAGTGGCACAATCTCGGCTCACTGCAAACTCTGCCTCCCAGGTTCAAATGATTCTCCTGCCTCAGCCTCGCGAGTAGCTGGGATTACAGGTGACCACCACATGCCTGGCTAATTTTTGTATTTTTAGTAGAGATGGGGTTTCACCATGTTGGCCAGGCTGGTCTCAAACTCTTGACCTCAGGTGATCTGCCTGCCTTGGCCTCCCAAAGTGCTGGGATTATAGACGTGAGCCATCACACCTGGTCTATTTTATTCTCCAGTTTTATTGAGGCTATTTTTTCTCCAGCTATTATTGACAAATATAAATTGTATATATATAAGGTGTAAAACCTAATTTTTTGGGACAGGGTCTTCCTATCACCCAGCTGAGTGCAGTGTAATGATCGTAGCTCCTCACTGTGACCTCGACTTCCTGGCCTCAAGCAATCCTCCTGCCTCAGCCTCCCAAAGTGCTTAGATTACAGGCATGAGTCACCATGGCTGGCCTTGATGTTTTGATATATGCACACATTGTTAAATGATTACCAGAACCAAGTTAGTTAACATATACATCACCTCACATAGTTACCATTTCCTTTTTTGAGATGAAATAAAATCAACCTTTTTTTTTTTTTTTCCCATTTGGATTTATTGTACTTCTGGTTGTTATCTGCAAGGCTTTTTGCTAGAAGGAAATATGGAGAATGTGAAGTGTCAAAAGCAGGCTTCCCGCTATTGGAAAGCTTCCAATATAGCTTGAAAAACAAAATATACATATCTGAAAAGATTAATACAGTGTGGGAGTTAATAATACTTTAGGAAAACAAAGTGGGTGTCCATCTGCATTTCGTAGGGCCGTGGTGAAATCCTAAATTAGTGAGGAAAAGTGAGGTGGCAAGGGCCTCCAAAATATTGGTTCAATAGGTGAATAAATGCATGTGTGATAGCCAATGGGGATGGGGCAAGAAACTGTAGCAGCCAATGGGGGTGAGGCATGAGACACATGACAACCAATGGGATGGGACGCCGGGGGGGCATTGCCTGTTTCTGAGTCAAAGCCTTGGAGAATGCAGGCACTCAGCATGGTTGAGGAGGAGCTGCACTTGTCAGTCACTCAGGGATCTCAGCGAGGCTCAGCCCCGGGAGCATTTGGATCAACCATCATTTCATAGTGCTCATGGGCAAGAATGAATTGATTCAATTTTTTTTTTTGGCCTTCCTACTTTTTGCTTTTCAATGGATAGAGCAGATGGAAATCTTGTTTCTCAATTATTCAGTGTCCCCATTTGATCTGAGTACATCTGGAAAGAGATTATTTGAATACATTTGCTTTTTAAAAATGAGAATGAAAACAGACATGGAGTAGGAGGAGGGGGATTTTATCTTTTTCTCTCCGCCTGTCCCATCAATATTGTTTCCCAAGAAAAACAAAGAAATAAACTCTTACAACATTAAGTCACAGCAGGGACTACTTCTGTTCCATTCCTCTCATCTCAAAATAAACTTAATTTATAAGGACTGGGAGGGCTACAGTGATATTCTGCAATGCAAATAAAACACAGCGTGAACACACACACAGGAAGAAAGTTTTTGGGCTCTTTAGAGAGGCATAAAAAGTTGGGGCAGGCATTAGAAATGATTACTTTGGAAATGAATTGCAATTTTCCATTTTTAAGGGAACATATGTTGCTACAGTTTTCTCTTCCTGGATTGACTAGAGGGTGGCCTTTAGCCAGTTTTTTTACCCTGATTGATTTGGCTGACTGGATTGGGTTTGAAATACCCATGACGATGCTGTTCTTTCAGCATCTTCACTCCCACTTACTTCTCTTCTTGCAGCCCAAGCAGTTCAGAGCAATGTCATCACTGATTATAATTCAACTATTTATTTTATCTGGCAATTAAAAAGTGTGCTAACCAAGTCACGACTGACATACCAACTGAGGCATGTCCAACCATCACTTTCCTGAAGCTCCAGTTACAAGGCAACAGCAAAGACTGAAGGACAAATCTTTTTCTGACCTTTTTATTAAGTTAGATAATGATATTGGACAAGGCAGGGATCTAAGATTAGCTCTCAGCAAAACACTGAGAGCAGAAAGTTTGTCTTGGGCACTGGCTACCTTTCTGATCTGCTGCTGGCCTTTCAAGAACTCTCTGCAGGTTTCATCTCCCACCATCCTTGTTCTTCCAGTTAGGCGGAGGGCAATCTGATGACGGCTCATGCCAAGGTATCGGAGACATAGCGAGCTACCCATTTTGAAACTAATCGAATGTATTAAATAATGTCTGCAAAGAGCGAGGCTTAATGAAAAACAAGTTAACAGTGGAATTTCAGGCACAGTAAATCTTAGATTGGGGAAAATATTCGAGAACGTAAAAGCTTTCTTGATATTTAAAAACACACATATCTGCCCATCCATCTAACCATCCATCTATCTATCCAAACTTCATCTCACTTTATTATTTATGATAACTAGCTGGCTATGCTCACACATTTATGGAGCATGAGGTCTCTTTTAAGGTGAGGGCAGAGTACTCCTAACATACGTTCTACCTTACGTCTGTGGAATCTGATCCCTCCTCCCTGCACGTAGGGAAGGGTCTGGTTATGGGCAGTTTGAAGGAGCAACATTTGTTGCATTTACTCTCTCTTTCCAACTCTTCTCTTCCCCAAGTGCTATTTGGGGACACTAGGATGCCCTTTATTTCTTATATTTGAGATGAAATTAAGGTTACTAAGTGAGACTAATCACTAAAAGGTGAAAAGTTTTAAATGGAAGCTGAATCCCGAAAGTAAATGGAGAGAAACTTACCATTATTGAACAAAATCAGTGAAAGGGACACTCAGTGATTTAATTTAATGCTTTAAAATAATTTAGATTTATTTTAATGGCACAAGAAAGTGTTGTTGACACTCAGTATTTAATGCAGAGTCATCGCCCCGGTGACCATGGAGTAGTTTCTTAGACAATATGATCAAAGGAGCCAGTTTGTCAGGAGGCAAGAGCAATCTGGCTCTAGGGGTCTCCCTTTTGGCAAGGATCATAGACTACTGACCATGGGGTCTGTTTAACGAGGAGATTGGACTGGTCACTGCCTTCTTTTACGTCTCTTTGATCCTCCCTTGGGTCACTCCTTCTCCCCAATACATCATGTATTATATGTCTAGTACTATTTTGAGTGTGTTCCATAGATCAACTCATTTAGTCATCATAACAACCCAAGATGTAGACACTCTTATTATCCTGACCCTAGAGGAAACTGAGGCACAGAGAGATTAAATGACTTGCTCATGGCCGCGGATTTGGTGAACAGCAGTGGAGGAATTTGAGCCAAGATAGTGTCTGGCATCGGAGTCCAGGCTGTTGATCGCTCCACTCTCTGTTTCTTGTCACACTGTCTCAGAACTGATTTATGTTTTTTGTGTAGCAGCTACTCTGTCCTCTACTGTGGTTGTATCATCACTGGCCTCTTTTCCACCACAACACTTGGTCTCCCTGGGATTAGGAATTGCTTCTTATATTATTCCCTGTGATGTGTTGCTGGCACATAGTGGGTAAAACGCACATGTTTGCTAACTTTATCACAAAGTAACGTTAGAGTAATTCTCTGGAAATACACCAAGAGAAAAAGAGGATGCTTGTGTATGCCCTGGGATTTTCTGCCTCTGTTGTCCTCAGCTCAAGGGACTGGGAGAGGAGCCACCTTGGGCCTTTCTCGCTAGGTTCCAGTGGGGAACTTGCTGGGACCTGGAGAAGGGTTATTGGTGGGCTGGGGATCAAGGTAGGCTTCTTGAGTTGATTGTCTTTGTCCTAAATAATCTTACTGTTGCCACAATGCCATGGGTGCAGATGGAGTGAAGGAATCTCCGAGTTGAAAGAGGCCCCTAGAAGGTACCTCCGGGTAGATGACTGTCTGGCTTGCTGGGCAGGTGTCTGTTTCCTTCTGGAAGATCTTCACGGTGAATGATGGTGCAGTTTTCCTCAGTTACTCATCTCTGATTTCGCCTTAATTTGTACTCCTCCTTGTGAAAGAATGTGAGCTTTCATATAAAATTCAATATAATGTAGAAGAGTTGGGTTAAAAATAGCAGTAGAACTCATGCTTTAAAAGGAACAACAGGAATAGATGTTCCCGGGCACCTAGGATGTGCTAATTTAACAGTTTTTCATTGATCTTGGCTTCAAGCTTTCTACATCAAAACCAAAAAGTGAACTAAAATTACATAATTTTCCTTGTCAGATAAAAGAAATCCTTCAAAAATTTTGATAAATAATAAATGTTCCCTGGGACTAAACTCAAGGTGGAATTTACCCACAAGTTGCTTTAAAAGGAGCATTTAGTCATTAGTGAGCAATGTCTTTAAATATGAATGACAGCACGTTGCATCAGGCCTATCCCTGAGGCATACCTTACCAAAGATGTTTCCACAGATATTTGGAGGTTTATGTTATGGTAACAAGTTGGAGAGCAAGCATGCGAGGGTGTTAGCATGTGCACACACACATGATCACCCTGGTTCATCATAAGAACCCTTTGGAGGTCAACAGCACATGTATTAATGTCTTTATGTCTCATGACAAATAAGTGGTAGGTCTGGGACTTGGAGTTAGGGCTCCTAACCTGAACCCCTTGCCCTATGTATGTAAGGTCCAAATCTCTGGCTTTCTGATGACCTAATAAGAAGACAGCTTAAAGGTCCTAGGAAATCATGTGGTTGGTTGTCTATTACAGTGGCTCTCTCAATATTCAGTCTATTGACAATCAAATTATCTAGCAAATGTCTACAGCACTGATTCTTAGTATTGTGAAAATTCTGCAGTGTTGATTAAAGTGATTAGGGAGGCCAGGTGTGGTGGCTCACACCTGTAATCTCAGTGCTCTGGGAGGCCAGGGTGGGAGGAGCACCTGGGACCAGGAGTTCAAAGAACAGCCTTGGCAACATAGTGAGACCTTGTCTCTACCAAACAAACAAACAAACAAACAAAAAACCAGTCATGGTGACACAGACCTGTAGTCCCAGCTACTTGGGAGGCTGAGGCAGGAGGATACCTTGAGCCCAGGAGTTCAAAGCTGTGATGAGCTATGATTGTACCACTGCTCTTCAAGCTGGGTAACAGAGCAAGACTGTGTCTCAAAAAATAAAATAAAATAGTTAAACAAATTTAAAAAGTGATTGGAGAGACAAGCTCACCATTCTGTTGAAAAAATAAGTTTTCGGTCCTCACCCTGACAAAAGTTACCCTACATGGCAAATAGGTCTTACATCATCTAGTTTTAAAAGGCCCAGGGAGGCTGTCTTCCTCTGGGCTGAGATAGGTCTGAGGTTGCACGTGAACTTGGCAGAAATGCTTGGTGATAGATGCTTGGGGAAAAGCAGTGCTGGCATGTGGGCCATGTATTAGTCAAACCAGAGACAGAAACCTTTCTGTTAAAAGAAAAAATACAGCAGATGTAAAAATCATTGGCAAATGTATATAGTTTAGACTTCAAGGTCTGTATTACTTATTTTGAAAAAGTGGAGGGCACACATTACCATCCAAACGCTTCACTCACCAAAGAAGGATATTAGAATAATCTCCGTGAAACTTCTGACTTCAAATTTAGCTGCATCATTGGAATAGGCCCACTAGGATGGGTTTTCCATGAAGTGCACTCTTAAGTAGACCATGAAATTACTTTATGGGCAGGCTTGTTTATGAGAAATTGGATATAATGTGCCAAATGCAACTATCTGAGCCCTTGCGCAATGAGAAGCTGAGCTGCTTTTTGGACAATAACCAGCCAAAATGTTCAAGTACTTCTGATACTATTAGCTTCTTATTTGAGCCTTCTACATGCACCAGACAGTGTCCTAAGCACCTTGTGGGTCTTAGGTTAATCTTCATAATACCTATCTGGTAGGTCATTACTGTCATTCCCATTTTATGGATGAAGATGATGAATCAAAACGAAGTTAATTATCTTGGCCAAGGTTGCACAGTTGGTAAATGGGAGAGTCAAAATTCTAACATTATAGACTCTGCGGTGCAAAATGTAGCAAGAGGGGGCCTTGGAAGATTAATTGTATGACAGTTGTTTGATGCCCACAGAGCACCTTCCTCACCGAGGATGTCTGACTTGGAGTGGGAATCACACAACAGGTGAGTTCAGGGTGAGGTTTTTGTAAACCTGACTCTTTACTTCTAGGGTTGAGAGCTACAGAGTCTGATACTGCTTCACTTGTCTCTTTCCATAACAGAGACATTACAGAGATACTGATATTTGTGTCATGTCTAAAGTGCTGAGGTGAGATGGATCTTGTAAGTTTAGGAGATATTCCGTATCCGATTCCTCGAAATAAATTGCAGTGATGCTACCCAAAGAAGGGGAAAGATGCTGCTAGTTGGGAAACAGCACCTGTCTGCTACAGCATCCATCCAACTTGTCCAGTAGCCTAGCCTACCAGGAAAGCAGCTCATTAAATCGTCTCAGACATGGCCACGTTTAGCACCATTTAGATCTGAGATTATTTCTGCCCTGGGACTATCACTCACTCCCTACTCTGATTTCAGCACCAAAATGTCAAACTGGCCTTTTCCCCTCCTATTCCAATTACCACTGTCCTAAATGGATCCCTCAGTACTCCTTTCTTGGGTTATTGCAGTTGCTTTCTATCTGCTGCCCGTGTCTCCAGTCCCCTTACTCTTTGATTTTTGTCCTAAGTACTAGTTTAATAATTAGCATCCATAGCACAGATTCTATCCTGTTACCCTCAGCTGAAATTTAAGAATTTCTTTACTTCTTTTGAATGGTTTTCATGATTCTCTAAAATTTTTCCTTTATCTATTTATCTAATTTTCTTTCCGGTGACTTCTCTTGACACATTAGGCCTCTCAGCTAAATGTTGAATGTTCTCTACCCCCTTGCTATTGCTTATACTATTTTCTCTAACTGGAATATTTTCAATTTTGTCTCATAAAAATTCTACTCATCTTCTGAGGCCTACACCAGATAATGAGTCTCTGTGATGCCTTCAGTAATCAACTATATTTGCCCATATGCTGTTGCTGTGTTCTCAACTCCCTTTTATGTATTGTTTCTGTGTTGTTTAGGATATTTTGGATTGCAGAACAGAAACTAACTTTAGTTAATCTAAGGGAACAGATAATTTGTGTATGGATATAGAGCATGTCATAAGCCCCAAGGGCAGGGATGCAGTCAGTCAATTGCAAGATAACCAGGAAGCAGAAAGTGTACAGAATCACTCTCTGTCTGTGTCTTTGTATTTACCCCATTCTCACTCTTTCTCTGCAGAATGATTTTCTCTGCTCCTCTATTCAATATGCCCACCTTTCCAGCTACAGCATTTGATAGGATTTTCAGTCCAATTCTTGATTCCCAGAAGAGTAATAGAACTGGCCTATCTTGAGGAATATGTCAGGCATAGGTCCAGTGGGCTGTGGCTAGTGAGTGGCATTATCATGCAAACGTAGCTGTTGAGGACCCTCTGAAAAGTGGGGCGTGAGTTTCCGAAGAGATGGGGCATTAGACAATTGGGACAGATCGATAATTTTAAAAAGTTTCTGCTATAGTCTCCACTAGGTTGTCTTAACCTCAAGAATACAAACTATATTCTCTTTCTCATTTGTTTAATTCTCTCTAAACTCTCATCTTCCCAAGGTCTAAATATGGCTGGTCATATAGTGGCACTCTGCAAAATAAGGCAATTTTGTTAAGGATGATACATGTAGAAGAGTAACAAGTTGTTAAATGTTATTCTTACCCTCATCTCAGATTTTCAGTGAAGATTCCAAAGGCTGAGAACAAATCATCTACTGCCAAGTATGCACACTCATAAGACAGTGTGCTAGACGAGACCACCTGAGCAGATTGTGCAAGGAGGCTGTGAAGTTGGTTCTGTGCTCACTGACCTACCACCCACTTCCAGCAATTGTAGGAGACAGAGATGGAAGAAGAGTGGAAAGAGAATTTCTTTGGAGAGAGCTGAGAGGGTTCTGTGCATTTCTTCCACCCTCATTAGTACTTTCCACTGATTTTAAGCCAATGAAGAAGGGATTCAAGGAAATTACTTAGAAAGGCCAGCCACATTCTTTCTGATTTGGTATACTTAGAGATTGACATCTTATTCTCATCCAAAATGAATACAGGCAGGTGGCTGGGGCTGTGTCTGGTCAGCAGTCCAGATTCAGCGAAATCTAGAAAGAGATAGCTGAAGTGAGAGTGAGCTGAAATTCTGCCAATAGGGGGATAAAGAAATATATTGTCTGGGAAAGTGAGTCTTACGGGGGAGATGGCTTAGATGAATCCTTTTGGTCACCCAAGAAGGTCACCTGGAAGGTTGATATGACCTAAGTGAGAGATGAGTCCCTGGAAGCAGAAGTGGAAGTTCAAAGCAGAAAGGCATTGCATGAGGCAACAAAACTGGAGTCAAAAGAAGAAAATCTCTAGAAAACAGCAAAGCACATCAGGAGAGGAGGAGTCCACTTCAGACACCTGCAGTGGCCGAAGGGCGCTATCTCCAGATCTCCACTATGACAGCAGCTGGTGAGTAGAAGAGGAGGTGGAGCAGAGAAAAGAGGAAAGGTAGAGTTAACCACTGCCTCTTCTCCATGGCAGGCTTCCAAGCCTGAGGAAGGTGCCAGATAAGGGAAAGGAAAGGGCTTTGTTAAATAGGAGTTTCTACATTGTATGGACCTATATTGACTTTGTGTGATTATACGATTAGATCTGGCTCATATTCTGCTCCTATTACCTTTTGTTGGACATTTTTATATCTGAAAATGACCAAAGCAATGGGAATATACAGCAAAATTTCATCAAAGAGGTGGTAAAGAATAACTGTGTTGATCAAACTTATGGGGAAAAGTGATGAAAAATAAAACTAGTTTTCACTTGCTCCCGATTAAGTCTGGTTTAGTCAATAAAGCATTATTGAAGTTCAAAGGAGGAGGGAATCACTGTGGGTGAGGATAATCAGAGAAAGTACCATGGACTAGGAAGGGCTTGAACTGTGTTTTAAAAGCCTGGGCTGGATGCAGATAGACGTCTGACTTTGTTCTTTCCTATGAAGCATTTATGACAAAAACTCATTTTCTGTGCTCATTGGTTCTTGGAAGCTCTGAAGATTCTGACAGCACTCAAATTGAGATGGAGCAAATGAACTGTGCAAATCTTATGCTATTTACTGACCACTGGACAGGAGCTAAGCTTGACAGAGGCTTAGCAGTGAGTCAGGAATGTCACTTGAAAGGCTTAGGCTGCATCTTGAAATGTCTTGTTAAAAGGCAATGTTTGGGGAAACTTCAGAGAGAGGCCAACACCCAAGGCAGCATATCTCTCTTAAATGACTTTGCATTGATTCAAAATATTCACATTATCTGAGCTCAGATAACTCCAATTTGGCCAGTCTAATACATATGCCACTGAAAGACTGAGATTGTATTTCTTCCAAAGAATTTTCACATCTGATCTCATAAGGTCTGTGTGAGAAAAGGAAGGATGAGGATTACTTTTCCTATTTCATAAGAAGATTGTAAGACTTGTTCATATTGACATCGTAACAAGCCATAGTCCGTTAATATGAATTGCGTTATACTGGGAAGTTCTGTTTCTGGCAAGAGGTATCTGAACTTAACCTCTACTCAGAAGAAATTCTTCAAGAGCAAGAACAGATAAATTCTTATATATTTCTATCACATGTAGTAGACTACAAAAAAGGCTGCAAATTATCCCCCTCCTTCCATCCACATCCCTTGGTAGTGTTACCCCACAATGACTCTGGCCTTGAGACTAGCCTTGGCCAATGGAAATTAAGCAAATGAAATGCAAGCAGAAGTACTGGAACTTTTTCTCTTGATGTGCCTGGAACACAGGTAAATGAGCCCATGGCAAACTGCTATGGGATGAATCATGTCCTCTACACATTCATACGTTTAAATCTTAACCTCCAGTATGTTAGAATGTGACTGCATTTGGAGATAGGGTCTTTAAAGGGGTAATTCATGTTAAGTGAACTCACGAAGGTGGGTCCTAATCCAATATGAATGGTGTCTTTATAAGAAGAGTAGATTGGGACACAAACACATACTGAAGAAAGATCATGTGAGGACACAGGGAGAAGATGGCATCTGCAAGTGGAGGAAAGAGGGCCTCAGAGGAAACAATCTTTATGACACCTGGATCTTGGACTTCTAGTCCTCAGAACTGCAAGGAAAGCAATTTCTATTGTTTAAGCCACGCAGTGCCTGGTACTTTTTTGTGAGAGCCGTAGCAGGCCGAGGCACCAGCTTAGTGGAGGATGAGATGTCAGTAGAAGAGAATTGAGGTACCCTAGTCAAAAGCCAGCCAGCTGCCAGACTCGTGGTGAGTCATGCTAACTCACCCAGCTGCAAGCTGACCTTAGACATCTGAGGAAGCCTGGCTGAGATGAACTGGCGTCAGTGAGAGAAGACAGACATCCTTGGTTACTTCTTTCCTTTCATAGAGAGGCTTGCTGGGCGCATGTTTGTGTTACAGGAGAGGGACATTGGCCCCCCGTTTTATCCTCTTTTTATAAGTAACTGGGATAATCACTTTGTCAGGGAAGGGAAAAGTAGTCTATTTGGATGCTAGCTAGTCCAGAAATAGGTGCCAGATTTTCTTTTAGGAACTATTCTAGAAAGTTGGCTGCCAAGCACCTGGTGACCTCAGGCCCATGGGAGCTTGCTGCCCCTTCTGCCAGGGGCACCATTGTTGTGGGAAGCTGAATGTGGGTGCAGGTCCCTCACTGTGAGAAGGGAGGAGCCCTCAGTGTATACTGGCTCCTTGTCTGGGAAACCCCATGTGAACTCCAAGGATTGTTTTTGGACAGTCTTTGTCATACCACACTTTGACTGTCTGTGAAAACCCAAACAAAGTCAAAGAGAAAGAAGAAGCGGATTACATCTTAGATTCTCATTGGACTTTCCATTGTAGAAAGGCAAATTCTTGTTTTTCTCACTAACAGATGGAAGAACCAAAGATAATGCTATGGAACTGTGTCATTCTTCATATATAAAGGTGATTCATTTTTTCAGTTAGTGGGATAGATCTGCCCTGAGCCATTTACTGATTCTCGCTAAATTTCCCTGTTGTTCAGAGGAGCACATTTTCTTAAATGACTGGTTGGATTCAGGAGTGCTGTCTGTGACTGGAAAATAGACGGAAATGAGCTGAGTTACATGGAGATCTTATTCACCTTTATCTTATTGTTGTTAGCTTTCAGTAAATTAGGCTAACCCATAAGGCTTTCTCCCAGTGTCTTATCCTTATGGTGCCTGTTCCATGTGGACTGTGAAATC
>NW_012110252.1:4783295-4786180 GCF_000951045.1 Mandrillus leucophaeus
CTTCCTTCCTTCCTTCCTTCCTTCCTTCCTTCCTTCCTTCCTTTCTTCCTTCCTTCCTTCCCTTCTTTCCTTCCTTCCCTTCTTTCCTTCTTCCCTTCCTTCTTCCCTTCCTTCCTTTCTGTATATTTTAAAGCACTATAGGATCAATAGGTAACTCTGACACTTCATATCAGTTCTTGATATCAGTTTCATTCTGATATCTGTTGGGACCAACATTTCAATTTCAGTGGGAGTCTTTTGAAACCTGCTTACAGATAATCTGTCTGAAACCTTTGATTTAGAAAAGTGGAAAGGGGAAAGATAAGTGTCTAGGTTTTTAGAAAGTTTTGAGATCAAAGGATTTGGTTAATCCTTTATGATGTTTGGGTTTACAAGATTAGTCTCCACAAGTCATTTCCTGCTGCTACCCTACCACTACGTGGATGATGTTTCCTGGGTTATAGGCTCATGGAGCCCATAAGATCTCTTAGGTTTGGTTAAGTTCATCGGTTCTCACCCTGGGCTGCATATTAGAATCACCTGGGGAGGCTTAAATTTTACAGAGGCTCAGAACCCATCATTAGAGTAATAAAATCATATTCTCTAGGGGTGGGACTAGGAATCCGTACTTTTAAAACTCTCCAGGTTATAATGTGCAGCCAGGATTGTGAACCATTTAGACAACGAAATCAAAGAAAATATAAAAACCATCCCCACAGAATTAATCTTTTTTTAAAAAACCTCAAAGCATTGAAGTGAGCTATTAAAACCCAGCATATGCATTACCTTTAAATAGGATGCATAAATTAGGTAAGATTGTAAAATTCAAAGAAATAGAAAGACCTTTGTATAATTAGGTACCAATTTAATGGAATGGTCTACGTTTTTCAATTATTGTTTGACCTTTTCTTCTCTAAAATTTTGTGGTTTTTCTCTCTGATTTCCTCAGTTTTGAACAGGTATTATACACTTAGAATCTTTCTGCTTATAGTGAAACGTCTTCCTGCTCTGTAAATGTGCACATATGTTCAAGATCTTCCAGTGAGCTTAAGTGTCTACAGGGTTTTTTTCTCTGTCACATGGTCAATTTACTCTCTTATCAGATAATGTTAACTAAAGTGTTGTTACCGGAGGTTGTGAACCAGCAACATTAGCACACCTGGGAGCTTGATAAAAATTCAGAAATCCATATCCTACTCCAGATCTTATTGAATCAGAATTTGCATTTAACAAGATTTCATAAAATTCATCTACACCTTAAGTTTGAGAAACATTGAGTTAAAAAAACTCTTTTCCTATTTTTGCACATGCCTTTGCATCTGGTTTTTCTTTTCTAATGCAGGCATACACAGAAAAATAAAGATTTCTATTAAGAACTCGTATGTACATGTGTGATTCCTGCCTTTGTATTTTAACTGGAATGGATTTGCAGAGCTCTACGGTCACTTTTCTTAATGTGAATTGTTTGTTCATTGAAAGTAGAAGCCATGTCATTTTCAGGTGATCTACAGCTTAAGTTTCTTTTTAGTGACAATGAAAATTAAACTGTGACTTGATTGACAAAGGTTGTTTCAATGAAGATTAGGGGATCTATTCTGGGCATGATGTTTTAAGGAAGAGTACCTTGGGTCCAGGGTCAAAGCTTGGTTGATTAATATTGCTGTTCTTTGTTTCCCAGCATGAGGTACTGTTGTAGCCTGAAGTGCTTTGTAAACCTGAAATGCCTTGTTTAGTAAACAGGATGATGATCTCAGTCCCTTCTGTCTTGGTATATTTCTTCTTTACCTTCCCCAGCTAACATGCTTGTTAACATAGTTTGGGCATTGGGTTGATCTGTCAATCCTGGACATCAGAAGGACCAGGGTATCTAGTAAAGGCTGGTTCCAAGTAGAAATAATATACTTTTAATGCTGACAGTCTAAGAGAAAGAGAATGTGAGGTTTTTTGAGAGCAAGCATCTCAAATTGAGGTGAAGTCCTCACTGGTCGTCTAACCCACCTGTCTCTTCTGATAACACCTCTGCTTATCACAGAGTATGGTTATCATCGTTAAGAAAGCGGTACCATGACCACAAGGGGACAGTGCATTGTTGCAATGAAAGCGCCAAGGTTTGGTCCTTGGACATCTTTTCTCTTCTTTTTATACTCACTCTTCCCAGCAACTCATGGCTTTATATACTATTCATTCATATGCCGATGACTTTAAATTTATATCTCAATCTCAGACCTCTCGCAGAAGTCTAGACTCATATATTCTCCTGTCTTGACATCTCTACTTGACTGCCCAAAAGGTATCTCAATTGTCACAAGTCGGAAATCAAACTCTCACTCTTCTCCAGCAAACTCACTT
Source organism: Mandrillus leucophaeus (assembly GCF_000951045.1). Lineage (NCBI taxonomy): Eukaryota > Metazoa > Chordata > Mammalia > Primates > Cercopithecidae > Mandrillus > Mandrillus leucophaeus. Next base: position 4,785,624 of record NW_012110252.1, read on the forward strand.
CCTCCACATCTTCTCCACCTCAGGAAAGGGCCACCCTGCTTCTCCTGTCACAGAGTCTAAAACCAAGAAGTCATCCTTGACATGTCTCTTCCTTCTTATTCTACATCCAATTCATCAGCAAGTGCTGATATATTCCTTCAAAGTATCCCCAGAGTCCCCCTAATTCTCACCACCCCCTCCCCATCACCACTGCTTGGTCCGATCCATCCTCTTACCTGGATTAGTGCTGTCCCCTGCCTGCTTTTACCTTTGTCCTCCTCCCTTCTATTCCCAATAGAGCAGCTGGAGAATCCTTTCAAGTGTAAATCAGATCAAGCCAGCTCTCTGCTCCTAACCATCTACAGCCCTCTGTCAGAGTCAAAGCCAAAGTCAGGGCTGGGTGAGGTGGCTCATGCCTGTAATCCCAGCGCTTTGGGAGGCTGAGGTGGATGAATCACCTGAGGTCAGGAGTTTGAGACTATCCTGGCCAACATGGTGAAACCCCGTCTCTACTAAAAATACAAAAATTAGCCAGGTGTGGTGGCAGGTGCCTATAATCCCAGCTACTCAGGAGGCTG
>NW_012110252.1:4794890-4801247 GCF_000951045.1 Mandrillus leucophaeus
GCCTTTCTGAACTCATCTCCAACTGCTCCCTCACTTGCTCTTTGTATGGCACACGCTGAGAGGCAGTTCGTTGCGCTGGGTATTTATTGAAGATCAACACCTGTTTGCAGAAGTGGGGTAAGGCAGGATGGGGAAGAGGGGATGTGAACTGTGAAGTCAGTCCAATCAATCTGGAGGCAGCTCTGCAACGAGTATGGGTGCATATATGGCCTCTCAGGGTTGTCATTCGTCAGGCCCAAAGTTACACCTTTTCACCCTCTCGTCAGCCGTGGGATGAGTGATGTCCTGAAAACAGTGTGAAGTGGCATGAGGCAGCTCTCTGCAGCTGAGACATCCCTTGAAGGACCTGACCAGTAGATACTGTAGCTGACCATCCTGGGCAGTGTACGGCCATGCCCACTGCGTGGTTGGCTTCCTCAAGCAAATCCAGGTCACTCTGCCCCAGGGCCTTTGCACTTGTGGAAATGTTCTTCCACTAGGTACTTTTCATATGTCTTGCTCCCTCATCAACTCAGGCCTCTGCTTAAATGCTGTTTTTGAATAAAACCTCCCTCCCCCAACCATCCTACTAAAAATGAAGACCGTCCCCTAACACTCATATTCATAATACCCCTTTCCTTTTTTACTTTTTCCTTAGAATTTATTGCCATTTGATATACTGTATATTTAAGCTCTAACTTTTTATTTTCTGTTTCTCCAGGTAGAATGTAGACCTCAAGAAGGGCTTGTCACATGGTACTACATTTAGTAAAGGGTGTTCCTGATATTGGTTTCATGAATTTGGACCTCCGGAAATTTAGAATTGATGATATTTTGAGAAGCTTATATTTTTTCCCTAAAAATAACAAGTGTCTAAGATAAATAATGTAGAATTATACATTATAAAGAGATTAATGTTCAAGCTGTTAAGAAAAGTAAATGTTCTAGAGACACTTACTTGTATCTCCACTTTGATGTGTTGATTAAAAATAATTCTCTTTTATTAACTAAAGCAAATTTTGCAACTGTCTTTGGTAAATCACCTGGGAAGCACTATGTAGGCCTCTTGGATGTTTTTGTTGATGTTGGAAAGAAAGAGAAATGTATTAAAATTTTTTTAATTTACATTTTTTCTTAGTCAAGACAAATCATTCTATAACTAGTTCTTGGTTTTCTTGTTGTTTCACCGACCTTAATGTTGCATGGGGACAGGGAGACGCCAGCCTGCAGTGTTGGGATAAGCTGAGGCATTTGATGGTGGGCTGTGGCATGCTTTTTGTTAATACTGGTTTTTTTTTTCTTTTATTTTTGCATTTGATACACACAGGGAAAAATAATCAGGAGCTTTGGTTAAACAATTTCAAGATTCCTTTCAACTTGGCCCTGATTGTTTTCCCCTTCAAACTTCCCCTTGTTTCATCCACACTCACTGCTTCCTGCTGCCTTCTCCTTTCTCCTTTCTCTAGAATGACCCAAACTCTTCTGCTCCATACCAAAGTCATTCTTTCCAGGGGGAAAAAATACAGTTTGGCCAGACACAGTGGCTCACTCTAATACCTAAAAGGGGTCCCCATCAGGACCTCAACGGAGGGTTCTTGGATGTCCTGTGAACAAGAGTTTGGGATGAGTCTATAGAGAAAAGTGAAAGAAAGTTTACTAGGGAAGTAAAGAAACAAAAGATTGGCTACTCCATAAACAGAGCAGCACTGAGGGCTGGTGGTTGGCTATTTTTATGGTTGTTTCTTGATTACGCGCTAAATATGGGGTGGATTATTCATGAGTTTTCTGGTGTTTCTTGGAACTGAGGATTCCTCTTCCTTTTAGACTGTATAGGGTAACTTTTGGATATTGCCATGGCATTTGTAAACTGTCATAGTACTGGTGGGAGTGTCTTTTTTAGCATGCGAATGTGTCATAATTAGCATATAATGAGCAATGAGGATGCCCATGTTGCTTTCTTGGATTTGGTGGGTTTTGGCTGGCTTCTTTATCATATCCTGTTTTATTAGCAGGGTCTTTCTGACTTGTATCTTATGATACCGGTCCTGCAATCTCTTATCTCATCCTGTGACTAAGAATGCCTGACCTCTTGGGAATGCAGCCCAGCAGGTCTCAGCCTCATTTTACCCTACCCTTTGGAGTCACCCTGGTTCAAGGGCCTCTTACAATGCCTGTTGTCCCAGCACTATGGGAGTCCAAAGTGGGAGAATCACTTGATTCCAGGAGTTCAAAGACCAGCCTGGGCATCACCGTGGGATCTCATCTCTATGTTTTATAAATAAATAAAAAATAAGACTTGAAAGAGAGAAAAAAATCAATTTCAAATGCTTGGAAAACAGCCTTCCTGCTGGTCACCCTTGATTCTGATTGCAAGGTGATTCAGCATGTCTCCCTCCATTGCTAATCATGTTATTGCTAGCATGACTTTTTCTATGAACTTTATCAAGAAAATCTTTTAAATATTAAGATGTCTTAAGATTTTTCTAACTGGTCCAATTCTAGCTACACATCCATAATTAAAAACAAAAATAGAGACAACTTTGGAAGAACCCCGTGCTTTTCCAACAACTCCTCCAAAGACATTGAATATGGATGTTGCAATGGGGAACAAGGGGACCCAAGGACCCACATGCCCTAAATGCTGCCTGTGGCATAGTTTGAAAACCACTGAAATAATTTTTATGTTTCTTTTGTCTCAGTTTGACGGTAATTTATACACAAACACACACACACACAAACACACAGACTGACACACACATATTTGAAAGTATGAGAGGCCGGGGGCTGTGACTCACGCCTGTAATCCCAGAACTTTGGGAGGCCGAGGTGGGTGGATCACCTCAGGTCAGGAGTTTGAGACTACCCTGGTCAACATGCCAAAATCCCGACTCTAGTAAATATGCAAAAAAAAAAAAAAAATTAGCTGGGTGTGGTGGTGGGCACCTGTCATCCCAACTACTTGGGAGGCTGAGGTAGCAGAATTGCTTGAATCCAGGAGGCGGAGTTTGCGAGGTTGCAGCGAGCTGAGATGTCACTGAAAAAAAAAAAAAAAAAAGAAAGAAAGAATAGAAGAAACTGACTGTAAGCTTTTTAAGAATCCTGTTCATTACTGTTCTCTCATTTATATGGTGCCTGGCACATAAAGGCAGTTAATAAAAGTGATTACAACACCAAGGCAAAACATCAACAGCAGCATTACGGTGCTTAAGTGTTTATTTAATGCAATTCTTAGATATCTTTAACATCATGTTACATTAAAATGAATTTAAGAAACACAGAATAACATTTAAACCAAATACGTAACTAATTTCAAATATGAAAATGTGTAAATATATTATAAAACACAAAGTAAAAATATAATAAAATGTAAATGATGAACATATGTCCATTCTACTTTAAATTATTAGCAGACAAAACTAATGCAATAAAGTAGGATAAGAAAGGAACCAGAATTACATAAAATGCAAGAAAATTTATTTTAAAATAAAAAATTAGGTGATTAAAATATTTTTAGAAAGTAACAACTTAAAAAAATCAGCAAAGTGTATTAATAGGGTCATCACTGAGTCAATGACAAGTGAGTTTTGTGCAAAATTTTCCACCTGATGAAATGACCCTTTTTGGACCCCATACTAGATAAAGATGTGGAGAGGAGACGGTTACAAGTTAACTTCAGATATTTTCTTCTGATTCCTTCAATTTCAAATAATTTCTTCCTTTTTGTAAACATGTTGAGATCTTTCTGAACTTTTCTTTTTTAGGAAATGCATTGTGTTTTATTTTTACTTAGCTCTAGTTTTGTTTCAAAGAAAGGTACTCTAGTCTGTCTTTGTTTTCTTATGTATAGATGGAGATTCCTCCTCAGAGGACCCGCATCAATTTTAACACCATCACACTGTATATATTCTAGTTACACAGAGTCTTTGATCCAGAATGGGAAATACTCTTACAATAAGTCTTGTGTTGTTCCTTGTCATTTTTTCCACTTATGGGGGGAAGAGAAGTATGTTTTCTGAATCGTTCAAATTAAAATGTTAATGCTCTATAAAACTTTTCAGATAATTTTGCATTACAATTTTCAAAATTTTTTAAATTAAAGTTTTTGGTATTTCACCAACAAAATACCACATTTTGGGCACAAAAATAGAGCAGAGATTAAGCATGCCAGATACCAACCACGATCACTAGTCAATACAAATTTGTTGCTTGAATTTGGTAAGTGTTCAACCAATGACCTGGGGTTTTAGCTCTGAGAAAATGTTATTTCTGTTTTACAGATGAGAAAAAAAGAGGTTCCCACAAATGATGGAACTTTCTAAGGGTCATAGAGCTGTTAGAGAAAATGGTGCACTTGATGTTGAAACCTAGTTTAGTGTTCTGAGTCCAAGGACTTGTTTTCCCTGGCAGGGAGGGTGACCCTGTATTAAGTCCCGCTGCCTGTAGGGCAGATATTCCCAGTGACTAGGTGAACGCTTTCTTACTAGGAGGCAGTCACAGTTAGAGGAGGGGTTCACAGGGGTGTCAGAACTCCTTCTTCCTTGGGCTCTCTGCCTCCTTCCCTCTATACCCTCCATTCTTACTGACTTTATTATGCCAAATTACTCCAAGTGCTCAAAGCTGAAGGCCATTGTCCATTGCCCCAGAGGTGGTTGAGGGTGGAGACCAGTTCTTCTGTGATCAATATTGGTCTTTCAAATGTCTCAGATGGACCATCTCAATAACAACACTTAATTGTGTTAATAATGTGTCCCATGTGGCATAATTTGGAGGAATTATTATGCTAATAGCCATACACAAGCACGTGCGCACACACACATACACACACACACACGGTGGAGGTGGCAGAGAAAGAAGGGCATGAACCCTTTCCTGCCTCACAGCTGACCTTGCTAGTGACCATCTTTTCCCTTGCTCTTGACCCAGGCTCCTGTAGGTGGCCCGTGTGGTGATGAAACAAGCCCAGAAAGCCTTATTCTCCAGATTTCATCAACTAGCACATCTCTGCATATCACACAGGATTTGAATGAGAAGGCTGCAGGTGTCTAATATTGATTATTGTTTTAAGAGAGAATGTGTTTCACCTAAGTGATATCTTAGATGATAACAGCTTTGGCCAAACAGGCTGGAAATTCACATTGCTTAGCTGTCTCTGCAGCTGCATTTATTAGGAGGTGATGCTTGATGCTGCTCCATTCAATCACTCTTCAATTCGAAGATGAGTCCCTTTAGTAAGGGAGAAAAAATACTCTGGGGTCCACATTTAAGAAATTTTTAAGCCACCTGCCTCTCGGAGGCATGGCAGGAAGATTTCTCTCTGAATGTAAAGCCCCACATTTGGGTGCCACGGAGTTTGCAGTCCCACTCACTGGGTTCTGCGTTGCCTCTGCCTGGTGGATGCTTGTTCTTAAAAACCAACTTGTCTGTAAGGTTGAGCATATTACAGTCTCTAATGCCTTTATTTGAAATAATTTTCCAGATTTCTTTCCTCTGTGACAGGGGAGACCTGGAAGCAGTGGGTGCAAGATTCTGAGGGGAAGGATGTAGTTGAAGTGAGGAAATGCCTGTGAAAAGGGACAAGCGGAAGCACCAAGGGGGGCTTTTTGCCTGCCTCCTGGATCTGTGACGGGCCAGTGCTGACTTTTGGGGAGCACCCAGAATGCTCCAGTGGCTGGGGATTCGTTTGATCTATTGCCAATGAGTTTTTCTTCTTACCAATAGTATCCATTTTACAGATGAAGAAATTGATACTCAGAGACCCTAAGTGATTTCTTTTTCAAGTGACTACGCAGAGCATGCTGGAGCAGAACCAGGCTTGTTAATTGCCTATTTCAGTGCTGTCTTCATGATAACACCCTATTCATTATGCTCAATTGATGTGAAGGCATTTTAATGTAATCAATGACTTCTATAGATAGGAAAACTCCAAAGCCTGAATCAGATTTCTTAAGAATTGGAAATAATGTTTCTGAGATATTTGGGTTTTAAATCTCAGCATTGGAAGCACCTGAGCAGTCATCCAATCCAATCTCCTAGGCAATGTGCATATCACATCCCGGCCATCACAGACACAGAGTCATTTTTTATGGTTTCTCCCCTTCCAGGAATGGACGGCCCACTCCTTTGTCAGACTGGGAATGATCAGAACCTCTTCATCCTGTGCTGAAAACTCTCCATAAGCTCTTCCACAAACTCAAGTTCTTCCCTGGGTACTGGTGAAAAAGTGCAATTAATTTTCCATCTGACAGCCCTTTAAATATTAACAGAGTTACCATGTCTTCTCGTCTTTAAGGTTGAAGGTGTAGAGAACTTTGATCACTCCTTACCGGGGTATTCTCTCAGCTTGGTCACCACTCCGTGGACATACTTTGGCTTTCAACA
>NW_012110252.1:4803057-4805893 GCF_000951045.1 Mandrillus leucophaeus
GAATGGGAAACACTAGGAGCCAGAGGTGCACCTAGTATGTCCTTTGTGGGCAGGTGACTCGCAAGTGATTTGAATTTCAGCAAGCCTTTCCCAAGAGTCCAGCTCTATCCCAGTCACGGCTGTGAGTTTCTCCCACAAACTTCTGCTCTAATGGTTTAAAAACAGATGGGAAGGGGGAGCACTGCAGATTCCTCATTGCAGCTGCATCCACTTGGCACAGGGTGCAGGGTTGAAATAGCACATCCTCACTAACTTCCTGGCTCTGCAGTTTTTTGTTTTTGTGATTAATGTCCAGTGCAAAGGTGAGTAATGGAGCAATTCATTGTAGTAATTCGAGTTATGGAGAATATATGGACTCCTTCGCTCAGCATCCCTTTCTTCAACTCCCTGTCACATAAAAAGAATCATTACATTGGAGAATATGATGCCATCAGCCATAGGACCAAGCAGAGATACAACTCATGCGACCCAGGTGCTTCCACTCCCTCAGGTTAATATTTAACCCTTAGAGCCTTTTTTTGCAGGACTGGAGAATGCTAACTGGATGCAGAGGGTGAGGAGAAGAGCTCCCAGTGCCTTCTCTTTAGCCCTATTTTTTGTTTTTTGGCTGTGGCCCAAGACGGACAGGTCAAGTATAAATGATCCACAACTGCTTCTAAATCAGTTTCACTCTTATGACCTATATCATTATATCTTATGACCATTATCGTTATTCCAAAGTAACCTTTGAGCCCTGGGAGAAGTTTGGGAGGGTGTTCAGGGAAAGAAACCACCTGATTGGCATAGAAGAGGGACCTCCTGTTCCAGTGGGTCCAGGAAAGTATGGCCACTGCCCCTTTGCAGAGTGTGGAAGAGTGGAGGAGGAGCAGGTGTAACAGCATATGAGGGTCTTTGTGCTGCCTCCCTGATTCAAAGGAAGACGTGGGACATCTGTGCATCTATCAGGACCTGAGGCTGAGGACCCATAACTCCACCAGCTTTGGAATGAAGTGATAGTACATGCCTTAGGGTTTCCATAACGATATAGGTACCCATGTGGGGTGGGGGAGGTGGGGAATGCATTAAGGCTGGATTTCTTGCTCTGGCTTATGGGGATGTAGTTATACTGCTTTGGGTGTTGATGTTAATTGAAGTATTTCTGAACGCATTAGATTGCAGGTTCCTCTTTTATTTATCCAAAGTAGTTATCTCAAAGTTAAATGGATTAAAGTGCCCCTTGATGGGGCTGAACAGTATTACAATCTTTCCTGAAAAAAATTCTCCACTGGTGCAGAAGGTGGGAAAAGGTAAGTGAAGAGAACTGGCTCAGCCAGTATTGTTCACTTGCATTTTGGCAAAAAACTTTCTCCTGGTGCGCTGTATGTGCATGTCCTTGTGTGCTTGGGTGTGAGAAAGTAGAGGGAGAACAGGAAAGGAGAAGGGGTCATGCCCATCAAACCTACAGCACCACAGGGATTTCCTGCCATATTTGAGTGTTGGCCACTCCTGTATCATCACTATAACTTCTTGGTGGCCAGGGGTTTGGGCTGGGATATGGAAGAAGCCCACGTCCTAGTTCTCTCCTTCATTCACCTCTCTGTCTTAGCGCCCGGGGGCTGTCTACACAAATGAACCTAACACATTGGATCCTGAGGCCAGGTTATTATTCCCAAAAATATGTAAACAACATATTCCAACTCCAAGGAATGGCAGCATATGCTGTCTCTACAAAGTCTCTGTTCCATTTTGCAATGCCTAAATTTCAGAAAGAAACTTCATGTGCAATCTGTCTTTTCTGCTTCATGTATTCCAGCCCTAACCACACCGAGACTCTCTCTCCATCCAGCATGTGTCTGATTGAAAATTCCATTCAACTCACTTCAAATATATATTGAGCACCTTTATGTTGACAGTAAAGTGGTAAAAGCCATAGGGGATACAAAATAAGCATAAAGCACAGTCTCCAGCTTCAAAAAGTCTGCTGTGCTATTGGGACCAACATGGAGAAACAGCAAGAGACCAACATGAGACAGAATATATTTACTCATCAGAATGTGTTGTGCTGACATCAAGTGCATTGGATGTTCCAGAAAGGAGTTCTCAGTGAGAGCCTCAGTTGTCAGAACAGAAAGGTTTCTTGGAGAGGCCAGGGCTGATGTGGGGCTTTGAAGGGTTGGGAGCGTTGGAAGATGTAGCAAGATCACATGCAAAACTTTTTCTGTTGTTTCAGATTCTCTCCAGAAGCCTTAAAACTGAGAACAACATGCCCTAATTATTCCTACAGTCTAAAGGGCTCACCAAGGAGCTGTCAGACATAGACAGGGCTTCCTTAGAGGTGGCCAGGACATCCTGTGATCCTCACTGCCTACTCCCCACTTCTGTACCCCCTACGTCCTCCCAACTGTTTATAAAGGCAGAGGATCATGAAGGCTGCAAGAAGAGGCCCTTGCTGGGAGTTTTAGTACGCTGTCTGCCTAGTGAAAGTGGTGGGGCACGTCCTCTCCCTTCCATCTGAAAGAGGGAGGGGACATGCTCCTCCCCCAAGACAAGAGAGAGAAGAGCCCCACAGTCTCCTCCTGGGCCTGATGCTTGCTAAGCAATTGAAATGTAGGCCTGGTCCAAAGTGGCCCCCCAAAGAGAACATCATGAGAGGGTTCTTGTGTGAACTGTGTACAAACCCCTGGAAGTGAGACGGCATTATGAGCATAAAGACTGGTGCCTGCTTCTTGCAGGGGTAATTCTGAAGGTGGGTGCTAGTGGGAGCAGCCTGTGATGTCAGGGCTATGAGACTGCCTGCATTCCCACCACTTGAACTGCCAGGGATTGGTCAGTTTCCTGGGGACCACTTGGATGCTGT
>NW_012110252.1:4807568-4809126 GCF_000951045.1 Mandrillus leucophaeus
TTTAAGGTTGAAGGTGTAGAGAACTTTGATCACTCCTTACCGGGGTATTCTCTCAGCTTGGTCACCACTCCGTGGACATACTTTGGCTTTCAACATCCTGCTTAATACATGAAGTAGAACTAAAGGCAAGGACAGTAAATGTTGTCCAAACAGCATCTTTACTGGCCGGTTTAGGGTAGCCATGTCCACAACATTCTCTTCCTATTCAAACAGAATCTTCCTTTCTGTATGTTTAAGGTGTTTCTTTTGTACCGTATGAATATACTGATGTATTCACAATTCGCTACATCTGGAAGCCTCGGTGACACAGGCACTGAGCTCTTTTTCTCCTACCCTGATTCCTACTGATCAATTTCCTCCACCAGCTCACCTAAAGATGCCGCTGATGGTGCCTATTTTAAGAACACTGGTGACCCTGGTAAGGGTGCTTTTCCTGGTGTTTCTGAAGCAGTGGTCTCCAGTGGTCTGGGGGCAGGACTGGGCTGTGTGAGCAGATGGTGAGAGAAAAGCTTCCCCTGAGGGTGGGCTACGGATTTTCTATTCTGTTGATGTCAGAGTCCCAGAAAGGTTCCTTTCAAAATTGGTTCTCCAGCCATTGGGCTTCACCCTCCAACAGAAAGAGCCTCAGTCCCAGTCAGAGAGGCCATGTAGGGGCAGCTATCCGGCAACCTTCACCCCTGTATCATGTCTTCTCTCTCCCGTTGGTCTCCTTCTTCTTCTCCATCTTCTCTCTCCTTTCCAATTAGAAAAGAGTAATCAGATTTCAGGGTAGAGGCAGGCAGAGGACTTCAGGAATTGACTGCAAAGGGGTAGATGTGTACCAGGATGGGGAAGTAGTGGGAGAGAAAGGGACAGGGAAGAGGGTGCTGTCCACCCCGACAGTGCTGAAGACCAAGATCTGCTTGGAAAAGGACAGTGATTATAATTGTTTAAACATTAAAATAATGCGAATTTAAATAACTATCTCTTAGTGTTATTTGGGGGATTAAGCTAATATGTTAAGGACTTTGAACAGTGCCTGGTGTGTGACAAACTCTGAGTTTGCTGGGCAATGACGGTGGTGATCGGCATCACTCCTGGTGCTTTTGAAACAGCAAAGTTTGAGGAAAGAAACTCCCAAAACAAAAAACACCCTCAAATTCATATTCTTTCATGGCTGCAATAAACGTATAAAGATTGCTATAATTTCTGAAAACTTCTTCTCGGTTTAAAATTTTCAGACAATCTTCTATGATTTTCTATTGTGCCTGTAGATTTGTTTTACTCCTCCTGGCCACTTACTCCTAAACAATGCTTCAGTCAAGCTTTGAAAAAATAACAGAATACTCACTTGGCTGAATATTCCAATAGACAGAGAAAGAAGATATTTTTCATTTTTAGTAAAAAGATCAACTTTCATATTATTTGTGTGTATTTATTTTCTGTAGGCATACTTAGATTCAAATTTGAGCCTGTCTCCCATAGGTTTGTGGGAAATAGAATGGTATATATTTTGTTAAGATATATAGATATCTTAACATAAAATATAAAATATATATATACACACATATATAACATG
>NW_012110252.1:4810253-4816298 GCF_000951045.1 Mandrillus leucophaeus
ATGAGAGGGTTCTTGTGTGAACTTTGTACAAACCCCTGGAAGTGAGACGGCATTATGAGCATAAAGACTGGTGCCTGCTTCTTGCAGGGGTAATTCTGAAGGTGGGTGCTAGTGGGAGCAGCCTGTGATGTCAGGGCTATGAGACTGCCTGCATTCCCACCACTTGAACTGCCAGGGATTGGTCAGTTTCCTGGGGACCACCTGGATGCTGTGGCACATAGGTCGTCCTAGGTGCAGACTGAAGAAGGTGGTCTGGCAGGCGAGGACTCAGCCACCAAAAGCTATGCATGTATAAAGGGATGAGAGGTGAGGGGAGGGAGAATACAGGAAGTCATGAGGGGTTTCTCCTCTTTGTCCAGGTATTGTGTTGTGTATAAGCCATAGGAATTTAAATGGAGTCACTTGTGCCAAGCCTTAAAAAAATGGAGTCGGGAAGCCATAAAGGAGGGGCTCTCATGCACACATGCCTATGGTAACAACGATTACAAGGACTTTCTGAAAACCATAACCTTGAAGAAAGGCCACCACAGCCTTACACAGAAAATGCCTCTGAGAGGACGTCTGCCCCAGCAACTGCCTGTTCGATCTTGGCCTGGTGCCACCCTTGCTATTGATCCTTGTAGCCAAGAATAATTATTTCAAAACAACTTATGTAACCTTCTTCATTTTGCCTTTAAAAATCCTTTCCTTCCCTTGCCTCTCTGGGTGCAGCCACGGTCCCCCACGGGCTGCCATGGCACATATATTCCTGGATTGCAATCCTTCTCTCCATTCTGGAATAAACTCAGTATCTTTGGCAAATCTCTCTCTGTTGTTATTTTAGGTTGACAGTAGCATGGAGTCCCCCAGGATCACCCCAAAAATTCACATGTAGCCCCAAAGTGGAATACTTGTCACGCCAAGGTGTTGCTGGTGAAGGAGAATGACACCAGTTAGGCAAAGTGTCCTGACTTTCTCTCACCTCCTCCTGGGCTCCTGATCTTGAGAGGAAGGGGAGCAGGTGGAGAGAGATGGAGGTGGAGGAAGAGTGAAGAGCCAGACCAGGCCCTTTCCCTCCGTATAAGTCAGGCATGGACTGGGGGAATGAGAAAGCCTTTGCATTGAAGGTGAGGTTTGATTTTAGTTGATACTGGTCTGGACTTTTCAGTTCCTGAAAGGTGAGTCTGAATGATTCAGATGGGACTTTTCTTATGCCTGAGAGACCCTGGACAGCTGTGGTCCTAAGATGTCAAGGGGCGTGGAAGGGAGAGGCTGCAGAGTTCCACCAAAGGGTGTTTCCCTGGCACCCAACAAGGGCCAGTAAACAGTTACAGACACACGAAGAAACTAGGAAGGGGAGTCTGGGGAGAGGGAGGAGCAGCAGGGAGAACGGGATAGGGTGGGCCCGAAGTGTTTAGGAACCTCCCTGACTCCACCTGGTGGAAGGGGAGAGGATGGTGGGAAACAAGGCTGAGAGGAAAACTGCATCCCACTGCAGAGGACTTGAGCTAGGACCTCTGCATTCTTGAGGGAATGAGCAGCAACAGGAGATTCAAGCAAATGAACACAAAGGAACATTCTACAACTCAAGCAGATTCCCTGGGAGGGGCTCATTCTCTGCACAATAACCCTTCCTCCCAATTCCATTTTTTTTTAAGTCTTGGCACAAGTGACTCCATTTCAATTCCTACGGCTTTTCTTCCTCCTATCCTGAGCATTCCCTGTAGCCAGCCAGCATCTCTCCCTGACTGTGCCGGTTGGGTTTGTTGTGCCAGGTGGGTTTGAGAGTCTGCCTTCTCGTGATATTATCCAGCAGCTGTTTGGAAACAGACACCCAGATGAAGGGGATTTTTGGGAGGAGGGACACTCTATTCCTTTTTTTTCCAGTCACCATGAGGGTGGGAAAGACCTGCTGATCCTGCCTTTGTGTATCACGTTCCAGGGATTTGTACCAAGTATCTGCTTGTATCCAAATTGATTTAAATCAGTTTGGACCTAGACATGGCAGTTTAATTTTCAGTTTACAAAACAAATGAGGAACAAGTAGGAGACAGGGAGGTATTCTTGTTTGCAGGGCATTGAGAAGGATGATCCACCTAAATTCCCTTATGAATGGATTTCCTGAGGGCATTAATTATGATCACTAAGCTGGAGCTTGGGGAGACACACAGTGCTCAAATCCGCAATCAATAGCTGTCTTGTTTATGTACTTCTGTATGCCTGGCTTGCGTTTGCCTCTATAGAAGTTAAACATTTGATCTGCACTCTTGGTGGAGTGGGGGGTGGTAAGAAGTGCCTTGTTTTTATAAATCAGATTTGTCCTGACTTTAATTCTCCAGTGGGTGAGAAATTAGATCTCAGCCTTTTTTTGGAAGACCACTCCGTTTCCATGCAGGTACACAAGGATCAGGGGAGTGGGAATGGCAGAAGGGCCTCTGGTCTGTAGGGCATCATTGTGATGGTTAAGATTCTCGGGCTTCACTGCTTTCCCGTCGAGCATTAGCGTGGCATCTTTGGCTGCTGTTCCCAAGGACACCTCTCTTGATGTGTAATCTCCCAGCACCCCTGAGCTAACTCTAGCACCTCTTCTAGCACTTTAAGGGGCCAAAAACATAGTCTGCTTTTCAGATTCTCTTAAAAAGATGACAGTTGCTCCTGATGTGGCTGCTTCCGTTTGCACTGCCTAACCCAACTCCATTGCTCTAGGACCATTCAGTCTCATTGCTTTCAGGAGCCGTGGGTCTTGGCTACAGAAGCCTTCATGGGGGAAGTGTTACCTCCTGAGTGCACATCTGCTTTTGATCCCTGCAACCCAAAGCACACAAGAAAAGTTGACATCAGGCTTGAATTCCTTTTTGCATTTCTGAAGGTGGGGGTGGGGGTGGGGTGGGAGGAATACCTATAGTTAAAAGTGATAAGCCACACATATATCATTCTGTCACATCTGTCTAGTCCTTAGAGCACTAACAGTGAGTAAATAGAGGCACTTTCCCCTGAGGGATGTAGCTGTGAGCCATCAGCAGCTGACATTCTCAGCACTGCCAGGGTGTGAGTTTGGGGGTCCTCTGGGGGGTTTTGGACTGAGCACCTCGGTATTTACTACAGCATATGCCAGCCAGCATCTACTATTAGCCCTCACTACCCACCTCTGGATTGTTACTCAAACTACATGGGAGCATCTGGCTTTGATACCCTACCCTGTCAAAGAAGGTAACTGAACAAGCAAGGAGACTTATTTTATTCAGGTTATTGCAATAGGGAGAACACCCAGATCCAAAGATTAAAGTGTTTGAGCAAGGTGTTTTGCCTTAGACTTTTATGAGGAGGGGTAAGCATATTGCAAGAGGGATGGTTTATAGCTGGGATTGTTTTGCAAACAGGAAAGGTCTCAGTTATCTGGGCAGGATTTTTTTTCCCCCCCTACGGTTGGCTAGTCTCAGAGGCACAAACAGGTCTAATCTCAGCTAATAACTCATGAGATAAGGAATGTGAAGTTGGGTGGTTCTGTGTTATAAGTCAATTGTGTCTCCCAATATATATGTTGAAATTCTAACTCCCAGTACCTGTGTATGTGACCTTATTTGGAAATAGGGTCTTTGTAGATGTAATCAAGTTAAGATGAGGTCATGGGCCAGGTGCGGTGGCTCATGCCTGTAATCCCAGCACTTTGGGAGGCCGAGGTGGGTAGATCACGAGGTCAGGAATTCGAGATTAGCCTGGCCAACATAGTGAAACTCCTTCTCTACTAAAATACAAAAATTAGCCCAGTGTGGTGGCGTATGCCTGTAATCTTAGCTACCAGGGAGGCTTAGGCAAGAGAATTGCTTGAATCCAGGAGGTGGAGGTTGTAGTAAGCCAAGATTGTGCCACTGCATTCTAGCCTGAGTGACAGAGTGAGACTCCATCTCCACAAAAAAAACAAAAAAGAAAAAAAAAAAAGATGAGGTCATTAGGATGGATACTAATCCAATACTATAGGTCCATATAAGATAAGGAGAAGGTAGAGTTGCACAGGGAGAAGAATGCCGTGTGATAACAGAGGCAGAGACTAGAGTTACAGTTACAAGCCAAGGGATTTCAAAGATTGCTGGTGACACCAGAAGCCAGAGGAAAGCATGAAATAGATTCTCCCCTAGAGCCTGGAAAAAAACGTGGTCCTTTCAGACTTCAAGCCTTCAGAATTGGAAGATAATAAGCTTCAGTTGACTTAAAACCACCCATTCGTGGTGCTTTGTTGCAGCAACTCTAAGAAACTAGTACAGTCTGTTTCTGGCCTTAGCAACAGGGTCAAGCAAAGGGGCAGAGGACTGTTCAGCCTTGTCATAGGTAAATAAAAGAGGCACCCACAAGTCTTATGAGAGTCTTGAGAAAGAGTAGATGGCAAGTCTTGCTTAAGTCACATGGAAGAGGATGCTTTTTTTATGGTAAGCCATTTCAGGAACACAAAATGATGGGGGTTTTCTTAACCATCACTGTTTTCTGGGAGCACAAGGCTCAACATTGTCAACCCACATAAATCCGTAAATCTATATATGGATTTCCACCCCTACAAGTTAAATTCTAACCTGCCTTGTCTGATGTCCAGGAGTCTGACTTCCCAAACTCATCAGCATTCTCTGCTCTGCTTGTCACTCTGGCGATGTTCACATACCTCATATCCAGCCCTCCATGTTGCTCTGCAAACATACCTTGCTGTTTACTGACTGTGCCTTTGTGAATGTCATTCCCTCTGCCTCAAAGGTTCTCTCTTTTTTTCCCCTTGTTTAATTTTACTTGTCCTTCCATACCCATCTTTCTGAGGAACCCACCCTCACATCCTCCCTCGCAGGCCTCTCTGGGATTTCATGGAAACTAGTTTGGTGCCACCTTCATGATGTGCTTCTCCCACAGCACCAACATTCTCATTTCTCCTCTCTCCTTTTGGGCTGTAGCTTCATCCAGGGGTAGGTTCATGCATGTTCTGATTCTCTATCTTGCTGTGAAGCTCAATGCTTAGTATAGAGCAGGTGATAAATAGGTATTTGCTGAGCTGAAACAAACTCTTTCTCCTTCACACACCTCTCCCCGACCCTTAGAAATGTTCCCTCTTTAACACTTCGTGTTATCTTTTCTCTTCTTTTTTTCCTTGAGAGCTCCTTCACTGTTGTAAGCTCAGCTCTAGCAGGTAGGTCAGGTCTGTACTTTCAGGTTTCACTGCCTTCTCAATGTAAGCATTCCATTTACAGCTGTAGTATTCTAGCCATAGCCAGAAAAAAATAAATCCTCTTTCTTTGCATAGGCTCCATAAATATTGTTTTCTCATCACAAAAGGTATCACATGCTCATTGCACAAAAAAAAAAAAAAAATAAAGTTTGGCAAATAAGAAAAGCAAATCACAAACTCTAAGAACACATAAAATCATTTATACTTCTGCAACCCAGGGGAAACTACATATTAATGTCATATCGCTGTACAAAATGAGCATCGTGCTGTGCATTCTGTTTTGTAACCTGATTTTTCTCATTTAACATTTCAAGATGAATTGTCCTTGTTAATAAACACTCATTTGAAATAGCACAAATGCTTTTCAAGAAGGAGTATTGTTAGCATAGAGACAATTTCTTTTTTTCTGGTAGGAAGGTCTTTCTGTCCCCTCCTTTTTTTTGGAGGCCAAACCTATTTGGCTAAAAAAATTTACCAGTTTGAAGATGCAACAAGTATCTCTTGTCAAGGTGATACAGAGATTGGTGCAAAAAAGAATAACTAAAAAGTAAGAAGGCAGCATGTTTAATGTGGAGATGTAGCTTACCTTTTCTGTCCCAAAGATTGACTTTTTAAGGTACTCAGGTATGTTCAGAATCTGAACAGTAGTGGTAGTGATTAAGGCAAAAAGGTACCCATCATCTTCCTACCACCTTCATCATCATCTCATCATCACCATCATCTTCACCATCATCAGCACCACTATCATAACCATCAAAACCACTACCATTTTCTTCTCTCCTCCTCCACCTCTTTCTTCTTCCTCTCCTCCTCCTCCCCTCCCTCCCTCGCTCCCTTCCTCTCTCTCTCTCCTTCCTTCCTTC
>NW_012110252.1:4816398-4859334 GCF_000951045.1 Mandrillus leucophaeus
TTCTTCTTCTTCTTCTTCTTCTTCTTCTTCTTCTTCTTCTTCTTCTTCTTCTTCTTCTTCTTCTTCCTTCTTCTTCTTCTTCTTCTTCCTTCTTCCCTCTCCTTTTCTCCTTCTCCTTCTTCTCCTTCATCATTTTTTATCATTATCATCAATATTCCCTTTTCAACTTCAATTTCTTAGAGATTTCAAAGTTATATGAATGTTGAGGCACATGAGACCTGAAGAGACAATTTAAAAAATTAGTGGAATATATTTAGGAGTTTTTCCTAAACTGTTCTCATCTCTAGGGCTGATTGAATTCTTGGATGTGGAAATATGACCTGTGAGATATTTGTGATATGAAAAGTTTTCTGTCAGTCCTATGAGTTTTTTAAAATAAATTTCCAAAATAATATCCATAAAAAGAAGCCAAAGAGAGTATTTTTTCCTAGTCTATATTTATATTTATCAAACTCACCCATCTGCTTAATGCTTAAAGGTCAGGCTTTTAGGCAGAAATCTCACATGGAGTTCCCTGCATTATGTAGCAGTTTACCTGGCTAGATAATTTATATGGTTTTTTATTTTTTACAGAAATTGTAGGGAATGCGTTCCAAATCATAATATACAAATGGATGTTTACATTTTCTCCTTCAAACAGGGAAGTAGCCCTGAGAAAGATGTCAGAATACCAGAGAGCAGACCCTAAGTAAGAGCACCTGGTGTCTCTACTGGCTGAAATGATGTATTAATGAGTTCTCATTCTCAGTGACATTTTACCAGGAACCAATTAACCATAGTAATTACATCTCTTCCACTGTGTGCTCTGAAATGTGGAGTGCCCGGCTGTTAGGTTGCTGTGTTTGCTGAATTGTTTTTTCTGTATGACAACAATTTAAACAAGTGTGAGTTGTTTATCATGTTCCTTTACCTTCCGTTTTTTCTTTTTGTTTCTGTTTTTGTTTTTTGTTTTTTTGAGATGGAGTCTCTCTCGGTCACCCAGGCTGGAGTGCAGTGGTGCTATCTCGGCTCACTGCAACCTCAGGTCCCCAGGTTCAAGCAATTCTCCTGTCTCAGCCTCGTGAGTAGCTAGGTGCAGGCACGCACCACCACGCCCAACTAATTTTTGTGTTTTTGGTAGAGACGGGGGTTTTATCATGTTGGCTGGGCTGGCCTCAAACTCCTTACCTCAAGGGATTTGCCCGCCTCGGCCTCCCAAAGGGCTGGGGTTACAGGCATGAGCCACTGCGCTTGACCTCCTTTACCTTCTGAGCGTCTCAGCATAAAAGAAAATTTTGCAAATAATCATTTTTATAAACACACAGAATACTGGTGCATGCAAATGGCCACAGCCAAGTACAACCAGAAAGCTGCATCATGGTGTGCTTTAAAAGGTGGCAGAAAATACACTGGGGAGAGAGCACCTAGGTAAGAATGGAGAGTTAAAGCTGTATGCTAAAAATCAGATTGCTTAGGAAATTAAAGACTGAGTAAGAGGTCCTGGACAATGGTCACTTCTAGATAATGAGGTGAGTGCTGTTAAATAGAAAACTTTGTTATTGTTTCAAAACTGTTCGAGATCTTTGTAAAATATCACAGTTCAGTTTTCTAAAGTAAGGGACCTTTCTATGCTTCAACTCCTTTCCTGCAAAATGGGAAACGTGCCTCATAAGTTTGTTGTGAGGATAAGTTAATAAATGTAAAAGTACTTAGGATGGGGTCTGGTATATTGCAAATGCTTAGTAAATGCCTGTGGTTATTTTATTAAGTCTAGTAAACATAATTTGACATTCTAAAATCAGGAACTTACAGAGCTATGGTCTCCTTTTTAGAAAAGAGCACTGTTGTTTTTGTAAAACATAATATATCACGGGTAAAAATTAAAACAGTATATACTTCTTAGTGTTTTCAGGTTGTTATAAGAAAATACCATGCGGGCGCCTATGGTCCCAGCTACTCAGGAGGCTGAGGCAGGAGAATGACTTGAATCCGGGAGGTGGAGCTTGCAGTGAGCCGAGATCGCACCACTGCACTCCAGCCTGGGCGACAGAGCGAGACTCTGTCTCAAAAAAACAAAACAAAACAAAACAAAACTGTGTTACTCATAAAAAACAAATTTATTTCTCATAGTTCTGGAGGTTGCTATGTCCAAGATGAAGGCGCCAGCAGATTTGGCATCTGGTGAGGGCCCTTTTCCTGGTTCACAGATGGGAGCTTCTCACTGTGTCCTCACACAGTAGAAGGGACAAGGCAGTTCCCTGGGACCTCTTTTATAAGAACGTTAATCCCATTTATGAGGGCTCCACTCTTACGACCTAATCGCCGCCCAAAGGCCCCACCTCCTAACACCATAACCTTGGGAATTAGTATTCTCAAATAAAGAAGGAAAAGACACCCAAACTAGCTCAAATCTGAAAAAGATAAGCACTGTTAAAATGCTTTACAGAATCCTTTCAGCACCAATCTCTCTATAAATAAATATGGATATATCAAAGACAGACCTAATTTCATAATGGATCATAATATATTCTGTAACTGATCTTTATCACTTACATAGCAAATATCCCCTAGATAATTTTTATGTTTAATATGACCTCCATCATCATTTTTAATGGCTGCATAATATTCTGGCAAGCATTTGAATCATACCCCAACTGTCTAATCCTCCAGCAACGAATATTTAGATTGCTTTCATTTTTTTTTGCTACAATAAAATTCCTTATATATGCCTCATGTTCCACTTAAGGATTTAATTCCTCATTGTAAATTCACAGATAAAAGATTTCTAAGTCAAATGATTACACATTTTATATTTTAAATCATATTTTTGTTCTGTTCTTTTAAAAAGGTTAAACTAATTTGTACTCAACAAGGAAAAGATTTGCTAGACAGAGATAGGAGATGGATAGCAGAGAGGAAGGATATTTTTAGTGGTAGGAACAGTGTGAGAAAAAGCAGGGAGTTTGGGAATTCTTGGGAGAGTCTTCATGTTTTTTTATTGAGCTTGGTATTTTTCACTCAAGAACATCTTATGGAAACCTCTTCATACAACTGATATTCATTCTTTTAAAAGGCGTGGTGTGGGTGAGCCCTAATCTATTCAGCCTTTTCACCACTATTAGTCATTCACTTTTTTAAACACCAGGTAACACCATCTCTCTTTCCTCCAGGATCAGTTGTTCCTTGTGTTCATCTACATCTTTCCCTCTTGTAGGGGAGCCCAAGACCTTCCTTGGCAGACTGTTCAATTTTATTGGCAAATGTTTATCCAGCTTTATTCTGGAGTACGTATTTCTGTTGCTAGTTATTCTGAGTGCAGCATGTGGAACCACCCTCCGTGGCTGCTTTGGACTATTGCATGTAAAGCCTTGTTTCTTCTCTTGCTTCTCACTTCACTCTTTGTGCCTCCTTACCGAGTGTGGTCAACAGAATAATGACTCCCAAAGATATCTACATGTTCATCTCTGGAACCTGTAAATATGTTACTCTACAAGGCTAAAGGGACTTCACAAAGTATTATGTTAAGGATCTTGAGGAGATTTTCCTAGATTACCTGCATCGACCCAATCTAATCACAAAGGTTCTTAAGGCAGCAAGGTCAGAGTCAGAAGAGATGTGGCAATGAACAAAGAGGTAAGAGTGATGTGGCCACAAACCAAGGAAGGTGGGCAGCTTTTAGAAACTGGCAAAGGCATGGAAACAGATTTTTCTCTAGAGCCTCCAGAAGGAATTCAGGTTTTGATTTTAGTGTTGGGGTCTCATTTTAGACTTCTGAACTCCAAAATTGTTAGAAAACAAATTGGCCTGGTTTTAAGCCACTAAATTTGTGGTAATTTGTTACAACTGTAATAGGAAACTAACATGGCAAGTCATGGAAAAATTGTGCAAAGGTGAAGGGAGGATTGGCTCCCATCCCCACAGCGTTTTTCCTCAGCATACTCTGTGCTGTGGCTTCCTCCATCTCTTTAACAACAAGGACACTCCCTTCTCCTTTTCACCCTCTGGAAGGCTGCACACACGTGTTCTCGGTCAGTGATCCATCCTTCCTATTCTTAGTGCTCCTATGAGCTTGTTCTCTTTTCTATCTTTTTATCATCACACAGTAAATTTGAGGAAGGATGAAAGTTTCTCTTCATATTAGTGATATCAGAATGTCTCAAAAAGTCTCATTATTTTTGGCTGGGCACCGTGGCTCATGCCTATAATCCCCGCACTTTGGGAGGCCGAGGAAGGAGGATCAACTGAGGTCAGGAGTTCGAGACCAGCTTGGCCAACATGGTGAAACCCCGTCTCTACAAAAAATACGAAAATTAGCTGGGCGTGCTGGCACATGCCTGTAATCCAATCCCAGCTACTCCAGAGGCTGAGGCAGGAGAATCGCTTGAACCTGGGAGACAGAGGTTGCAGTGAGCCGAGATCGTGCCACTGCACTCTAGCCTGGGTGACAGAACGAGACTCCGTCTAAAAAAAAAAAAAAAAAAAAAAAAAGTCTTGGTATTTTAAAGTCACAGTTGACAAAGATGGCCCATCACAAATAATGCTTCTGGCTTTCCCTCAGCCTCCCGGAAGCCTCACGTTAGCCCAACACAGGCATTTGTGAGACAGCTGGTAGAGATTAGCAGTGCAGACTTTGCAAATTGTGCAAAGATTTTCTTCATAGAAAGATAACAGAAATGAAACAGCAACCTTGGCATTATAAGCTTCAGTCTCCTATCCACTGTACCAGTTGTGCAGCTATCTGATGCGGATTCCAGCCAAATCCTGCCTCACTCTTGGCCCTGGGCATGGCCCTACAGTCTTGTGATGAGAGAAAACATTGTTTTTCTCCAGGAATCTCTGGGAAGATAGTGGAAAGCTGAGCAGGCCTGCATGGGAGCCCGCATTGCAGAGCAGTGACTGACTGCTGGGTCTTGGTCTGCTCTGTGGCTGCAGGCGGGGACCTTATTTCCTTGTAACGGCTCCTTACTTGATTACTGGGCTCTGCTCTCACATGTCTGCAAGTTCTGAAGCTTTATTGTGCTCCACAGAGAGGAGCAGTGCATCCAGCGGACTGACAGTCTTGGCTTTAATAAGAGACAAACATTGACTTCCTCCCTAGCCTGGACAGAGTCCACAAAACACAGACTTTTTTTTTTTTTTTTTTTTTTTTTAAACAATCATATCTGCGACTTGGAAGGCGAAAACACCCACTTCAATCATTTCATTGTTTGACTAGTGCTACTCTATGGGAAAGTGTCCAGGTTGTAAAAGTCAGATAGATCAGATAGTCAGATAGATCTGAGACGAAAATTCAGCACTGCTGCTTTCTAGCCAGGTCATTATGGGATTAAATTGCCATAAGTCTCGGAGAATTTTTCCTTTCCATTATAGAGGTGGATAATATCTATGTCGTAGGCCTGCTGTGAAGATTAAATGAAATAGTGAGCATGAAGCTGTTAGCACAGGAATGTTCGTTGCCTTGTCTTCCTCTATGGTAAGAACCAGCAGTTGTATTTGGAGTTGCTAGCAAGAGCTGACAGTTCTCACATACTTTTCATATTGTGTACTTTTTTCTGATTACGAACATTAAAAATGTAAGCTTATATAGGTAATTTGAAAAAAAAATAGCAAGTATGATAAATGAAACTCTCAATCTCACTCTCTAGAGATAACTAGAGATTAGTTATCTCTAGTTAATTATATATATAATCTATAATATTAGCATTTTGGTATTTTTTCTACTTTTTTATAAACAGTGATGGAGCAATTACTTATTTCGCATGTAAAACTGTAACCTGCTTTTCTCCCTTAATGTCACATTGACACCCATCTTGAGAGAGGCCTTCCCTTCTCATCAGCTGTGGAAAGGAGTCACATTCTTTGTATCGAGACTTGTTAGAATTGGGTATAAGCAAGGTTAGACTGGTGGTTGTGGGGTGGGATAAACCAGAGCCAGGACGTAATTTGGCCCCTAAAAGTACCATTTTGGGAGTATGAAATGTGGCACGTTCTGCGGTTTGTGCAACCCTACTAAGTAATTATTTTCATGTTTTAAGTTGTCATGTTTAGGCTGTGAGAAGTTCCACAAAGCAGTTTCCCCTGAGCTGCTTGGACTTTACCCTAGACAGGCAGAAGATACCATCACCTGAGCTAAGTCGTACCCACCAAATGTCCTGCTGCCTGACACCTCCTCATAGACTTTGCAGAGACTACATCAGTTGGTCCTATCTAAATAAACCACAGTTTCTATAAGATGCATGGACCAGAGCACTCTTTTCCATCAAGCTTCCTCCCAGGCCTCTGCAATGGCACAAGGACCCAGCGTGTGATTAGGAGTGTGGGACTATGGGAGATAGGGTCCAGTGACTCATGGTTAGTCACTAGAAAAAAACCATTTAGAAACCATAGTCTGCCAGAGAATCCATACTGGGCCTGAAAGCACTGTCTGAGGATCTTCTGAAATTTTGTGTACTTATATTTTTCTAGGAAAAGGGTACAAAGATTTCATAAGATTTATAAGGAGGTCTATGCCCTCTCCCTAATTATTAAGAGCTATTGATCTCAAAGAAAGGGTAGAGTGCATGTTCTTTAGGCAGTCATCCAGGAAAAATGATTTCTTATCGTTGAGCTTCAGATAAGGATCAAATTAAAGAACAGACAATTTGAAATGATGTTCCTTGGCAAGAACCTGGAATGTAAATATTCAGTATTACCAAATAAGAAAAGACTTATAGACTTTATATCTATAACTATATTATTTCCCCATCTTCCTCCTTTCCACCTCTCAATTTATCTATCATTTGTATATTTAGTACTATTTCTTTCTTTTTTGTGTGTGTGACAGAGTCTCGCTCTGTAGCCCAGGCTGGAGTGCAGTGGCGTGATCTTGGCTCACTGAAAGCTCCGCCTCCCAGGTTCACACCATTCTCCTGCCCTGGCCTCCCGAGTAGCTGGGACCACAGGCGCCCACCACCATGCCCGGCTAATTTTTTTTTTTTTTGTATTTTTAGTCGAGATGGAGTTTCACCATGTTAGCCAGGATGGTCTCAATCTCCTGACTTCATGATCCACCCGCCTCAGCCTCCCAAAGTGCTGGGATTACAGGCCTGAGCCACCACGCCCGGCCTATTTACTACTATTTCTATTGAGACACCAGTTTGGCCAGACAGACCTAAAAGTAACTAGCAAGTTACTTATCTTTTTTTTACCTTCTTATTATCCATGTAAAATTGAAATAGCTTTTTACATTATAAGGTTATCGTAAGGATCAAACAGGATACCATATTTGAGGTAAAATACTTAGTACAATGCTTAACAAACATATAGTAAGTTCTCATTAAATATTTGCAATTATTATGATAATCATTATTGACTCTTGATATATCATAGCTTTCAGGCCACTAGGTGCACAAAAGAATTTCCAACATGGTCTCACTTTGGTCTGTCTTCCTTGGCATTGTGTTGTATTTCAGAATATTGAGCGTTAATGATTTCTGTACCATCAAATAGCAAAGCAACTTTCTATGCTTTATTTCTTTAAAAATCTGCTCTTTCTTAAGGATAATTTGTTGGCTGATTGTATATTAATTACTGACAACAGTTGAGTGAAAATCTACCTTGTTTTGTTTGTGCAGCTCTAAGGATAAGTTGTGTTCTGCCGCATTAACAAATGATCTGCAAAATCTTAGTGACTTAAAAAGACAGGGGTTTATTCTGTGCTTCTGCCATATATGTATAATGAAGTGTCATGGGTTTTGGTTGTGTAGCCTCACCCTGGTTGTCAGAGCAGCCACCATCTTGAATGTTGCAGGTCATCATATTAGCAGAGAGAAAGAGCTCTGGAAGGTCTCCCAATGGCATTTAGATCCCCTAGCTTGGGAATGCATGTGAGACTGACAATTACCAATAACTAGTAAGAGCCAGTTACATAGCCACACCTAACCACAGGAGAGGGAGTAAGAAGAACCATCCTGCCATGTGCCTTGGCATATTTGGTGAATTTATTCATGACTAAAAAAGTTGATAATGATCTTTGAGGTCATATACGGTGATCAGTTTTGAACATACAGGCTCTTTGGCCATCCTCAAGTCATACTACATGGATGACTACATTGTGCCACTTCCAGCTAAAAAATGTAACTACTTTGGAGGACTCTGGTGATATCCTGGGATGTTAAAGAAACAGAGAGAGAAACAATTGCATCTCTGCTTTGTTTTAGTCACCTTGCATTTGGGTTGAATGTGTCAAGACTGATGTTTATTATGCGTACAGAGAAGTCGTCTTTGAGGCATAATATTCTCCTTTTATGGTGTTTGAAAAGACATAGGGAAGAGCCTTTTGCCCACAAACATGAAAAGTACCTGTTCAGAGGAGGGTTTTTTTTTTTTTTTTTTTTTTAGCATCCAACTGTGGCAGTCTCTTCTGAGGGGGAGATGTAGCAAATTTCTTTTTCTTTAGGTGACAAAAAGGCATCCTATGTGAAGTATTACAGGATAGCAACATATCAAGATAGCCTGAACTAGTTTTAGTTACACCCAAGTCTTCCACGAGTCGAGAGTTTTCCATTTCACAAGGCATCTTTTTCATTCATTATCTCTTGGATCTTCATAGTTATCACGTAAATTTGATAGAGGTTTTTTGATTCAAGAGAAGAAAGGAGAAAAAAGATGCAAACTATTTAGTGAGTGCCTTTGTGTTCCAGGCATTGTAAGAAACAATTTTGAATATGTGATTGCATTTTACTCTCCCAATAATTTTGTAAATCATGTATTATTATCATATAATAAGGAAATGAGGGCTTAGAGTGTTGAAAGGGGTTGCATTCAAACTGCATTCAAACCAAGGTTTCCTGATTGCTAACATCTTCTTGGGCTGTGGAATCTCCTTTCTAGGCTTTGCTTGCGTTAATTGGGGTTGAAGGCATGTTTTTGAATTAGTGCTGCCTCTATTCCTAGTATTTCTACTTGACACATTCAATTTGACTAAAATGATTAACGTAACTCTTCCATTTTGTTTGGTGAAGTTATTACTAGAGTCTCATAGAGAGGGCTCTGCGTCAAGAGGGCTGACTGCGCTGACATTCTGAACATGTCAATATAGCCTTAAGATTTTCTACACCACTGGAGAAAGATTTAAAAAATTTTCAATGAATCCAGCCTGATACTCAAAAGCTGTTACTTTCATCCGTCTTTTTTTTTTTTTTTTTCCAATTTCAACTGGATTTAATACAGATGACTTGAGTAATTTGTCAAAAAATTCCAAGATCTCTGTTTACAGACCAATCAGGAGACACATTGTGTTTAACACACAGCAGACAATAACGTCTTTTTTTGTTGTTGTTGTTGTTTTTTTTTGAGATGGAGTCTCGCTCTGTCATCCAGGCTGGAGTGGAACGGCGCAATCTCGGCTCACTGCAGCCTCTGCCTCCTGGGTTCAAGCAATTCTCCTGCAGCCTCCGGAGTAGCTGGCATTACAGGCGCCAGCC
Organism: Mandrillus leucophaeus; assembly: GCF_000951045.1. NCBI lineage: Eukaryota > Metazoa > Chordata > Mammalia > Primates > Cercopithecidae > Mandrillus > Mandrillus leucophaeus. The sequence continues at coordinate 4,825,842 of NW_012110252.1, forward strand.
ACCACACCCAGCTAATTTTTGAATTTTTGGTAGAGATGGGGTTTCATCATGTTGGTCAGGCTGGTCTCGAACTCCTGACCTCAGATGATCCGTCTGCCTCGGCCTCCCAAAGTGCTGGGATTACAGGCAACAATAATATTTTTAAAGATCAAGATGACAGTATTTGTTTAACCAACACACGCATACACATGCACACCCACACACACCCTCTCACCCTCACAGAAGTCTTAGGGCTTTAGCTGGAGTTTTATTTTCCATTACTTAGTAGTGCCTTCAGATTTTCTAATTTGATATCTATGTCTTTGATTATTTGGCAGAATCTCCAAAGTTCAAAACACACAGTAATGTGACATTTTGTTGAAGTGTGAATTCGAACCACAGGGTTGTTGAGAAACTTGTGTAGTAAGATAGTATAATTTGTTGAGTAAATTCTATTGCTAGAAATGAACTCAGCCCACAGCTCAGTATTTGTATGCCAACCTAGCTGTGTTTTGTACCCTCTGTCTCATATATAGAAATAACAGAACAAATTATGCTCTGTAGTAGCAATGAAGAATTGGAAAATAAAGAAAGGTCTTTGGTCATATTCCTTCTTCTGTTCTTGGGCAGTGACCTCCAAGAGGGTATGGGAAAATATTTAGGATTTTTAGCAATGTTTATGTTTTAATTCAGAGGTTGGCAAACTATGGCCCATGGGCTGAATGCACTCTAACCCCTGTCTTTGTAAATAAGGCTGTGGAACTCAGCCATGCCCATGTGTTTATATGTTGTCAATGGATAATTTCATGCTGCAAAGCAGAGTTAAGTAGTGTGTCAAGGACACATGGCCTGCGAAGCCTAAAATATTCACTATCTGGTACTCTAAAAAGGTTTGCTGGCCCCCACTTTAATCTTGTCTTTTAAATTTTTTGAATGTTTCATACTGTACTTTTTATAGTATATAATGATAGTACATGTATACAACTTGTAAATAGAACATATATACATGTTGGAAATACATTTTAAAAATCATTTACTTATATAAGGGTATATTCAGAAAGGTTTAGAGACCACAGTTTCAGAGCCTGCTGTTTAAGGAATACTTCCAAATGGTTGCCTTTGTTATTGTGGTTAGTGTTCTTAAAGACACACATCTTTGTGTGTGTGTGTGTGTGTGCATTGTTTGTATTTTTGTCATCCAAATTCCATGGAGAAAGAATAAGCACAGTAGCATATTAGGGTAGCACATTATGACCATATATATATATATATGAGAGAGAACAGACCACAAAAGAGGAAAAGAAGAGTGGAAGGAAAAGAAAAGAGAAGAGAAGAGGTAGGTTACCATGTAGCCAATAGTGCCTGTTCAAAGCTAGCCTACAATCTTGAGTTAGATTTGACCGTGAAACCAGCTCTAATCTGATAGTAATAGACAGTGGCCTGCATCTGAAGCATTTGAAAAGCTCCACCCTATGATCAAAAAAGAAAAAAATCCCTCTCAGTTTTTCTCAAGGGCAAAAATTCTCCCATTAACCAATCCCTCACATTATGGGATTTGAGGCCTTCTTTAAAATATATTTCTACCTTGATACTCAGAGGGGCAACACATTAAGCCAGCTTCAACCATTAACTAGTTTTATTAATTAGCTCATTAGATTACTTGGTGCTCAGTTGCTTGTTTGAAAAGTAGCTGAGAAAAATCTGAAAACAAAATCATTCCTTAGTTTTGGTAAGAATAAATCAACTGAAGCAATCCCTACCTGTCTCAGGGATGGCAAAGACCTGTGATGCCAGTGGCTGGGAAAGACAGTGTGACAGGAAGCTTGTCTCAGGCAGCTCTAATCCTGGCCTGTCTGCAGGATGGCTAGTCTGACTATGGATGATCAGAAGCTGCTCCTCCTGGACTTGAAGGTTCATTAGTCAGCAAGGTAATAAGGACTATATATTACCAAGGACCCAGGGCCCACTGAGAATTTCTTGTGCGTGTATTAATCTCGGCAGATCAAAGCCATTCCAAGCTTAAAACTAATCTGCATTAATGAACAGCCTCCTCAATTTCCATTTTTATGATGTGTGCCGCGTGGTGATTTGTTTCTCCACTGCCTGAAATGGGATGGCTGACTGATGAATCACTTTCCCCGAGAAGCTTGTCTGTGAGCAGTCATGTTGCAAATGGGTGCAAACCAAAAAATCTGTTCTTACTTCATTAAAATGATGACGTAGGCTCCTACTTTCCAAAATTATGCCCTCTCCTCACACGACTGACTGAAGTTTCAGTTTTGTTGTGTAGGTGGGGTGTTGAGCCAGCCTCTGTGCTAGTGCTGCGTGTCAGAAGATGCAGCTACTTGGGAAAATTTTGAGACACATTCGCTTTGCAAGTCAAGCAAGAGAGAAGGCTGTAACAATGACCAGGAGTAGATACTGTTATCTGGATTGAGCTAAATAACGGGGGTTGAAAGGAGAACCAGGTCCAGAAAGGTTGGATCAGCAGGGAAGGGGGTTTGGGGAAAAAGAGTAGTGGGGACGAACAAGGTAGAGGGCAGATGGATCACTTTGATGTTTGAAATTTAGGCTTTAAACCTGTGAACACAATTTGTTCCCCAGGATGACACCACTACTACCGCCTCTACCACCATCATCATCATCACTCTCATCTTCTAGGCTGGCACGATGTTAATTGCTTTATGTATCTTTCCTTATTTTTAATACTCAGCAACATTTTGAGAGAGATGCTACAATTATTCTCATTTCTTTACATTAAACAACTAAGATACAATTCAGGAATCATAAAATTCATCCTTTTAAAATGTACATTTCAGTATATTCACAGAGTTGTGCAATCATCACCACTATCTAATTCTAGAACAGTTTCATCAGGCCTCCCCAAAGAAATCCAATGAGTTACTCCTCATTCCTTTCTACTCCATAGCTCTTGGCAGCCACTAATCTACTTTCTCTACAGATTTGCTTGTCCTGGACTTTTCATATAAATGGAACCATTTAGTATGTGGCCTTTTGTTACTGTCTTTTTTCACTTAGCATAATGTTTTCAAGCTTCTTCTGTTTTGTAGCATGTATCAGTGCTTCAATCCTTTTCGGGGCTGAATAACATTCTATTGTACACATATATCACATTTTGTTTACCCATTTATTAGTTGATGGCCTTGGGGTTTTCCACTCTTTTGCTATTGTGAATAATGCTGATATGAGCATTCATGTACAAAATTTTGTGTGGACATAAGCTTTCATTTATTTTGGATATAAACCTGGAAGACAAATTGCTATGTCATATCGTATTAATAATTATATATTTAACTTTTTAAGGAACTGTCAAACTGTTTTTCATAGCTGCCACCATTTTGCATTTCTGCCAGCAATGTATGAGGATTCCACATTCTCCACATCATTGCCAAGATTTTTTATGGTCCCTTTTTGATTTTAGCCATCTGATAGATGTGAAGTGGCATATTATTGCAATTTCTATTTCCATTTTCTAGTTACTAATCATGTTGAATATCTTTTCATGAGCTTATTGGCCATTTATACATCTTCTCTGGAGAAATGTCTATTGGAATTCTTTGCCCAGTTTTTAATTGGGTTATTTGACTTTTTATTGTTGAATTGTAACAATACTTTATATATTCTGGATATTTGATCCTTATCAGATATGTGATTTACAAATATTTCCTTCTTTTCTGTGGATTGTGTTTTCATTTTCTTTTCTTTCTTTCTTTTTTTTTTTTGAGATGGAGTCTCGCTCTGTCACCAGGCTGAAATGCAGTGGTGTGATCTCAGCTCACTGTAACCTCCGCCTCTTGGGTTCAAGAGATTCTCCTGCTTCAGCTTCCTGAGGAGCTGGGACTACAGGCGTACACCACCACATTTGGCTAATTTTTGTATTTTTAGTAGAGACTAGGTTTCACCATGTTTTCTTTATAGTGTTCTTTAAACACAAATGTTTTTAATTTTTATCACATCAATTTATCTATTTTTTTGTTATTGTTGCTTGTGCCTTTGGTGTCATATCCAAAAAACATTGTCTAATCCAAGGTCACAAAGACTCACTCCTATGTTTTCTTCTAAGCGTTTTACAGTTTTAGTACTTACATTTAGATCATTCATCCATTTTGAGTTAATTTTTGTGTATAGTACAAACTAAGGGTCCAACTTAATTTTTTTGAATGTGGATATTCAGATATTCAGAAGTCCCAGCCCTATTAGTTGAAAAGACTATTTTTCCCCCCCATTGAATTTCTTGGCTTCCTTCTTGAAAACCAATTGACCATAAATATATGCATTTATTTCTAGATTATGAATTCTATTCTATTAATATGTGACTGCCATTATGCAGTATTAAGCAGTCTTATTATTGTATTAAGTTTTGAACTTGGGAAGTGTGAGTTCTTCAAATTTGTCCTTTTTCCAGGTTGTTTTGGCTATTTTAAATCCATAGTATTCCTACATGAGTTTTAAGATCAACTTGTCAATTTCTTCAAAAAAGCAGCTGGGATTTTGATAGGGGTCGTGGTCAATTTTCAGATCAAATTGGAAAGTATTGCTATCTGGATAATATTGTCTTCTACTCCATGAATATGGATACGCTTCTATTTATTTAGGTGATCCTTAATTTTTTTAATTAATAAAATTTATTTTTAGAGGAGTTTTAGATTAATACCAAAAGTGAGCAGAAAGTAAGCATTTCTGTGTAGCCTCTTTTCCCACACATACACAACTGTCTATACTATTGACATCTTCCACTAGAGTGGTGCGTTTGTTACAATGTATGGACTTACATTGATACATCATTACCAGCAAAAGTCCCCGGTTTCCATGAGGGTTCACTCTTGGTGCTGTACATTCTATGGGTTTTGACAAATGTATGACAACAGGTATCCACCATTGTAGTATCATGCTAATAGTTTCATTGCGCTCAAAATCCTCTCTGGTCTGCCTATTTATGCCTCCCTCACCTAAACTCTTGGTAACTATTAACTTTTTATTGTCTTTGTGGATTGCTTTTTCACAACATCATACAGTTGGAATCATACAGTATGCTGTTTTTGCAGATTGGCTTCTTTCACTTAATATATATTTAATCTTTCTTCATATCTTTTTGTGGCTTGATAGCTCTTTTCTTTATAGTGCTGAATAACATTCCATTATCTGAATGTACCACAGTTTGTTTATCCGTCCATCTACTGAAGGACATCTTGGTTGCTTTCAAGCTTTGGTAATTATGAATAAAGCAACTCTGTGAAGGTTTTTTTGTGGGCAAGTTTTCAACACCTTTGGGTAAATATCAGGGAATATGATTGCTGGATCACATGGCAAGAACATTATTTGGTTTTATAAGAAATTACCAAACTGTATTCCCAAAGTGACTGTACCATTTTGTATTCCCACTAGCAGTGAATGAGAGTTTCTGTTTTTCCACATCCTGCCAGCATTTGATGTTTTCAGTGTTTTGAATTTTGACTATCCTAATAGGTGTGTTGTGGTATCTCGTTGTTTTAATTTGCAATTCCCTAATGACATGTGATTTTTAAATGTGCTTATTTATCATCTGTGTATCTTCTTTGGTGAGGTGTCTGTTCAATATCTTTTGCCCGTTTTAAAATCAAGTTTTTTGTTTTCTTATTATTGAGTTTTAAGAGTTATTTGCTCATTCAGGATAACAATTCTTTGTTAGTTATGTTCTGTAGTAATTTAGTAGTAACAGGTGGGAGGAGGGGAAAGGTTCTATAGTCCTATTTTTAGTTCTGAGTCTTCTGGTGAGCTTGTGCCTCTGGACTGTGAACCTCACCAATGTTTCTCAGTCCCCACCACTCCTACCTTTAGGAGGGACAGAATGACTCGAGAGGCCTGGAATTGGTTATTTCCCTTCCCCTATGTGGAAGGACAGATGAAACTGGAGTTGAGTACTTTCCTTCCCTCTGGTAGGTTAGGTTCTAATAAAACCCCAGAAGGTTCAGCTCTGGTAAAATTCTTTCTCCTGAAGGCAGAGTTGTTAGGAATAGAATGCTCTGTCGTGTTTCAAAATGGTTTCTTTCCCCTTCCCCTGCCAGAAACTTTAGGAGATATTTCTCCTATATACACTATGAGGACCTGGTAGAGCTTCTGGAGGTAAACTCAGAAAAGTGTGGGGGCCCCTGTGACTAGATCCCCTGGGGTTTTTAACTCCCTGAGTTGTTCACACTGAGCCTCCAGCAATTTACCAATCAGGTTTTCCTACCCCAGCACTGGTTCCCAAGGAGGTTTCTGATTGTGGGCTTCTCCTTCGGCAAGTTGTGATTCTCTGTATCTGCCTGTTCATCTCTCCAATTTGAGGGGCAGTGGTTTGCCCTGTGACCTCAATTCTCTTATGCATTTAAGAAGGTTGTTGATTTTTCAGTTTGCTTACCTTTTTCTTGTTGTTACAATGAAGTGGTGGCTCTAAGTTAAACTAGAAACTGGAAGTATTCCTTAATTTTTTCAATAATGTTTTGCAATTTTTGATGTGCTAATTTTCCACTTTTTGGTTAGATTTATTCCTAAGTATTTTACTCCTTTGATACTATTCAAAATAGAATTATTTTATTAACTTCATTTTTGGATTGTTCATTGCTAGTGTATAGAAATACAATGATATTTAGGCATTAATTTTGTATCCTGTGACCATGCTGAATTAATTTATTAGTTGTGGTAGTCTGTTTATTTTGTGTGTTTCTTAGGATTTTCTACATACAAAATCATGTCATATGCAAATAGAGAAAGTTTTACTTCCTCTTTTCTAATATGGATGCCTTTTATTTCTATTTCTTGTCTCATAGCCTTGGCTAGAACTCCCAGTACAATGTTGACTAGAAATGATGAGAGCTATCGTCTTTATCTTTTTCCTGATCTTACAGGAAAAACTTTCAGTGTTCCATCATTAAGTATGATAAGTAGCTATGGGTTTCCATAGATATCCTTTGTCAGGTTAAGGAAGTTCACTTCTGTTTTAGTTTCCTATTGCTGTTGTTACAGATTACCACAAATTTAATTGATCTAAAACATTGTAAATTTTTTTTTACAATTCTTAAAATCAGAGGTACAAAGTAGGCTTTAAGAGCTAAAATTATGGTGCTAGCAGAGCTGCATATTTTTTCTGGAATTTCTATAGAAGAATCCATTTCCTTTCCTTTTTTAGCTTCCAGAGCCTGGTTGTATTTCTTGGCTCATGGCTCCTTCCTCTATCTTCAAGATATATTACTCCAATCTCTGATTCCACCATCATATCTTCTTTTTCTGTCTTTGACTTACTTGGCTCTCTCTTATAAGAGCTCTTGCGATTACAATGGGCCTGGCCAAATAATACAGGATTATTTCCTAATCTCAAAACCTTCAATTTAATCATATCTACTAATTTTCTAATATATTATTGAAAGTGGGGTATTAAATTCTACAATTATTATTATATAATTGTTTTTCTCTAATTCTGTACAAATTTGCTTTATGTATTTTGGATCTCTCTTGTTGGGCACATACATGTTTGTAATTATTTTGTCTTCTCTATGGATAGACTCTTTTACTGTTATAAAATGCCCTTCTTTGTCCTTAGTATTATTTTTTGACATAAAGTCTATTTTGTCTTCCTTTGGTCACGTAAAGTAACATTTTTCAGGTTCTGCAATAGGGTGGACATGAATGTGGGAGCATTATTCTGCTTACTTCACTTTCTATTTCTGGTTTGTTTTGCATTTTCATCATAAAAGAGTATTGGGTTTTGTCAAATTTTTTTTCCTGTATCTGTTGAGATGATTATATGGTTTTTGCCCTTTATTTTATTAAATTGATTGATTTTGTATGTTGAAGCAACCTTGCATTTCTGGGATAAATTCCACCTGGTCATGTGCATAATGAGTTTTAAATGTTGTTGGATTTAGTTTGCCAGTATTTTGTTTGGGGTTTTTGCATCTGTATTCATAAGGATTATTGACCTGTAATTTTCTTTCTTGTCATGTTTTTGTCTAGTTTTAATGTTTTGATAATGCTGGCTTCATTGTATGAGTTGAGAAGTGCTCCCTTCTCTTCTATTTTTTGGCTAAGTTTGTGAAAGATTAGTATTACTTCTTTAGGTGTTAGTTAGAGTGTACCAGTAGAGCCACCTGATCCTGGGCTTTCATTTGGGTGAGGTTTTTTGATTACTAATTCACTCTCTTTTCTTGCTAGACATCTATTCAGAATTTCTGTTCTTTTTAGTTAGTTTTAGTACTGAGAGATTTTCTTAGAAATTGTCCATTTCATCTAGGTTATCTAATTTGTTGGCACAGAATTATTTATAGTATTCCCTTATAATTCTTTTTATTTCTGTAAGGTCCAAAGTAATGACCCCTTCCTTCATTCATAACTATTAATTTGATTTCTCTTTTTTTTCTTTGTCAGCCTAGTTAAACATTCGTCAATTTTGTTTATCTTTTCAAAGAACTAATTTTTGATTTTGTTGATTTCCTCTATTGTTTTTCTGTTTTTTACTTCATTAATTCTGACTGTATTTTTATGATTCCTTCCTTCTTCCCTTGGGGTTAGTTTGCTCTCCTTTTTCTAGTTTCCTAGGGTGGAAACTTAGGTTATTGATTTAAGATCTTTCTTCTTTTTCTATGTAGGTATTTACAGCTACACAGATTTTCATGGCACTATTTTCATAGTAACCCATTTGTTTTAGTATATTGTATTTTGTTTTCAATAATCTCAAAATAGTTTATAGTTTCCCTTGTGATTTCTTCTTTGGTTCATTAATTATTTAGAATTGTGCAGCTTAATTTTTGCAATTTTTGATTCTCATTTTTTCCCCTAATGATTTCTAATTTTATTCCACTGTTTTCAGAGATTATACTTAGTATTATTTCATTCTATTTAAATTTACAAAGGCTTTCATTATGGCCTATTATATGGTCTATCCTGGAGAATGTTCCTTCTGTATTTGAGAAGAATGTGCATTCTGCTGTTGCTGGGTGGAATGTTCCATACATGTCTGTTATATTTAGTTGGTTTATTGTGTTGTTCAATCCCTCTATTTTCTTAGTTATTGCTGTCTGTTTTTCTAATACATTATAAATTCTCCAGTTATTATTATTAAATTGTTTTTCTCTCTTTAATGTGTACAAATTTGCTTTATGTGTTTTGGGTCTCTGTTGTTGTGTGCATGCATGTTTATAATTATTTTGTCTTCTTTGTGAATAGACTCCTTTATTGTTACAAAATGCCCTTCTTTGTCCTTGGTATTGTTTTTTTACTTAAAGTCTATTTTGTCCACTATTAGAATAGTTATTCCCATTCTTCTTTTATTACTATTTACATTGTATATTTTTCCCATCCTTTCACTTTTAACTTACTTATGTCTTTAATCTAAACTGTCTTTGCTAGATAGCATATAGTTGAATTATAAATCTCCTTTTTTATGAATCTCTTCTTTGATTTTCTGCCTTTTAATTGGCATGTTTAATCCTTTGATGTTTAATATGATTTACATAAGAATTATATCACCCATTTTGCTATATTTCTATATGTGTTATGTGCTTTTTATTCCCCTATTTCTCCATTATTGTTTTCTTTTGTATTAAATTGATATTTTCTAGTGTACTATTTTAATATCCATGTTTATTTTTAATTTTTATTTTTTTCAATTTATTTTCTTAATGGTCACCATGTGGATTACAATTAATGTCTTAACATATAATAGTCTAGTTCAGATTAATACCACTTTAATAACAATGTTATGGAAAAACATTGTCTAGCTCTATTCCTTCTTCCTACCTTCATACTCATATTGCTATTGAAATTACATCTTTATACCCTGTGACCATCAACACAGATTTATAATTATTGCTTTATGTAATTGCTTTTTTAAATCAGGAAAGATAAAATAGCATTAAAAATACATTTACACTGTCTTTTATCTTTTGCCTGTTTACTTTTAACAGTGCTTTTAATTTCTTCATTAGATTTAAATTATTAACTGTTGTCCACTAATTTCAGCCTGAAAGACAACATTTAGAATATCTGGTAGAGAAGATTTGCTAGTGATAAATACTCTAAATTTTTGTTTATTTGAAAATGACTTAACTTTATTTTTGAAGGATAGTTTTGTTGAATATAGAATTCTTACTTGTCAGTGTTTTTCTTTTGGCACTGTGAATATGTCATTCTTTAGCCTTTATAGTTTCTGATAAGGAATCAACTGTTAGTCTTTTTGACAATCCTGTGTACCTGATGAGTTGTGTTTTTCCTGCTCCTTTCAAGATTTTTTTTGCTTTGGCTTTTGATGGTTTGATTTTATGTGCCTAGGTGTGAATCTCTGAATTTATCCTACTTGGAGTTAATAAGCTTCTTGGGTGTGTGATTAATGTTTTTCATCAAATTTGAAAGGGTTTCAGCTATTGTTTCTTCACATATTCTTTCTTCACCTTTCTTCCTTCTCTATTTCTGGAACTTCCCTTATATGTTTGTTGGCCCACTTGATAGTTTCCCAAAGCCCTTTGAGGTGTCATTGGTTTTCTCACTATTTTTTCATTGTCTCCCTCATACTAGATAATTAAAATTGACCCATCTTTATGTTCACTGATTTTTTTTCTTCTGCCTGCTCAAATCTGCTGTTGAGCTTGTCTGGTAAATTATTTCATTTTAGGTATTATACTTTTCATCTGCAAAATCTATATTTATCTATGTAAAAAATTTATTTTTATTGATAGTGTCTATTTGGTGAGACATGTTCTAATACTATTCTTTAGTGCCTTAGACATGGTTTCCTGTATTTTTAAAAACTTATTTAAAATGGCTAATTAAAAGTCTTTCTCAATTAAGTCTAATATCTTAATTTTCTCAGGGACAATTTCTATTGACTCCTTGTGTTGTGTGTATGTGTGTGTGTCTGTGTATGGGCCATGCCTCCCTTTCAAAAAAAATTTGTATTTTTAATTGACAAATAATAATTGTATATATTTACAGGGTACAATGTGACATTCTGATACATGTATACGTTGTAGAATGAGCAAATCAAGTGAATTAACATATCCAACACCTCACATATTTATCATTTCTTTGGGATTAGAACATTTAAATTTCCCCTTTTTAGTGATTTTGAAATATACAATATACTATTGTTAACTATAGTCATTTTGCTGTGCAATAAAACTCATTTCATCTGTCTAACTGAAATTTTGTATCCTTTGACCAAAAATTCTTCTTTCTCTATTCCTCCTCCCCAAATCCCTGTTAATTACAATTCTTCTCTCTACTTCTATGAGTTCATCTTTATTAGATTCAACCTGTAAGTGCGATCATGTGATATTTGTCTTTCTGTACCTGGCTTATTTCACTTAGCATAATGTCCTTTAGATTCATCCAGTTGTCACAAATGACACAAATGACAGAATTTTGTTCTTTTTAAAGGCAGAATAGTATCCCATTTGTATATTTCAAGCACGATTGCTGGATCGTTTTTAGTTTTTTGGGGAACGTCCATACTATTTACAAAATAGCTGTACTAATTTGCCTCCCTGCCATCAGTATATAATGGCTGCCTCTTCTCTCCATCCTCACTAACACACATCTTTTGTCTTTTTGATAATAGACCTTGTATTAGGTATGAGGTGTATTTCATTGTGGTTTTAATTTGCACTTTCATGATGATTTTCTATGTTGAACTTTTGTTTTTCATGTATTTGTTGGCTTTTTGTATGTCTTCTTTTGAGAAATACCTATTCAGGTCCTTTGTCCATTTTAAAAATAGGGTTGTTTTCTTGTCGTTGAGTAGTTTGAGTTGCCTATGTATTTTGGATATGAGCCCTTAGCTCATGTATGATTTGCAAATACTTTCTCCTAATTTGAGGGTTGTCTTTTCACTCTGCCAATTGTTTCCTTTGCTATACAGTAGCTTTTTAGATTGATGCAATCCCGTTTGTCTCTTTGCTTTTGTTGCCTGTGATTTTGGGGTCATATGCAAGAAATCATTGCCCAGGCCAATGTCAGGTAACTACCTCCTTTTGCTTCTAGTGGTTTTATAGCTTTAGGTCTTGTATTTAAGTCTTTAATCTATATTGAGTTGATTCTTATTATAAGGGGTGAGATATGGGTCCAATTTCATTCTTCTGCATGTCGATAACCAGTTTTTCTTACACCATTTATTAAAGAGACTGTCCTTTCCACACATGTGTTCTTGGCACCTTTATTAAAAGTTCCTTAACCATGAATGTTAATTATGTTTATTTATTTCTGGGTTCTCTATCTGATTCCATTGACTAATGTATCTGTTTTTTAAATCCCAATATTTTGCTGTTTTGATGACTGTAGCCTTGTTGTATATTTTGAAGTTGGGTAGTGCGATGCTTCAAGCTTTGTACTTTTCATTCAAGATTGCTTTGGCAATTTGGGTTTTTTTATGGTTTTATATAAACTTTAAGATTTTTGTTCTATTTATGTAAAGAATAACATTGGAATTTTAGTAGGGATAGCATGAAATCTGTAGATCACTTGGAGTAGTATGTACATTTTAACATTATTATTTTGATTTATGAACATGGGATATATTTCCATTTATTTGTGTCTTCTTGACTATAGTTAAAGCTATAAAGCATTGATTGATCAATGTTTTATAGTTTTAAGTATACAACTGTTTTACCTCCTTGGTTAAATTTAGTATTAAAAAGCATTTTATTTTATTTTTTGATTATTTTCTTAGGGCCATGATTTTGTGTTTGCTTGTCTTATAATTTTTTATTGAAAATTGAATTTTTAAATAATATAATGTATTGATTCTGGAAATTATATTTTTACCTCATCTTTTTTTTTATTGGTTGTTTGTTTTTGTTTATTTACTGACTTTCAAAACTAATATTATACTCTCTGTATTTTTTTTGTCTTATATGGTTACTGAACTCTCTGCTTGGTTATGTTAGTGTTCAGCTAATAATTGGCCAAAGATCTTCCTGAATGACTAGAGCCAGTAAGTCTTCCAGTCTCTGCTGAGGGGTCTCTGTGCTCATGTTGGTGCATGCTTTTAACATCAGACAGGCAGTTTACAGCTACACCTTAGCCTTCACCTCCTGCTTGTGTAGGGTGTTAAGGTTATCCAGAGGTAAGAGCTTAGGTCTTTCTCATGTCTTTTTTGAGCATGTGTACAGCTCTACCTGCAAGCTTAGCCTCATACATGTGATCTTCTGTATTATCAGAAATATGTTAGAGCTGTTCAAATCCCTGCATAGACACCTGACTACCCAGCTTTTCCTTTTAAGCCTTTTTGTCAGCCTATTGTTACTCTAATTCTATCTACCACTTCAGGCAACCACAGAGTTAAACAATTGCCTATGATGGTTTTTGAGAAATAGCCAAGAAGAAAAGACTGTTCACAGTGAGCAAGGTGCATGACAGCCTTGCAACTAGGGTCTTCCAAAGAACCACCAGACAGATCAAATCATTACAATTCTCTGTGAATGGGGCTTTGTAGGAGCCCCAACCTTGCTCTGCCCCTTCCATGGCTGCCACACTGCTGGCTTGCACCATAATCATGGACTGCTAAAAGTCAAGGCTATCCTGAAGATGGACTGCAAGGACGGGGAAAGGGAAAGTTAAAATGTCCTAGAGCCCACTGATCTTACCTAGATTTAGTCACTTTAAAGTTTTGAATAACAACTCCTTGGATTGATGTAAGCCTTTGGTTAGTTTCCAGTGTTCTGAGAGAGTTGATGCTGATAATTTTTTTCAATATTTCTCATTGCTTTTATGAAGGAGAGAATTTTCAGAGGGCCTCAGTTTGCCATTTTCACGAATGTCACTCCTATTATTCTTATTTTTCAGGGAAGAAAATAGAAGCCCAGAATGGTAAAGAATTTAGGTAACTTTCTCAAGCTAATACAGCAGGGCAGGAATTGAGATCAGACAGAATAAATCCAGTGCCTGAACTCTTAATCACTGTTATGTACATGAATGTGCGTGTTAAACGCACTGATCAAGACTTCCAAATTTCTCACCGGCTACCCTGTTCAGATACCCCTGAAATTTTCGTCATTAATCTTTTGGATTGAGGCATTTTAAATTCCTGTTAAAGGGCAAAGCCAGGATTCTTTTGTGGGAATTACATTCATTAACATGTTATCATCATCATTTATTTGGTCAGTAACATTTGGTTGCATTACTTACATTTAACATAACAGAGGAACTCTGCTTAGTTAGTAAAGCAAAGAGATATGCATTTTAATTAACTATCATAGTAAAGTGATTTTTGCCCCTAAGATGCATATTAGAGGCTTTATCGGCATGCCTCACCAACTTGGAAATAACAAAAAAGTGTGTAGAGATTTACATTGTGAGCTTTCATTCAAGAAGAAACTTGGGAATTCACCAGAAAAGTGAAGGTCACTTTAGATCCTGGGGAAGAGAAAGTTGGCAAGCAGGCTTTGTGGTGGCATTTGGCTGAGCCCCGTGAGTGAAGCCCTGGTATGTGAGGAGGTAGAGAGTTTCCTTCTGTAATCCACCTTTGCACTAGGGATTCCTGCAACCCACGCCATAAAAGAGCACTTTGTCCCTCCCACGCTTTGGAGGTAACTTGAGGAGAGGCCAAGAGACTGTGGAGGGAAAGGCACTGAGAAAGGTTGCAGGCATTATTGTAGTCCTGAGACCAATGGGAGGATGCCCTTCTAAATCTGGGTTTATCCCAAGCTGGGCAGTGTTCAGTGGCCTGGCAGCAAGGGTTGCTTCAGGAATTTGAGTCTCAGGCTAGAGACTGGAGTGCTTGGTCTGGAGTCGGCGAAGGGCTCCCACAGCAAGAATTGAGTGGCCAGTGTGGAGTGCACTGCAGCTCTAGGTGCTAGAGTTTGACTCTCTCCATTTTCAGGACTGGAATGGGAGATTTGCTGAAGATCTCCATACTGTGATTTTGTCTGCGCAGTGAGATTTGCAAAGAACTACTTTGCGACCTGGGGCCAGTCTGCATGTGACATTGCTGGGTGCCTCAGCTTCCTCCCTTGGTCAAATGAAGGAGTGAGCTCCTCTGGTTCCGAGGAGTGAGAGGAATGTGGATCCTATACCCCTTCACCTGGATTGGGAGCTTGGGCTTCTCTCCCTTCCTGTGCAGAGAACTTGGTGAAGCAGTGGTTTCTCCGCACCTTACCTGGTCCTATCTCTAGGCATTTAGTGCACCTGCTCGCTTGGATTAGGGGGCTTGGGCTGCTCCTCCCTTCTTGTGTGGAGAACTTGATGCAGTGGCAGTTTCTCTGCTCGTGTCCAGGCATGGGTGTTTGGTTGCTGTCCTTCAGACCTTCTCAGAGCTGGTGCTTGTGCCTGCCCTTGGGAGCTCAGCCCACTGTGCATTCCACAGACCGCATTAGCAAAGACCTGGAATCAGCCTAAGGGTCCATCAGTGGATGGTAGAATAAAGAAAATGTGGAAAAATACACTACTCAGCCATAAAAAAAAAATAAAATCAAGTCTTTTGCAGCAACATGAATGGAGCTTTGCTATTGTGCATAGTGCTCTCCGATAAGCGTGAGTGCAGGTTACCTCTTTGATAGAATGATGTCTTTTCTTTTGGTTAGATAACCCAGTAGTGGGACGGGTGGATCAAATAGTAGTTCTATTTTTAGTTCTTTGAAAAGTCTCCATACTGTTTTGCACAGAGGTTCTTCTTATCATCATCATCTGTGTCTTCCTGTTCCCCTCTTTTGCATCAGCATCAATAGTGGAGGAAAATCTTTACAGCGTCTAGGGCTCAACGCAGTTTGTGGTAAAAAAGTGTTCTATTAACAGTTCACCCAAAGAAACCACCAGGACTAGCTTCGCCATTTAACCATATTGTGTCATAAATTATATATATATACACGCACACACACATACACAAAATATATATATCCATACCCAAAAGTATACAGATATATTTATAATAAAATATATAGATATATCTATAATAAAATATACAGATATAGCTGGATCTATTTTTATATCTATCTGTGGTTACTGACCCCACAGAGCTTTGCTTAACTGTTTTTTCTGGGAAAATAAGCTTATGTTTCCTACTAATAGTGAAAGAGAATTTCCTATAGCTTCAAGTTGCTGATGATAAGGCCCATGGTTTAGGGCTGGGGTTTAGCAAGGCAAAGATGGGAAGCAATTTTATTACACCCCCACACCGCCACACACACCCAGACACACACACTCATATCCACGTAATAGCTGGGTATAACTTTGTCATGATTTGGGGGAGATATATGTATGTGTATACACACACACACACACACACATATTGAACGCCAAATATCATTGATATTGCAAGTGTTTTATTATACCAACCCCTGTTGTCTGATGAAATGTGAGTCTGGATTTACATTCTAGCTTATGTAATTCTGAGGAAGAGGTTCCAGGAGTGTGTGTGTATGTGTGTGTGTGTGTGTGTGTGTGTGTATGTGTGTGTGTATATATATATATAATCTTATATATTTTTGTATGTCTTATTCTGAGAAATGCCTATTCAGGCATTTCATCTACCTTTCTGTTAAAATCTTCCTTCTCTTCCTGTCCTTCCCCAATGGAGTCAATCCTGAAACATGCAGGGTCTCACTAGACCCAGGAGAAACTGTAAAACGTTGTATTCTGCCTTACGAAAATGTATGAGAAAGCCACGCCTGAGTCATATGCGTGGTGACCATACATATGGTGACCATATAATTTGTCGTAAAGCTGGCAGAGATCTGGGAGTGAAAGGGGAAATTTTTAATAATTACAAGAAGGCAGCAGATGAAAGCTGGGACAGACTGAAGAAAACGGAGACATATGGTCGTGCTACTTAGAAGAGAAGATAATAAAATATGTTTTCTAATAAACATTTTATAATTAGATTTGAACGCCAAATATCATTGATATTGCAAGTGTTTTATTATACCAACCCCTGTTGTCTGATGAAATGTGAGTCTGGATTTATATTCTAGCTTATATAATTCTGAGGAAGAGGTTCCAGGAGTGTTTCAATGTGCTCCCCCACAAAATAGCCTGAGATGTGTGTTATTTGAGCAATGTGATACATTGATTTGGAGTTCCAATATGGTACTCAGAGATGCACTCCCTATCTTTTTTATGCACTTTCCTATGTTTTAGGTGAGACAGTCTTTCTGCAAAATGTGGAAATATCCTGTCTTGGCTTAAGGTCCCTGTGATGCACAGGCCTCTGCTAAAGCAACTTGATTTTCCAGATCAGCTCACAAGCCAGGATTTTAAACTTTTGAGAATGAGTAATAATTTGGACTCCTGCATATCTGGAGTCTGAAACCAATGGCTCTCATTTAACCATCAGCATAGATCATAGGCAGTAATCAATTTACCATCATGAGGAATGTCAAATATTCATTAGAGAGTTGGCTGTTTAGTACTGGAGTTTATTTTCTCATGAAGAGATTAGTGATTAGATTTTAAGTCTTGGCAACAACGTCCTTTAAAACCCTGAATGTGCCATATTTTTGACCCCACAAGACTCTGCTAGTGCTGCTTAGATGAGACAGTCTTTCTGTAAAATGTGGGCAACGATTTCCTCTAGCTCCAAGTTCCTGATGGTAGGACTTGTGGTGTGAGGCTGGGGTTTTAGGAAGGTAGGACAGGGCCATGGGCTCTAGACTGCTGCATTTTAATTTTTTTTTTCATCACTGCTGTAGCAAATTACCACAGACTTAGTGGCTTAAAGCAAAAGCCACAAATTTACTATCTTACAGCCCTGGAGATCAGAAATCCTAAATGGGTCTCACTGTGCTAAAATCAAGGTGTTGGCAGGGCTGCATTCCATTTGGACGCTCTAGGGAGAATCAGTATCCTTGCCTTTTCTGGCTTTCAGAGACTGCGGGCATTCCTTGGCTCATGACTCTTTTCTTCCATCTTCAAGTCCAGCACAGCAGATTGAGTGCTTCTCATGCAGCCGTCTGTCTGGATCTCTCTCTTCTGCCTTCCTCTTCTATTCATAAGGACCTTTGTGATTACATCGGGCACACTGATTAATCCCGGATCAAGGCCAGCTGGTTAGCAAACTTAGTTCCATCTGCAACTTTACCTCTCCTTTGCCATATAACATACCATATTCACATGTTTCAACAATTAGGACAGATATCTTTGAGGGGCCGTTATTCTGCCAAAGATACCCAGGAGTAAGAGATCCTGTCTAAGTATCACACCCAATTAGTTGCTAAGTTTTACTGATACTATTTCATAACTTTATGTAGAACCACCTCTACCTTTTACATCTCCCTGACTGGCTTATTTAACATAATTGGTTATGTAACACAATTATTTAGTATAATTGGTTAAAACTTCTTGGTCTAGTAAAGCGTGCCATATTCCTGCATCTTACTGACTCTCACCCAAGGCAATAGTTTTCCAATAAATTAATAACTACATGAGTCATAGAAAAAACAATCAATGTTTGAGCTTTCAGCAGTAAAAATTATTGAGCACAAAGTGACCTAGGCAGACCTCATGGAGGGGGCTAGCCTTAAGGAAGAATGATGGATGCACAGGAGAATTTTCCAGAGGGTATTTCTTGAGATAAATACAAAGATATTTGGTTAGTAAAGAGAAAGGTGAGTGTCAGGCAAGTGGTGTAAACTAAGAAGATGATGCTGGAGCCTTTTGAGTTTCAACCTAATTATTTTAAACTAGATGTGTAAACTTGCCAGCACATGATTGAAATGTACATATTGGCCTTCCGAAGAGCATGAGATGAGGCTGTCTGGCTAGCCTAATCCTGCCTGTGAAGAGGAACTGTAAGGCACTGATACTGCTCTGCTCCACTCCTGCCATGTGGAATGCAAATGCATGTGACTGTAATTTCACCAAGAGCCTGCTAGGTAAGCCACCCTATTTGCAGATTCTCATTCAAGGAAACTCCAGTTCAGCATCTAATAATACCTGAAAAGTAATCTAAATTTTTTGACTTCGGTCTTAAGATAATGCCAAAGAGGGATTACTTTCGTCCTACAGAGCCAAATTTTCAAAGTCACCATCTCTGTTAGACTCCCGTACACGGCCAGGTTTCTGTTCCCTCCTTCTCCCACTCAAAATACCCTTCCAGCTACTTAGATTTCCTTGTTTCTGTATCTTTCTCACTCTCTTTCCTTTAATTTGTTTCTCTTCAATTTGGTGAAAATGCAGCTAGACCCTTGTTCTTGATTTATAAAAGCAAAGCCAGTTTCTTGTTAGTGGGTGGCAAGGGGACGGGCTGTTGATGCTCACACATTAATATGTTTTTCCTGCCACATTTAAAGAGAGAGAAAGAGAGAGAGCAGAAAGGCCAGGATTGGCGAGTACTGCAGAGCTACCAGCAGGGCAGTCCCCAGGCAGCCCTGGCCTTCGCTGGGCTAATGGAATCAGTGTCGTGATGCAGTGAGACTCCGCAGGAGCCAAACCAAAGCCATCAGTGAGGGGGCTGCAGGAAGAGGCAGAACCTTGCTAGGGTTTCATTTAAATGGATGCATTTCACAAATATTGGATTTTAGTTCACTTGAGAAACAATTCAACTCCAACTCTGGTTGTACATATTAAATTATAGCAGTGGTGAGGCAAATGAAGAGATGCTTGGTAGATTTCAGTAAAGAATTAATAGAACAGAAATTGGTAGCGTGAAATGAGTGCCGCGTCGATCTAATCTAATGGCGCATTACCCACAGCACCAAAATAGATCCAGCACTTATCTTCCCTGTAGCACCTGATGGCTGAAGGTCTTAAAGAACTTTGCAAATTACCTTCTAAAGTAATTAAATCTCTGCCTGGAAATAGGGGTGGAGAAGGAGAAGCCATCTGTAAAATGAAATGCAAAGACTCACTTTCTCTGGCCTTGTTTAATGCTGGCTGGCAGGATGGGTTTCTCTCTTGGCCTCCAAGCGCATTTTTGTGGAGCGGATAGTTGATGACCAACATTGGGCTCATCAACATTGATCTTCCTTGGGACTATCATAAATCCCACCTTATTGGTACATTCATTCCTATCAACCCTTCCGGAAATGATGGCCTCTTCTGACCTAATGAAACACTTAAAACAAGGAAGCAAATATGAAGCACCTTGTGTTATTAGTGGCCTTCCCTCCCCGATCAATTTCTTGTCCTTTTGGAAATATGGGCCATTGTTTTTCGCTCTCTCTCTCTCTCTCTCTTTTATTTCAGAAGCCCCCAGCATGGTATTTCACACATAACTGGTGTCATGGGCAATATTCAAAATATTTAACAACTTGTATAAATGGGGTACCAACCAGTCAGAAAAGATGCTCTTAGAGGCTGACAGCCAGTGCAGCCATGCCACTGCGAACTCACCCAATGTCAGTCCTGTGGGACACAAAATTATTCATTAAACTCATAAGATGGACCCAGGCTATGGCCAATTTCTTCTTCTGGAGCAGAGGATGTTGCCAATAGGAGTAATGTGATTGGAAAGTTATAACATCTTTATTTTAGAAGTAGACAAACATTTGTAAGTAACTTCCTGAAAAGATAAGGAAGGCTGCAAATTGCATTGAAGTTTTGTACATAATAACAATATGATGACACTAATAATGACATGTCACCAATTTTTATGGTCCTTTATACGTAATTAAAAGATGCTCACATTCATATTCTCATTTCAATTTCTTAGCAACTCTGAGCTGACTATGACAGGTATTGGTGTCCCTATATTACAGATAAGGAAATTGATCCACAGAAAGATTATGCTCTGTGCATGGTGGCATGAAAACACACCCCCACCTCACCACACATGTGTATGCATGCACAGGGCTAGGAAAGATGAGATGCTTGTGCCCAAGAACCAGAGAGGCCAGAGAGCTGAACAATTATGAGATTGCTTAAGACTATGTATAATGCACACAATGAAATTTCAGAAAATGTAGAGAAGTGATGGCTAGCCTCTCAAGTACATGAAGCTTCCTAGCAGAGGAGTTATTCAGAACAGGACTTTTGAGACATTCAAAAGGTGAAGCAACAACAGGACTTTGAGTGTACATGTTTGTACTTAAATAATTGGTTAAAACTTCTTGGTCGAGTAAAGCGTGTCATATCCTGGCATCCAATGGTGGACTTTCAGAAGGATCTTTGAATGGCCTCAAACTGTATCCAGCGCTTTATGTATATGCAGAGATGTGAACTTATCTGGGGAGTGAATCCGCAGCTTTTCACCAAATTTTCTAAAAATTTTCATCCAGAATATTTTAATAATCACTCCTTCAAGGAGTCTCAATTATTTACTTGAAATAAGAAATAGAGTAATATTGGTTTAGGATTACCTTCAATAATTTGCAAACTCATAATCATGTATAAGTTTAAACATTTTATTAACCTATACAATCCTCATAACTTAAGATGAGATTATCTTTTATTCCAAATCTACTTTTCCATGTTGCTTTTCTATTTATTTAATTTTTTTGAGACAGAATCCCACTCTGTCACCCAGGCTGGAAGGCATTGGCATGATCACAGGTCACTGGAGCTTCAACCTTCCAACCTCAAACAATTCTCCTACCTCAGCTTCCCAAGTAGATGGGACTACAGGCATGCACCACCATGCCTGGGAATTTTTTTTTTTTTTGTAGGGACGGGGTCTTGCCAAGTTGCCCAGGATGGTCTCAAACTCCTGGGCTCAAGTGATCTTCCCATCTTGATCACCCAAAATGCTGGGATTACAGGTGTGAGCCACCACTCATAGCTTGCTTTTCTATTTCTACAATTTCCTGCTTCCTCAATCTGCTTTTCTCGAGCCTCAACTTTACAATTTTCTGTACCTCTAGGTAACTTGCCTCTTACTACTTCAGACTATCCAAAGAGCTTCAATAATCCCACTGGAGAACAACATGGTTCTACCACAAGCCTCCCCCTGGTAATGCCATCAACCAGACCCTCTGCTTCACACATTAATCTTCCTGTCCATATTATGCCCAAGAGTAAAATTAAAAAAAAAAAACTATTTCTATAATATTTTTGCCATTACTTCCAATGGCAAAACTGCAATTACTTTTGCACCTAATACATAAATCATTATTTCCCAAGTCATCAACTTGTTGATGACAGTAACGTATTGATTGGCTTGGCTTTCAAATGGGAAGTAATAGAGGTTAATAACCCACATTTGTTATACCTTGTTAATAGTTCAGGCTATAGGGGATCATAGAACAGACTGGAAATTGGGACATTTGGGATTCATTCCAGCTGTACCATTGCATGCTCTTAGCACAATGTTTAACCTTTTCTCACCTCTGAAATGGCCTCAATTGTAAAAGGTCCTTTCTGATGAACAATTGTGTGTTCTTTAATAGGCCACCTAGGCGACAGACCATCATTTTAGAAAGATGTCCAACAAATCAAAGCTATCTCAGAGTTTCCAAAATGCTTTCCTCATCTATTGCTTAATCAGTGGTTTGTAAGAAATCACTGTGATTATCAAAGAACAGGCCACCACTTCTACAGCTTTCTTTAAGGAGGGAGGCCAGACTGTGGCTGGGCAAGCTCAATAAATCGTTTGTATTGGGAATATATTTGTTAGTTTCCCTGCAGATTGTGTAATTATTGCATCCTTTTATTTCCAACACTCATAAGTGGGAATTAGAGCTGACATTTGGTAATTGAAAGAGTGTTCTCCCTTTCACAGCCTAGTTAGTGGTAATTATTAAGAACTGTATTTCTCTCTGAAGGGTTTTCTTTTGCTAGCTGCCTCAGAGTTCCTAGACTTTCACACGATCTGCCCTGGGTGGGCTCTTTGGGACATCTGAGACCACCACCAACAGCTGCTAAAACCTTTTCAGAAGAAGGAACAGGTTGTAGTTTGCTCCTAAGAGTTTGTCTAGTCAGTTTCCGAGATGTTAAGAGACAAAGAGTGTTTAAGATTTTTATGTTTTAAATTAGCAGATGTCTTCCTTCTTCTGATTTAAAGGTAAAGAGGATGATGTGCTCTTTTCCTTCCTTGTTCCTAATTGCTTATCCTGCCCAAAAACACATTTAGGGTCCACATTCATTGGGCCCTCACTGCATGCCAGACTCAGTGCAGACTCACACACGTCATGATGAGCCTAAACAGGACACAGTATTATTATCTGTGTGTTACAGGAGTGTAACCCTATCAGCTCAAAAGGAGTCTGTGTTTTCCCCTGGCACCCACCCTATGGCTTCACACGTTCACACCCTTTAGAGGAATTTCTTTTCTCATCATTGTTAGTGCTTTTCTACCTATAATGGCATTAGGGTTGATTGGCAGTTTTTCCCAGTGTCACTTAGGGTGAGCCTATGTATCAGACACACATAAATGGTCACATACACGATGTCCTCCCCCTCCCAAACACACAAACGTGAGCACAAACACATATGCATGTATACATATTATAGCGCTCCAATGCATGCACACACACATACACACACTTACTGCAAGTAAAAGTCCCAGAATCTTAAACAGTACATATTTCAGGACCCCTGTTTTCTCTGGCCTTGGACTGTGGCTCCTGCTGTGCTTTGAACCGCCCCCTCCTTTCCCTGTGTCCCTCTTCTTGGGCAGCACATCCTATTTCCTGCATCTTCTGCCTCCTGCTAATTAAGGATGGAGGCATATAGGGCTGAGGGATTTAGACAGAAGGCTGTGCCTGCATGTGTGCAAGGCTTCTTAGGCCAACAGAGGACTGGGATTAGGCATGAGATTGGGTCTGGGACCTAATCATGGGGCCCTGGGAATACCTCTGGGTTGACATTGGGACATAAAATCATCCACTCAGAAACTCTAAGTAGGAGGGCGGCCTGGCAGTCTGAGGTGAGGTGCAAGCCTGGGGATTTGTGAAGAACAACCTTGGCTGTTCCCTCCACTCCTGCCTCACTCCTGCTCTTTACAGATGCTCCATATTAACTCAGTGATAAAGACACGAGATTCACAACAGTGTGATTTTAGAGGCAAACACTTCCCACGCTAATGGTGAATGCCAGAAATTCCCTTGAAAATGAACCAAGTCTGATGCCTTATGCCAAGTTTAAAGATAAAGGGGAGAATGTGGGTGTCCTGGGAGAGTGGACAAAGTGGCTTTCACATCCCTCTAAGAACACAATGGTGTGACCTCAGAGCAAGGGGTTGGAGCTGGGAAGAATGGCCTTATCTCTTGGCTTTGTCACTGATCCACTCGGTGGCCTCAGCCAAGCCACCTCCTCTCTCTGTCTCTTATCTATTTCCCTTACTTAAAATGGAAGCAGTTGCTTTAGAAAAACTCGAAAGCCCTTCCAGTGCTAACTTTCAGATATGTGTATTATGATGAATTGACAGGGAAACATTTTTACGTTTTGATGGTGGGGCAGAGGTGAAATGAGAAGACCCGAGAACCAGCACCTGAAAGGAACCCAAATGAAGTAGGGACGTTGCTCCTAAAGTCTGTCCTGCTTCCTTTAAACTGGTGCATAAAAGCTCTGGCCAGAGGCATATTAGGTTGTGTGTGGCTGGACATGTTTGCACCTCCTTGGGGATATGGCTGTCAAAGTTTGATGGGGGCAGCAATCTGCAAAGGTAAGAAAGGGGAAAGAAAAACAGCGTATTTCACAATTTCATCAGGAGTCTCCTGGGTGCATGAGGTTCGGTGCTATAAGAAGTGCAGACATGTATGGCTCCTGCCTAGTGGTATCTCGCAGGTTGTGTGATCCTAGGAAAGCTACTTCACCTCTCTGAGCTTCAGAAGGTTCATTTATACAGGGAGGATGGTAATTCGTACCTGGGAGATTGCATGAGCTAGGATGTGGAAAAGCAGCAACTAGAGAGCAGGGCATAGAAGCGGCCCTTCATGAATGGGCTCACAGAGGCGCATCCATTGCCCGGACGCTGGACCCAGGATTGTAACAAATTCCATAGAGCAGAGGACGTGAAAAGATAACATTTGGCTCGGTTGTTGCCTGGAAAGCATTTGCTTTTAAATATTCCTGCTTGCAGGAGGCTTTCTAAAGGTCAGTTCTTCACAGCTTATTAAGGAAGATGATTAAATCATCTGGCAGTTTGAGAAGAAGAAGCAGACGGATATAAGCAGCACTCTCCCCCACGATTAACATTTTCTTTTAAAAATCAAGGTGAGAGTAGGGGAGGGAAAGGGGAAGACGGTGAGAGGTTGATCAATAGGTACAAAGTGACAGATAGGAGGAATACATTCTGGTGTTTATGGCGCAGCAGGGTGACTACGGCTAACAGTAAAATACTGTATATTACAAAATTGCTAGAAAGAGACTCTTGAATGTTCTCGCCACAAAGAAAGGATAAATGCATGAGGTAAAGGATACACTAACTATCTCGACTGGATCATTATACAACGTGCATACGTATCGAAACATCACATTGTACCCCATAAATGTGTACCACGACAATGTGGTCATTAAAAATAAATAACTAAATAAACTTGAAGAATGAAGGTGAGATTGTTGGCGTCAGTGTGTTATTCTCCGGAGGAGACCGTGGCAGTGGGCCGCAGCTCCAGTGGCTTGTTGCTTGTTTACACTCAGCTATTAGCCTTGTTCCCGTCGCTACCAGTTGCTGAAGAATCCATCATACTGGTGACTCATGAGGGGGCTTCATTTCCGCTTCCCGAGGAGGAGTGGCAGGGGGCAGATCACTTCGGGAGGTGAGCAAATTGGATTGATTACCGTCTGCAGCCGCGGTGGCAGTTTTGGTCCTCATCCTGCTGGCAGGACTGCCTGGCTGTCTGATTCACTCAGCAGAGGCCCAGAGAGGACACTCCGGGTTAGGATTTCTTGTGCTCACCTTGCGGTCTAGCAACATTTCTGCATTGAGTCAGCCTTCAGAAGCCTGGGAGCATCTTCACAGCTAATAAAAACTCCACAGCCAAGGCTCCGGATTATGTGCTCTTCCCTCTAATACGAGAGATAGGCAGAAATCCATCTCTGCGTATCTATATGTGTGGTTTGTGATACATGTTGAGATGCTAATGGATGCATTTTTAATTTTTTGTCCTCCCCTTCTTGCAGACACCTGGCTGGGCACGTCCTTGATTCAGGAGAGCTACGGGGTAGGGTAGAAGGTAGAAGTAGCCTGTTAGTCCTTCTGCCTCTGGTTTTTCAAAAGTTTAATTCCTCAGGAGAACCTATAGAATTTGTTGAGGAGGTAGAAGAAAAGGAGCTGCTATTTTGGAGGTAGGGCCAAGAGTCTCACAGAAGCCAGAGAGATCAGAGGACTCTTTCTACTGATCCCTACCCCCCTAGGCTGGGGAACAAGGGCAGAGAGAATGGTTGGAGGAGCAGAAAACTGACTTACTCATCCTGTTTTGTTCTGTGCATTTATTTATTACCCCTGCGTGCCCACTTCCAGATCTATACTCATTCCTTCCCAAGGCCAGTGACATTGGCTATTCTCAAGAATATATATATTGACTGGGTATGGTGGTTCATGCCTGTATTCCCAGCACTTTGGGAGGCCAAGGTGGGCGGATCACTTGGGCCCAGGAGTTCAACACCAGCCTGGGCAACACGGTGAAACCCTGTCTCTACAAAAAATACAAAAATTAGCTGGGCATGGTGGCACACGCCTGTGGTCCCAACTACTAGGGAGGCTGAGGTGGGGAGGATCGCTTGAGGCTGGGAGGTCAAGATTGCACGCCTCGCCTGGCTGCAGCCAACTGAGCACCCCAGCCTGAGCAAAAAAGACCCTGTCTCAAAACAAAAACAAACCCCCTCCCCCCCAAAAAAAGTATGTGTTACTTAGTTCTCCTGTTTCTGGTAGATAATGGTTTTATTAAATATAGAAAGTCTCATATTGCCAAAGAATGCTCATTTTTTTTTTAGAGGTTCCAGGGGGTCTGTACATAGCACTGAGCACTGCTGGGAATAGAACTAAAGACATACTTTTAAAATAGAATTTTACTTTGAAGTAGAACAAATAACAAGGTGTACAATATTTCCTATGGACTCTGGCATTTCATTTTTATTACACTTTTATTGAATATTCAATAAAATAATATGACACCCATTCAAATAGTGTTCTTGTAACCTACTGCTATGAAGCTAATGAAGACAGATAGCAGATCTGTGTGCTATCAGCACAAGTGGCATTAAACTAATTCTAGAACTTATATTTTTCCTGTATCGAGCATGTCCTAAATGTACAGCATTAATCACCTTGGTTCTCGATAATAACTTAGTAATTTCACTTGCGTATTTCACTGTGTTACATAGTTCAGCACTTCTATTTGAGAATGTTTGTGAACTTGCATTGGTGCTATTGTTGACTAGCAATGATAGTATTCCCTTCATTAATTCCACAAACATGTATTGAGTAACTATTCATTGCTAGACACTGCATTAGGCCCTGGGGAGCAAAATGAGTAAGACCCACCACGTTCACTGTCCATGACAGTCTACCAGGGAAGACAGACTCAGTTCAGTCTGCAATCATGATTCTTTTTGAGTTCTAGGGCCATGTTAGGCAGAAGTTGATAGTCATTCAATCCAGGCTTGGGAGGTGGGGCAGGGAAGACTTACTAAAGAAGAGGAGTAGAAGTTATCTAGGGGAAAGGGAACAGGAGGAACAGCATTTGAACAAAAAATGTTCAAAGAATGTTCAAAGACAGCTACATGCCAATTGGATTTGACTCAGGGACATTTTCAGATTTCAAAGCACAAACTGTTAACTTTTCACTGGTAAATGTGTGCGATAGGCAACTCCATCTTGGTACTGGCCTCGCCGATGTTTGTAGACTGACCCTTTCAATTAAATCATGCTCCTTTTACATAGAAGGAGTGAAAATACTCTGAAAGAAAATACAGAGGTGTATGCAAAAATGCAGAATTTAACAGTTTTGAATGATAATTATTTTGTACTGTCTCTCTGGAAAATTACAGTACTTGCCTCACCAACCAGTGCCTCCGGGAAATCTAGCTTTAGAAGTTTGCACTCAGCCCTCCTCCCGTCTTGGTGGGTGTCCTGTTGGGCTGCTGGGGCTGGAAATTATTCCTGCTCTCTTGCCCTTGGTCCTCCAGAAGCCTGAAGGACATCTTTGACTTCCCGATATAACTTGTCCTTAGACTGTCAAGGTCCTAGGAGCAAGAATCATGTTAATCGAATACTTTAAATGTAACCAAGATGTCAAGTAGGACTAACACGTGCATTGGATTTGGCATTTAGGAGGTCAGTGGTGAGCTTGACCCCAGCAGATTCAGAGAAGCCAGACTGGGGTGGGCTGAGGAATGAATGAGAGCTGGGGAGATGAAAATCATGAGTTGGGTCTTCTCAGTCAGGACTCGCCTTGATGTAGGGGAGTTGGAAGAAGGTGGATACAGAGTCCAGTGAAAGTGTAGGGAAAAAATTATAGATAGTTTCACTCTACCTTTGTGCTTCTTTATGATCTTAAACCTGAAACTCAGTTAAAGAAATACAAAGTTACAGTTCAATTTACCCCCAAATATTCACTGCTTCTCATACAGAAAAACTTTAACACGCTCTACCTATCGCTGACAACCAAAAAGAAAATGCAGTTTATTGTTTTTCTCCCAAATCATTAAGAGTAATATATCGGAAAAACCGTCACTATCAGCTTGCTGAAACAGGCGTTGTGCTGCAGACGGGCACCGTGTCATTAGATGCATTCATACTTTTTGCTTCACAGGCAGAGACCCTCCGATGCCTGTTTCCGCAGCGTGTCTGTCTCTCTCATGAGACCTTCACACATCGGTGGCACCGATTATCTCATATCACAGCCCATCGGTTGGCTGAGCCCCAGAAGAATGTGAAATTGCCTAACAAGCCTCCAAATGTGAATGGCTCCACATTGGCCTAATTGCACATGAGGTCCGCCTGTCTCATCTGTTCCCATTCAGTGGTCGCAACTCTCAACTGTTAGACAAAAGCAGCTTCTAGAGCCTTGGCTTGGATATCCCAGTTGAGAGGGGTTTTTATCGTCCTCTCTCAATTCCAGGATTGAGTTTCATGCAGGAAGTGCACCCTTCCTACTGCATCTGACCCTGCCTTTTCTTCCATTCTGTGATCTTTCCATCATCTCATGCCTCTAAAATTGATCTAGATAATCTGGCTACTTGGCAAAATTATTTTGAGCACAGGTTTTTAACTGGATTTGGAGTAACAGAGTTTTGAAAATTTTGGAAGTTCAGGCAGGAATAATGCACACACCCATGTCCGTATCAGGCACTCCTTTGATGCCCACCCCACTCTGCAGGTTGCTTGTACCAGGATCCCTGATAATCCACTGGCTGTCAGTAGAGATGGCTGTGGTCAAAACTGCCCCCTTTGAAGTGTTCATATTCCATGAAGCATCTACTGTGTCAGGCACTGTGGTCAATGCAAAGATGAACAAAACGATGGTTCCGTCCTCAATCTAGTGGGGGAAAGTAGTAAGGCAGAGGGCTATAAATTGTATCAGAGTTACATGTCTTATAGGAAAGATTGGAGAACTGGGGACACAGTGGCATGAAAGAAGCTAATGAACTTAGAAGACGAGGATAAGCATGGCTAGGATAAGACAATGCTTTGTTTGGTCCAGAGGCTTTGGGAGCAGCTGCTTCTTCATTGAACTTCAGTTAACCACACATATTTTTAAAATTTCTATATTCTTGGTGCTCTAGCATTTGTGCTCTTGCTGGGTGAGAGGACATTGCCCCTCTCAGGGCTAGACAATTCTTGGAGCTAGCAAAGGGCTCACCTTGCAGCATGTCTCTCATACACAAACTAACCCACTGAGAGCTTACACTCTGAACTACCTCCTTTATCTGGCTCTTACACTCTAGCAGGCAATGTCCTTCTGCCCTAAGCAGCCAGGGCTTGCCTTTCCCATGGAAATAGCAATAAGGGACCCTGGGTTTTGCTTTCCTCTCACCCCTTTGGCTTCCTTTTTTTCTTTTCTTTTCTTTTTTTTTTGAGACGGAGTCTCGCTCTCTCACCCAGGCTGGAGTGCAGTGATGCTATCTCGGCTCACTTCAACCTCCCACTCCCCGGTTCAAGTGATTCTTCCACCTCAGCCTCCCTAGTAGCTGGGATTACAGCCGTGCACAATACCTGACTAATTTTATATTTTTAGTAGGGATGGGGTTTCACCACGTTGGCCAGGCTGGCCTCGAACTCCTGACCTTAAGTCATCTGCCTGCCTCAGCCTCCCAAAGTGCTGTGATTACAGGCGTGAGCCACTGCACATAGCCCCCTTTGACTTTCTGACCAAACCTGGTGCTTCCCTGCTGGGTCATGTGTGGAGGGGCATGCCCCCTCCTTCTGGCAAATGTAAGTAATAAACACCTTTCAATGGCATTAGCTTCTTAGTGTCATCACTCAGTCACAGCCATAGTCAAAATCCCACAGATACTTTTTGAGACAAAAGTGGCCTCTGAGGAAGAAGGTAACTCACTCAATGGAAAGATGCTTGGGTCTTGAGCTATCTGCTTCTTAGGGATCATGGGGGCTGGGAAGAGCCTTTCCCCTTGTCATTAAATTCTTTATAAAAACATGATATTTATACCATTTGACCCAGCAATCCCATTACTGGGTATATATCCAAAGGAATATAACTCATTTTTTTATAAAGACACATGCATGCACATACTCATTGCAGCACTATTCACAATAGCGAAGACATTGAATCAACCCAAATGCTCATCAATGACAGACCGGACACAGAAAATGTGGTACATATACACCATGGAATACTACGCAGCCATAAAAAGAATGAGATCATGTCCTTTGCAGGGACATAAAAGGAGCTGGAGGCCATTATTTTTAGCAAACTAATACAAGAACAGAAAACCAAACACCACATGTTCTCACTTATAAGTGGGAGCTAAATGATGAGAACACATGGACACAAAGAGGGGAACAACACACAGTGGGGCCTATCAGAGGGTGGAGGATGGGAGGAGGGAGAGGATCAGGAAAAACAACGAATGGGTACTAAGCTTAATACCTGGGTGATGAAATAATCTGTACAATCTGTAAAACAAACCTCCATGGCACAAATCTATTTATGTAACAAACATGTTGCACATGTACCCCTGAACTTAAAAATAAAAGGTTTTTTTAACATGGTTTTTAGAGGTGGCACAATATTGTACCTACATACATATAGAGTAATTTATTTGTTGTGTTATATCCTGATCTGGATTATTATTTTCATTTTCTCACTCTCATAAATATTTTTATGGTAAACTTTCAGATAAAGTGTGAATATCCTTGCCTATTTACTTGAAAATTCTTAAAAGTAAAATGATGGGACACAGGGATTTATTTTTGGCTGAGATGGGATGAGCCAAGAAGAGATGTGGTTCCCAAATAATTCTGAAGGTCCACTCTAGGTTTTTTTTTTTTTAAATTTATTTTTAGAATAAGACTGAAAATCAAAGTTTCTTGGTTAAGATAAACAATTTCTGTGCTCTTCCTCCTGCCCCAATACTGGCCTAATTGCCCGTGGACAACTTTAAATGTCACATGTATTTTAATCTTTATAGTTAAATCAATTGATGTAATACACGGCCACTTTCCACATGTTGATGAACACAGACATTAAAATCGTTAGACAGGGACTTCGTCATTGGTTTCACGGTTCTTTAGATTTTTCCTCATGCCTGTCACCAAGCTTTGCCATGGTCAACTAAGTCATCTTTACGCACTTTGCCCTTTGGTACAGACATTGCTGAGTGAGCAGAGAAGAAAGATGTCAATAGTGGTTGGAACCCTGCAAATATGCGGAAATAAAGTGGGATTCAAAGAGTGACTAATGGCCTGACGCGGTGGCTCACACCTGTAATCCCAGCACTTTGAGAGGCCGAAGCTGGTGGATCAGCTGAGGTCAGGAGTTTGAGACCAGCCTGGCCAACATGGTGAAACCCTGTCTCTATTAAAAAATACGAAATTAGCTGGGCATGATGGCGCGTGCCTGTAATCCCAGCTACTTGGGAGGCTGAGGCAGGAGAATTGCTTGAAACTGGGAGGTGGAAGTTGCAGTGAGCTGAGATTGCACCCCTGTACTCCATCCTGCCTGGGTGACAGAGCGAGACTCTAACTCAAAAAAAAAAAAAAAAAGAAAGAAAGAAAACAAAGAGTGACTAATATGACAGCAGACCTTTTTTTTTTTTTGGAAGTAGAAACACTAGAACTTCCACGTCCAGGTGAATCTGATATCTTCCAGGGAGGTACTTCAGAGGCTCCACACCCACAAGAGCGATGCTGCTGTGACATTTTGGGGGGGCCTTGATGGCCTGCAATACCTGTAGCCACATTTTCTTAATAGTCTTCAGTGGCAGCAAATCTTTATTCTTTGAGGATCGATTTGCTTATTGACAAATGCCATTGTCGTTATGATGCCAGTTTGAAGTTGTTCCAGGTCAAAACGAACCACGACTTCTTTAAGGCAAAGACATCACTTTTTCCCTACAGCTTGTAAACGGGCTTTGAAGATGGTTCCCAAAGAAAAGATTCCCAAAATGCTTTGAACAATAGCAGCATCACTGGCACGAACCTTTGAACTTCCCAAAGGACAACGTAGATGTAACATTTCTGGACACACACTTGCACGTGCAACTGTACGTGGATACAGACAAAGTCATCCAGGGTGTGGACTGACTGCATGCTCTCTACGGCCCTTCTAACTCTAAGATTCTTGCTTCTATCATCAATTTTACTAGTCAGAGAAAGTGTCAAAGCCATTATATTATCCTCCATCCATGTTTGCCTCTGTAATTAGTGCAAGAGAACATCTCCCTTGTGATCAGTAGCCCATTTACTTTAAAATGCTTGCCCTTCCCATGGAAATAGCAGTAACAGACCCTGGGTTGTGCTTTCTTCTCACCCATTTGGCTTTCTGACCAAACCTGGTGCTTCCCCGCTAGGCCTTGTGTGGAGGGACATGCCCCTTCCTTCTGGAAAAAGTAAGTAACAAACATCTTTCAATGGCAGTAGCTTCTCAGTGTCATCACTCAGTCACATCCATCAATTAAAACCCCACAGATACTTTTCGAGACAAAAGTGGGCTCCAATTGCTTCCAAAGTGGAAGTTCAATTTCTTTAAAACTCAAAGTAGATAGAAAAATCCAGAGGAAACGATGTCCGGACATTGGGAGAATCTGGGTATGCTTAACAAAAGCTTTGAACGTTATTTCCAGTTTCAGAGCATTGTCTAAGTGAAATGCATCAAGTTAACCTTTCTCAAGTATCACAGGAACCAAAGCACCCTTGAGAGGAAGAATGTGTGAAGATAGAAGGATGCCCTCCAAGTGTGAGAAACCTAAACTTGGGTTGAGCAAGGTTCTTCATGAGGTCACATTCCATCTTCCTGACTAGTCCGACAAGCAACTGCTTCATTGCATTGTTGCTTAAAAGAGTTGGTTGCATTCTTAAGCCAATTCTGGGGCATTAGTCCCAGTCTTGATGACCTCATGGTTTACATTTTTTTTTTTTTTCCCCCTGAGACAGGGTCTCATTCTGTGGCCCAGGCTGGAGGGCAGTGGTGTGATCTCAGCTCATTGCAGCCTTGACTACCCCAGGCTCAGGTGATCCTCCTAAGCCGGGACTATAGGCATGTGCCACCATGCC
>NW_012110252.1:4860639-4862827 GCF_000951045.1 Mandrillus leucophaeus
GCTTTGAGGCAGTTTGACATGTTGGACTGTGATATTTTCTTATGATTCTCTTCCTCACTAAAATGTAAATTCCCTGATGGGAGGGGACCTCATCTGATTTGGGTCTCTGTGGTGTTCTCAACACCTGAAACACAGTAGGCTCTCAAAAAACATATGTAGAAAAACAAATAAAGCAAATAATGAGAAATAAGGAAATACCACTCTAAGACTGGCCAGAGAAATCCTCTCAAAGGCACTGTACTGACAGGACATTGGGAGAGGTTACAAGGTAACTTACCCGTGTCTGCTTTTCTGTTCCAGGTGAGCAGAAATTCTATTTTTTTACTATAAATCTCTATAAGATATCAGAAGTCACTGCTAATCTGGGACTTTCTAAATCTCTTGTATTAAAACAGCTTGAAATTCTGGGCAGAAAAACATTTTTTTTCCTATAAAAGCAAATAATCTTATTTAGATGCTATTCAATTTGGTCTGTAAAGCAAGGAATATGCCCACAGTCCATTACACTAACTCAGGAAGTCATGGTGGTCTTTTGTCTCTCAAGCTGTTTGTTTCTTTTTATTTGGCCTTATAGATGTGACTGTGGAAGCCAATATGGTAATACAGCATGAAATCTATGTACTGCAAGCAGATTTAGCTGTTTTCTCGCCAAATGTTGTTATGTTCATTAAGACACAGCTATCATCAAAACAAAACAAAATAGTCATTCAAGAAGCAGGCTTGAAATACAATCTGGTATCACATTTCTGATAACAAGAATAAATCACAGCACTGATGAGTTCCATAAATAGATTTTGACTTCCTTTGTGATTTTTGAATGACATCCTTAACTTATTGCTTACATGTGATTTATTTAAAGAGATTACTACTAATGTATTAAAGACTCCAAGTTTGAGAATGTTTAATCATCTCCCATATCATTAATCACCAAGACAGAATGTTGTGGGAGGGCACATACTGGCTCCCAATCAACCTTCTGAAGGGCTGGAGAAGATGTGGAGGCTGCAGGCTTCAGATTTTATATGGTGTTTGTTCAGTTCCATAAGCATTAGCTGTTAATATCATATGGCAAGCATCGTGCTAGACAAAAAGAGGTATAAGCAAGAATGGTAGAAAGATCATGACTTGAAGTGCCTTTTTAAGAATTATTTCACAGACCTGAACTTCACTTTATTCTCAACGTTGCAGATTAGATTACACCAAGTTAGTACCCGAGGACTGATGGCTTAATGCGTGTGAAAGTGTCCAGCACAGTCCCTGGCACCTCTCAGTAATACAAGTGGATCATAAGTGTTGAGAACGTGAATTTGTGCCAATTTCCCCAAAGTTTATTTTAGGGAGTTTTCTACTTAGAAAATCATATTAAAGGCCCTTTCTCTTATAAGTCAATTTCTCTGAAAACGAAAACTTGCAGATTCATATCTTTTTCAGGGTTTAACTTTACTTCCAAAGAATTATGATTTGCTCTGATGAGGGAGATCTTAAACATACAAAACTAATTGCAGACCGGATTTTGCAGTATTCACTGAGGTCCAAAGTTTTAAATCATTTTCATAAATTATAGTGGAATGAAGGAAGGGAAATGATGTGATGGCAGAGATGGTTATTTTTGTGACTTCTTATAAGAAAAGTGTTTTATTCTTCACAATTACTCATCTTTTGGGAGCAGGACCAATCCTTTATATGGGAAAGACAACCAATTATGGTGTCTGATTGGAAGGGCACAGAAAGGTCTCTTTCTACCCCAATCAAGAAATAGCCTTCTGATTGGTCTGCCACTGTCTCTGACATTACAATTATGATGACTTGGTCTAAAGACAAAAATCTGCTATAAAAATGCAAGTACACTCTCCAGCAAAGGTAATCTTCTATATATGTACTAGATATTAACTTTTTAAACAGCATACAAAACTCAAAATTAGCTGATCCATTAACTTGTCCTTGAGGAAATGGGTACCAGAGAAGGTTCCAGTCCCTATAATATATTCAGTCACAACTGGATGACCACATGTGATTGACGTTACAAAGATGGCTGTCGCGCTGACCAAAGCATCACCTGGGAGTCCATCAACACTGGTCTGGGCACTCCCTGAGGGCAGGGGCTGTGTTAGTGCCCAGGATGTGCGACTCTGTAGTCTTTTTTCTTTTCTTTTTCTTTCTGTTTTTGCTTTTCATAAAGACACTAATC
>NW_012110252.1:4864132-4882423 GCF_000951045.1 Mandrillus leucophaeus
AAAAAAAAAAAAAAAGAATCAGCCAAACCCAGTAACACATCACTTGTCAGAGAGTCCTGAATTAAGAGCCCACTTAAATGGAAGGAAAAAAAGCAAGGCTTTACTCCCTGATAGCAGGGGGTGTCTGAAAGGGAAACTGCCCTGTTTTCAGGCAGGTAGGAGAGGCTTTATATAGTACAGGCTCAAAAGTTAATCAGGAAAAAAAAAATCAAGACAACAAGAATGCAACGTATGGGGCAAGGTAAATTCTCAGTTCTCAGTTCTTAGAAGTGGATTATCTAAAAATAAGAAAATTTGGGAAATCGTACTCTGTGAGTTCAAGTTTAGCAAGGAAATTGGGCATTTAAGGGAGTCTGGGAGAGCGCATTTTGTGATTTTGGGTTTAGCAAGAAACAGGTAGTGGTGGTGGTTGTAGTAGGAACTGCAAATACAGGTCTTAACCCTTTGCATACCTGTGCCATGGAGTTTTAGGTCTGGATTCAGCTTAGTCTTGTGTCCCCTTCCTTCCCTAACTGTGTTATCTGATCTGACAAAAGGACTAGCAGATACTGCTTTTGGAGCATTGTTGAGCTGGCCTGGGAGTTCCACTTCTCATTCCAGGGGCTTGATGGTTTGTGTTAGGAGAGAAGGTGCAGCACCCCAGGTTTATCAAAACAAGTGGTGGGACTGATCTTGTGTTTGCTGTATTTGTACAAGTGGCAGAATTCTATCTGAAACTTAAGAAAATTATAGCAAAGCATCTGGTGGCAATACATCTGCAGGAGCAGATCTACTGCTAATCACTGGAGGCTCCCTGTGTTTAACAAACAACTTACACATGGGCTTAGGTCAGTTCACAACCAATCTGGACAGAGAAAGGAAGCGAAGAGATACAGAGTTTAGCTGGGGCTGGCACCACACTTGGACTATTGGGGTCTTCATAATAACCCTACAAGATAAGAATTACAACTCCATTTTGTTGGTGAGGAAATCCAGACAAAGAGGTTAAGTGACTTTCCCAGGGTCAGAACCAAAGTTAAAATCTGAAATGAGTTCTGTTTAACATTCTTTTATTCCAAAGTCTAAACACTTTCCACCAGGAACACCTACCCTCTCATTTTATAGAAGAAGGGATGTTTGTGATGTCATCTTATAGAACAATAGTATATGGAGAAGAGTATTTTAATTTAGCATTCATCCTTATTTTTCTAATATTTGCTCACAACGTCAATGATGCTATGAAAAATAAAGTTATAGTTAATTTCATGTTTGTTTCATGTTTTGTCAGCTTGTGGAGATTTCCAGATGTGGTTAAAAAGAAAATGGGTTGTTGTGTTGTTCATGGTTGAAAATTTAAGCTCTTGGGGCAGTCTAAATTGTTTGGGGTTTACAAAGCCCTTGCTTCTTTCTTGCTCATTTCCACTGGGTTTGAAATTGAAATTATCCAGAGCAGCAATAGCCTTGAAGTATATTTTGTATTCCATCAAGAAACACAACATGTCCTTTCAAAACTTAATTGAGCAGCACAAAGCTAATTAGCTGTCCGAAGACATGCCATTTAATTCACAATCCAGCATTAATTTGTTCAACACAATGAGCTTATCTTCCATATAAATGCCTTTGCCCTATGGCTTCTCGAGCAGCTGCAATATACAAGAATGACTGATAACTCTTTCATTTAAATGTGGTTGTTGCTTTTTATTCGCTCTTTCTTTATTTGGCCCGAAGAAGGATGAATAGCATGTCAGTGGTAATGAATGTTGTTTTTTTGTGTGTGTGTGGCAAATTTACAGAAAATAGATGGCTATAAGATCATAGCGTATAGTTGTCAGAGAATTGCCAAACTGTTAGGGAATGCAGAGATTGTCTAATCCCAGTCCTACGTTTCATAAGCTAGAAAACTGATGCTCAAGAAGTTCCGAGTGTTGTCCAAGGTCACTTAATAGGGTGTGACATAGATATAGTTCCTATCTTTTTTCAGGAATAGAGAAATGATGTATTCTAAAATAAAGGTCTAGTTTGTTGTTTATCTTTTGGTAACTAGATGGGAGAGAATACTGAGAAACTAAGAAGAGTGGTCCAAAAATGTTCACAGGCAGCATAGTGATGTCTATTAAACGCTGTGAGTTCAAACCTTACTCATCCTTCAAGCCTCAGTTCAAGCCCTCCCTAGTCTCTGGATCACAATTAATCTCATTTTCATAATGTTTTAACCACCCTTTAGAACTTAATCCCAAATCCTTTAATAATTCAGCGTGTGTGTGTGTGTGTGTGTGTGTGTGTGTATCTGATTTTAGGTGATATTTTGACATTGCAATGCATGTCATTGTAACAACTCTAGTTCAATTTAGAGGTATAAGCTTTTGGCAACGTTTTTGTGTTATGCCCAAAACTCTTCATGAGTTTAGCATTTCACATCCAACCATAAGCAGAGGTAAGATGGAGTCAAAGAACAGGTGCCTTCTCCTCATGCACCAGCAGTGCTGTGCTTGGCAGTGAAGGGAGCACAAGCCTGTGTATGGCATTACCTATCCAACCTTCCTACCCAGGGGTCACTTGCTTATTATCGAAATCAACAATTACCTTTGGTGGCCATATTCATTGGAAATTTGTGAGTCCTTATTTTACTTTTCACAAGTTGTGACTTTGTAAATAAGACTCCTGTAACAACACCATGGGGTCTATAGTCCTCATAAACTCAGCATTAGGCACATAGTAAATGCTCTGACCGTATTTGTGGAATTGAGCCAACTTGGAAGAAAAGGATACCTTGGAGTTTTTCCTCCATGGCCCATGGGACTGATAGAACGTAACAACATTTTATCAATGTGGCCTCTTCAAAGCTCAGTATAGGCAGAGCGGACAGTTGTTTGGATCATGCTAGACAACTGAATTGTAGACCTACTAGACAAAACAGAGGGCTTGCTTTTGTGAAGGAACCACTTTAAAATGCACTGGGGGTGACATTGTCATTAAATACAATATATGTGGCAGATAGGTGACATTATGCTGCAGAAACCTCCTGAATCTCCTCCATGCTCCACATCCATGGCAGGTCAGCTGGTGGTGCTCTCCATGTCCTCACTCTAGACCCCTCCCTCTGACAGCTATTCTATTGAGTGTTACTGTCTTCTCTACCAAAGAAAAAAGAGCCCTGGAAGGTGTTTCACTGGCAATTACATGTTTCACTGGCAATTACATGTTTCACTGGCAATTATATGTTTCACTGGCAATTACGTGCTCCAGCCTAGAGGTGACACAAACCCCATCTGGGTAGAACTAACTGGCCAGGACTGGTTATGTGGTTTTACCCAATATAAGCAGCCAGGAAGTGTCAGCCTGCCCTGGGTCCAAGAAACAAAATTGGGCAATCTTTGTTAGCAGCCAAGTGTCTGCTGCCCTGGGTGCGAAGCTGATCGGCCACGAACTTCATAAGGCCCTCTGTATCTTAATGTCCTTGCCTCTGAATGAGAGGTAGCCACGTCCTGACTATCACAGCTTTGTAGGCTTAGTTTTGACACCAGTGGCACCGTAGCTTTGGGAGAAGGGATGTAATCTAGGGATGCCAGAACCAGCTAAGGCCAAGAGTAGTGCACTGGATCTGTTTGGTAGGATTACCATCCAAGAAAGAAGACGGCATTAGAATATAGGCAGAGTGAGCAGGCCTGTTTTGGGCCAAAGTCCGTTAAAACAGATTTGTGTTGAGGTCAAATGACATTAGAATGGAGTAGACAAATTATTGCTACCCAAAGTTGATGTCTTTATGTTCTCTTGTAAAACCATAGCAATATATCTGGTTATGTTTCTTTACATTAAAAATGCATGTTGAGGGGCTTTATTGAAATTTCAAATAGTGATTGCAATTTATAGAGATTATATTCATATTTCCATAGTGGAGATTATATTCATATTTCCATAGTGAAGGGGGATAGATTTTGAATGTAGGTGTTTTTGAACCACCTAAATTTGTATGCTGATGAGAAATGCTAAGTTGTTCCTACAGAAGTCTCCCCTAAGTGTTTTCTTTGTAAGTCGTACATTTCATATAAAGCAAACACATCCCAGGACACCTTTTGTGGATAAAAACCAAAGTGCATCACTTGCGCTAACCAGATGTGCCACAGACAAATTGATTGTTAGGGTCCTAATGATTTAGTGGCATAATTCTGCAATGTCAAAACTTATTTTTTCTTTGTGTCCAGGTAATCCTGTAATGCTTATTGTAAATGACGTTTGGCAATTGTTAAGTTTATTTGATTTGGTAGATATCCACTTCATCTTGTTAAACTAAATCCTTTTCACCCCTTAATCTCACTCACATTCTTTTTGATAATGCCTTAACATTCGATTCGCTGGGTTTTCCTTAGTATGTATTCTATTATAATATATACCCATAAACATAGATTCTACTATATAAATTTGAACACATTGTCTATTGCCAAACCTTCTATCATATTTATAAGTGCTTTGAACTTTTTCTCCAATGAGATGCTGAACTTTGTGAGCTTATCTTCAGTTGGTCCCTTATCCCTTAGGGAACCAAAACATTCCTCAATACACAATGGAAGCTGGAGTCGGGTTGTTCAGTATATTTCTAGTTGCAAGCATCAGATACTCTGGCTAACTTTGTCAGGAAAGTAATTTACTGCAAGCATCCTTGACAGCTCAAAGACATGCTAGAAAATATGGAGGAAAAGGGTTGGAAATGCAGGAACCAGATAGCTTTGGGTTTCCACGTGGCAGAAGCAAGTCAATTGTCTTTGCAGAATCTCACTGTTGTAATGGATGAGGTTCAAACATCATTTTTTCATCTATCAAGATTCAAAGTCCTGGGAGAGCTCCCCTGATTATTCAAGTTCAGGACAACTACTCACACTTTTTTTTTTTTAGGGGGAAGGTGGGTATCTTGATTTATAAAACCCCCAGAATTATACACAGTGGGAGAGGAGAGGGGTGTGTCCCCCAGAAGAAAGTTGGGGTACTATTATCTCTGGAAAAATGGAAAGGATCAAAAAACAACAAATGCCTATTATAAAGAATGAGTGATTTAAAAATAAATGGTCTAATTTGACTGTACAATCAAAGAGAAAGGTCTACCCCCCTTCCTTCAGCTATGCAGACTGCACTAGGGAAAATTAGTGAGCTCTGGCCAAAGCCTGGTATTTGATTTTCCAATTAGCGAGAACTTCTATTGGTCTGTGATTTGACTTTACCGACACACTCCTGATAAATTTACATCAGTGACGGTAATAGCTAGAAAGCTGAAAATTCCTCAGTTATAAATGAACGCTTTTCATTAATATTTAGAGATTAAACTAATTTTTTATGAGCAGATGGAAACAAATGGTAATTTGATCTTTACCCTGCAAAATTAATAGCAATTAATCAACGTTTAGGCAAATTTGAAGCAGGTTCTAAGTGCTCAAATTTGTTGATTACCATTGTTCTTTTTTTTTTAATTGACTTTTTAGACAACAGTAATCTATTTAAATGAATGTTTGCTGAGGATGTCCCTGCATCAGGGTCTCTGTTGTTTCCTGGAAACCACAGCTGTGTTGGCCCTGAGATTAATGAGTGGAGAGAGGAGTTTCCAGCAAAAGCCCTGGCGGGTGAGTTGGGAATGTCCTTCCTCTGACAGCAAACTTTAGATTCAAGGATGGCTGACCATCATGAGTCCCTGAATCAGTGTTCTGGGCTGCTACTTTTTATACTCAATGACAGTTTGGTGGCATTACTGTATGCCATGTAATTTTTGGCCTATGCCGGTCTGCTTTCTCTACAGTCTTATCTGCTAACTCCCTTATTTAAAAAAATGGCTAACAAAAGTCGATTTTACTTTGACAGGAAATATCTTTGTAGGAATAGGAGCAACTTCCTGGGCATGTGACCTGTGCGATCACATTGGGCCTTGTAGTTCAGAAGGTCCTATACTTAGTTTAATATTTTGCAGTTGCCATCTTAAAATTCTTAATAATAATTCTTTTAACAAGGGACCCTGCATTTTCATTTTTCGCTGGGCCCCACACATAATGTAGTCAATACTGTTAGAAAAAAGAAAAAATGAACTTTGCATTCTTCTCTTCTTGTGTTTTGTAGTTTTGACGTTTCTGCCAAACTTCTGCTTTTAAGTCTTCCCGTTTTCACAGAGGAGTGTTCATAGGATTCCTCTCTTGCTGCCATGTCTGAATTGGGTCTCTTGGGTTTCTAAGGCTTCCTAGACTCCTTGGCCTATGGTGGAAATAGTCCTTCCCCTTTGTTTCAATTATAATAAAGCTGTGTTATGACTTTGGTTTTTGTTTGTTGTTTAGGGAACAAAGAAGTTATGGGAAAACAGAAAGATTAAAGCAAAAGAAAGCAAAACAAAAGTTAACGAAAGATAAAAGAAACAAAAGATAAGATGGTGACAAACTATATTTTATTCTGTTCGTACTGCTTTAACAAAATACATAAAACTGTGTAATTTAAACAAAAGAGAAATTTACTTTTTTTGCAGTTCTGGAGGCTGGGAAGTCCAAGGTCAAGGCACTGGATGGTTCAGCACCTGGTGAGGGCCCAGTCTCTCCTTCCAGGATGGCAGCTTGTTGCTGTGTTCTCCCATGACAAGAAATAAAAGAGCAAAAAGGAGTCGAGTGCTCAGCACAGCCTCTTTTATTAGAGCCTTAATCCCATTCGTGAGGGAGGAGCCCTCATGCCCTAATCACCTGCTAAAGGCCCCACTTCTTAATACTCTTGTATTGGAGATTCAGTTTCAACATGGACGCTGGAGGGGACACAAATGTTTAAACCATAACAAGCCATCTATTCAAACAAGGATGTAATCATCTAAGCAGATTGGTATTTAAACCTAGCTGCAGATTCTTGGGGCTGGCACAAGGTTTCCAGAGCATCCAGGCTCTATTCCTTTTCACCACACAGCAGTTGTTAGAGCTTCTCAGAGTCTTAGTGTGGGTGTAGTGGTGTCAGTACTGTTAAGGTCTCGGGCTCTTGTCATAAACCAACCTGCCATTATATTCAGCTCTTTCCACCATGACCAAGCAAAGTAACCTACTTACATCCACTTTTCTTACCTGGAAAATGGGCTTTTATGAAATTGTATGAGATAATGTAAGTAGATGGTTAAACATAATGTTATGCATGTAGTAAGTTGTTAAGGAATGGCAGCTTTCTTGGTCATTTTATTATTTTGGCCCTTTCCCTCCATTCATGCTTTTGTCTAAAGAATCTGATCTTTGCCCCCTTGGCCTTACGCCCTCACCCTCTTCTCCCTGGGAAGTCTCTGAAGCTTCAGGAAATGACAAAGAAACTGCTTTTGCTGCTATTTTCTTGCTCTTCTCTTGACTGTCTCTGACCCCAGTGCTCCATCTCTCTCTATCAAGAATCTTGAGAAGTTTGGTGTAAAGCTCTCTGGTGTCTCAGCCAGGATTCTGGCCTACTCAAATGAGGGAACTGGGTTTAAGGAAAGAACTGTTTTGTATAAATGTTCTGGCAGTTT
Organism: Mandrillus leucophaeus; assembly: GCF_000951045.1. NCBI lineage: Eukaryota > Metazoa > Chordata > Mammalia > Primates > Cercopithecidae > Mandrillus > Mandrillus leucophaeus. The sequence goes on from NW_012110252.1 coordinate 4,871,604, forward strand.
CAGGAGGTCCTGCTCAGGGGCAGTGCAGTCATGTTGAGCCAGCACAGTGCGGGGCTGGCACTAACCTTTGACCTGGAGGGGTGAGTGGGAAAGGGTGGGAGGGTTTAGTAGGGCAACGACCCTGCAGGTGCCATGGCCATGGGGGGAAGAATGTAGCTGAGTTCCAGGTGTTTATTCCAGCAACTCTTAGAATAAACACCTGGAACTCACCTTCCTGCCTTCCAATCTCCTGCGTACATCACCTCACAACAGGAAACTGGAAGGTGAGAGAGCCCATTGAGTCAGTCCATGAAAAGTCACCTTCAGGGCAACGACTAGACTGATAGTGAAGGACGAAGACTAGGTCTGCAGGAACGAATCCCACATTTGGGAATAGCTTTCTTCTCCTTTGCCACCATCTTGCTTTATTCCAGACTCATAAACGTTTTTAAAACATAAAGTGTGAGAGAAGAATAAAGTAGCACAATTTTAAATTTAATTGCATTTGAGTACACATATTTTTTTAAAATTTCTGCCACTTTTTACTATAGGTCAGAAGTTAATTTTTGATTAAGATATATTCTTTTGTGTGTAAGTGTGGCCAATTTCGGGTTACTGGGGTTAAGAAAAGTAAAAGCAAGAGAAAAAACCATCATCACAACTTCCCATGAAGTACATATTTTTTCTACACATAGTATTCTATTGAGTTGACTTCTGACGGCTTCTTGTTTTTTTTTTTGGAGAGGCCATAACTATTGAACTTTAAAGCTCAAAAAGATACCCTCGGCCAGGTGCAGTGGCTCACGCCTGTAATCCCTGCACTTTGGGAGGCCGAGACTGGTGGAACACCTGAGGTCAGGAGTTCGAGACCAGCCTGGCCAACATGGTGAAACCCCAACTCTATTAAAAATACAAAAAATCATCTGGGTGTGGTGGTGCGCACCTGTAATCGCAGCTACTCAGGAGGCTGAGGCAGGAGAATGGCTTGAACTTGGGGGTCAGAGGTTGTGGTATGCCTAGATTGTGCCACTGTACTCCAGCCTGGTCAACAAGAGTGAAACTCCATCTCAATAAATAAATAAATAAATAAATAAATAAATAAATAAATAAATAAATAAAAGATGCCATCCTTCTGCATTCCTCCATGGACAGCCTTGTAATCTCTGTGGAATCTCCTAAGTCCATTCAGACTCTCCTGGGATTGGCTTCCTGTGGGCCTCTGAGCCTCCCTCTCTGACAAGACTCCTCAGGTCCCTCCTCAAAGCTCCCTGGATCTCAGCCCTGAAAGCCGAACTTTCATCCCTGACCAGTTTCTAGAGGTTCAGTGAAGATGAAGAGTATCAGTAGGTCCATGGTTAAAACGGATTCTCTCCTTTTGTGAAGTTCCAGTTCTGGCCTCGTTCTCTCAGGCTGGGTCTGGTTTCTATGATGGTCAGGTAGTCAACACTTCCTCTTTAGTAAATGCCTATTCAACCTTCATCTTAGTTTAAATATTACCTCCTTAGGCAAGTCTTCCTTGATCCCCCCAAACTAGGCTAAGGCCCTTATACATGCTATGATAGCCCCTTGTATTTCCCTGTATTCACTGTACTTGTAATTACACTTTTAACATTTACCTGTTAAATATTTTAAGTCCATAAGGGTAACACCTGCATCTGTTTTGTCCTCAGTTGTATCCCTGCTGTCTTGGCATACTCCTGTAATTCAGCAAGTAATTGTGCTTTCTTGACTGATGGTTGTCTTCTGGATTAGAATTGAATTGTATCAGCTGTGCTCTTTGCCACAAGGAGAGTCTTTATTTTCGCCTGTTTCAAAGTTGCTGCCCTGGCTAGACCCCCTCCTTCATTTTCTGTGTCTTGTTTGAGGGGCATTTCTCCCTTAGCTCACATACAGAGAAGACACACTGGATAAGTTATAGCTTCACTCCCAAGTGCCCTAGCCACGCTGAGCTTTAGTGACTGGTCCTCGGGTCTCATCAGATCCCATGCTGGGTTGGGATATGGAGGTCTGGTATTCCAGAGCTATCTTAGCCATAGCAGATGCTTTCTTCCAGAGTTAAGCAGAGGTATTATTTTACATGATTGCTGGGGTGGGGAAAGAGAGTGGTATTCTCTCACGCCAGGTGCAATGACAAAAATGCCAAGCTGTCTCTTCCTGTTTGACTGCTCCTAGCAACAGCTCCAAGCTTGAATGCTCAGGGCTCATTTGCTCCCAGTTTCTCAGGATGGCATTTTACTGGAGCAGCCTATTGTCTAATAAGTAGATAATTCTTAATTAAGATTACTTGTGACATAGTTTTTCTGTAGGTTTTTCCAGACTGACTCTAACAAGGATTAAGAAAGATGAAAGATTTATGAAGAATAAGCAGAAAGCTACATTTTGGGGGAACATTGTTCTGAAAGGGCACACTGTTCCATGGGTCCACTGCAGCACTCAACACGTGGTATTTCACTAATTCAAATGTTTGCATTCTCTATAGGACTGTGAGCTTCTTCAAGGCAGGGACCATCATGTATTCATCTTTGTTTATTCTAGTGCTCAGAATGGTTCCTAGTATACAGCAGGTATTCAGCAAATGCATGTTTACTTGATCTGAATTGAATTTAAAAATATCAGATATCCTCATTGATGAAATGCCATTAAGAACAAAAGGCTCTCTAACTGTGTAATAATGTTTGCTTCTTTCAGGAGGTCTTTTTACCATTCTAGTACTAGGAGTAGAAGAGAGTAAGAGGGTAGATACATTCAACCTTTTACAATTGTGGATGCCTCTGAAGTTGGAGTATGTTAAAAGAGAGTCGCATACAGGAAAGTCTAGTTTTCTCTAGAGGCGAGATAAACAAGGTTCTTCCTCTTTTGAGTTCACACCTCCCACATCCCTGCGTGATCTCTCTACTCAAGGCAGTGTCGGAGAATGACTGACATCATCAGTACAGGTGGGATCATGTGTTTTCTTCCCCTTGGAGTGCTCTGCCATTTTATCTCCACCAATCCATGTCCAAGTTCAACCCAACTCAAAATCTCAATACTCCCAGGAAACCACCTTTAAATCGCTTCACTTTATTTCATTCTTCGTTTCTTTTGACCCTACCTCCCAGCATTTAGGTACTGTATTTATTCATAAGCACTAAAATCCATATGCATATTAACGCATCCTCATTTGCATCTTTGTAAGGTTATTTGCCTTTTTAATGCATACGTTTCTAATTGATTCTATTGGTTATGCTGAATATTGTGCGTGTTCTCAAGTTGCCAAAACTCCTCTACTTCTTGGCTTTTATCTCTTCCAGGATGTCTCTCCATCCATCTATTTATTCTTCCATGTATCCATTTATTTACCCATCCATTCAGCCATCTGTCTGTCTATTCATCACCAAACAAACAGATATTAGGAAGCTACTGTGTGCTGGGCACTGCACTAGATGCTAGGGATATATCCATCTGTAAGTAAAGAGACAATATGTCCCACCCAGAATCTTTGGAAGAAACTGTGCAGAAGCTAAGCCCTGATTTTCTGATGTCTTTTATGCCTATGGAAATTTTAAGTCTACTTTCAACTTTCGCCTTTAATTCATATTTATATAAGAGGCTTTGGGAATTTCCTCCTTACTGTGGAAGCATCCCCCATTCATACCGCTGTGCTGCATGCCCTCTCCCCTGTGGAACTGAAGGTTCCTAGCATAGTTGTGTTGAATGGAAGGGGGAAACATCTCTGGAGTAGAACAGAAGAAGCTTTTTCTTCTGGTATTTTCAGGGGGTCTTTATATTGTTTCTCTGGGGCAGTGGCTCTCAAATGTTTTAACCTCAAGAACCCTTTATACTTTTTTAGATTAAAAAATATTTTTTTAAATTGACAAAATAAAAATTTATGGTGCACAGCATGATGTTTTGAAGTATGCACACATTGTAAAATTTTAGAATCTAGCTAATTATCATATGTCGTGTTACCTTTTATATTTATCATCTTTTGTGATGAGAACATTTAAAATCTCTTAGCAATTTCCAAGTATACAATATATACCCACAGCACTCTCCCACTCCATGTAGCCCTGGTAGCCACCACTCTATTCTCTGCTTTTATGAATTTGACTTTTCAAGATTTCTGGGCTGGGCATGATGGGCTGGGCATGATGGCTCATGTCTGTAATCCCAGCATTTGGGAGGCCGAGGTGGGAAGATCAGTTGAGCTCAGGAGTTCAAGACCAGTCTAACTGGCTGTTCAAGACCAGCAACACAGCGAAAACTCATCTCTACTAAAAATAGAAAAAATAGCCCAGCATAGTGGCACAAGCCTGTAGTCCCAGCTACTTGAGAGCCTGAGGTGGGAAGACTGCTTGAGCCCTAGGAGTTCGAGGGTGCTGTAATTGTGCCATTGCATTCCAGCCTGGGGGACAGAGTGAGACCCTGTCCTGAAAATAAAATGAAATGAAATGAAATAAAATAAAATATTAGCATAAAGTCCTCTAGGTTTATCCATGTTGCTGCCAATGACAGGATTTCCTTATTTCTTAAGTCTGAATAGAATTCCATTGTGTACATATACTGTATTTTCTGTATCCATTTATCCACTGATGAGCACTTAGGTTCATTCCATGTCTTGGCTATAGTGCTGGAATAAACATGGGAAGGAACCCTTTACACTCTTAAAAACTATTAAGGACACTAAAGGCTATACGAAATTTACTGTATTAGAAGCTAAAATGCAATAAAACACATATTTATTAATTCACTTAAAATAACACTAAGCTCATTACATGCAGCATAATATTTTAAAATAAAAAGTAACTATACTAAGTAACTGTTAATATATTTTCTAAAGCAAAAAATCGCAAAAAGAATGGCATTAATTTACTTTTGTATTAATCTCTTTAATATCTGGTTTAATAGAACACAGTTGTATTCTCATTTCTGCTTCTGCATTCAATCTGTTCAAGTATGTTGATTTGGTTGAATTATATAAATAAATCTGACCTTGCACAGATACGTAGTTGGAAAAGGAGAAATATTTTAATAGTCTCTTCATATAATTATGAATATTCTTCTTTGATATTATACTAAAATTCTATAAGTGATCATTCTTAAAGATTAGTTGCCATGTGAATTCTGAAACCATATCAGCATTTAAATGTCAGGAAGACATCAAGCTTATGGTGGTAGAAAATTTTCAAAATTCTAATTTTTATTTGAAAGATGAAATTTAATTACTGGCAACAAAGATGTCAGTATTTTTGGAAGTATAAGGATCACTTAATTCGTTTTTTGAGAAAATGTCTACTACATATCCACATCTGGCTAATCATAGTTTTCCACAATTCTTTCAAAAAACAGGTATTCCATGAAAAAAGTGGCTAGTTCAGCTTGCAACTGGAGCAATACACATGGGTTTTTTTTTTTTTTTTTTCTGCAGACAACTATTGTCTTTTGCATATAGCAGAAGTACTGTGTGTGTATTTCCTATTTTATTATACAGAAGATTTAAAAGATGTGTATCCAAAGTTGTGGTTTAATGAAATGTTTACTGCTTCATCATGGACGTTCTTAAGTGAAACGGACACTTTTCTTTAATGTGAGTGAGTGCTGGGGAAGAATCTGAAGATGATTAGTACAGCATTATCATATCGATTAGGACTAAGGAATCAGTAGTTTTTATCTACCATTGCTGTTGGACCATTGGTGCGATGGCGGTGTAATGAAAAGGTAAATAGAATCACAGGATGATTGTGAACGTAGTTTTGACCTTGAGGACCCCTTGAAAGTGTCTTGGTGGTTTCCTGGGGTCTTTGGACCATACTTTGAGAACAATTTCTTTAAGAACATAACTTTATCAATGTGAACAAGGTAGAGAAATTTTTGTTGAATCTAGAAAACTGATCATTCTATATAACATATCTTCATGTGAAAAAATACACAGAATTCTCAACATCTGACTTATTAAGATACTTAGAAAATACACTCCATTTATAAGTTAAGTATGGCTTGCATATTTCAGCGGTTTGTATAGTGCACCTGTCTCCTAATTTACATGATGCTTAGTTTCTTGAAAGAAGTAGTAATTAAAAAACACTTAAAACAAAATTAACTTTTTTATAAGAATTAAAGGAAAGGAAAGAGATGTATTTCAGTGAATTAGACAAAAGGAAGGAGGAGATGCATTTCAGTGAATTAGATAAAATAAAGTCTTGTCCTTTTGCTATAATGCACTATTCCCAGTAAATATTTCTAGACAAAGTAAATATGGTAAACAAGGATTTACTTATAAACAACCACAAACATCACTGACAATGTTCATTCTAGCTACTCAGGACATTAACCTGCAGGTGTTGTTAATTCTATTCTCCATCTTTTTCATAATAGGAATTATTGCAAGTCACGTTTTTTCTTATTCTCAGTGATGGCCAAGAATTAGTATAGTCTTCATCTTGACTGTATTATCTCATAGTACTCCCATTCCCCCATATTTAAGAGACACCTGCTGGGTATGTGCCACTTTTCATTTGAAAGTTTGATTGCATATGTGATGAAAAATCCCATGTAAGTAGCTTGTAGTGTAATTGGCAACTAGACTAACATCATATATGGGCCAAAGAATATACAGGTTGTCAGGCTCATGCCTGTAATCACAAGACTTTGGGAGGCTGAGGTGGGTGGATCACTTGAGCCCAGGAGTTCGAGACCAGCCTGGGCAACATAGTGACACACCGTCTCTACAAAAAATAAAAAAATTAGCTGGACATGGTGGCTTGCACCTGTGGTCCCAGCTACTTGGGAGGCTGAGGTGGGAGAATGACCTAAGCTTGGAGAAGTTGAGGCTTCAGTAAGCTGTGATCACACCACTGCACTGCAGCCTGAGTGACAGTGTGAGACCCTGTCTCAAAGAACCATCAAACAAAAAGAAAAACATTTGATCTAAGTGTCATAAAACAAATTAAACTGTATATTTTCTGTAGAATTTGGAAAAAAAGTAGTACTGAATATGTTTTTATCATCACTATTAATGAGAAAAATATATTAAAATAATGCTTCAGCCACTGAGATCTATTTTCCTATGCCAAACTGCTGCATGTTTTACATATTTGTCGCCATTTCTTTGCAATTTCATTCACAGAAATGGACTATATCTTTATCAGTAATTGCTAAGTTTAAGAAATAATAACTTCATCCATAATAATTCAATCTGATATTTTCAGGACAGAATGTATTTATAATACAAACACATAAATAAAATGTGTAATTTTTCAAGAACACATACAAGGACTTCACATGAACAAGTGAGAAGGGTTTTCTATTTAGAGGAATCAGAGGGAATAAGTACATAAATAGACCATGCGAGAAGCCTCATGTAGATTGTTGATAATGTGCCATCAAGCAGGGACTATGATTAACTCATCCCTCTGCATCTGAATTCAAAACACAAATTTGACATGTTAAGTAATTAGATATGGGCCAGGTGCGGTGGCTCACGCCTGTAACCCCAGCACTTTGGGAGACTGAGGCAGGCAGATCACCTTAGGTCAGGAGTGCAAGACCAGCCTGGCCAACATGGCGAAAGCCTGTCTCTACTAAAAAATACGAAAATTAGCCAGGCGTGGTGGCAGGTGCCTGTAATCCTAGCTACTCAGGAGACTGAGGCAGGAGAATTGCTTGAACCCAGAGGCGGAGGTTGCAGTGAGCTGAGATCGTGCCACTGCACTCCAACGTGGGAGACGGAGCAAGACTCCATTTCAAAATAATAATAATAATAATAATAAGAATAAGATATGATATATGTGAAGATATAGGATTCCAGCCATTGATAACTAATCCCATACTGTTCTGACTAGCTTTCACGCCTGTGAAGTATGCAGACAATACTGGAAATCCAATTGACTCTACTTTTTTTCACATTGTTTTAACAAATATTTTATTATGTAAATTTTTGAATATTTGCAAAAGTATAATGAACCCCTCTACACTCATCACCTCCGAGATTCAACAATAGTCAACATATTGTCAAACTTGTTTCATTTTTTCTTTCTTCTTCCATATCTTAATATAATTCCCATCTTATCATTCCATCCCTAAATCCTTCTGCATCCCTAAAAGGAGTATTTGCCTTTCTCAACGCACTGGATTGACACCACTTAAAAATGAATAGTGAGTGTCTTTCACTGATTCTTTGTCTGGGACTCCTTGTGATGCTAATTGGTGTTTCCCAGGCATGTTTTTATTTAAAAGTAAAATACACACCCACACTTGATAAACAAATGTGTTCATGTCATCTTGAAGAACCTGAATAGAACAGCAGATGTAGCCCTGGTTAGGTGGATGGTGGCCAGGGGATCAGCCTGCATCATGCATGTGGAAAATCAATTGTCCCACAGCATTCTGGGTACATGTCCCTCCACTTCTCTTTTACTTCCTTAGATTAAATTAAAACCAGCTAGAATCCTGACAGCCCAGGTTAGTAAATGGGGGTGTTTATAGTTTAGCATGCCATGTTTCCCTTTCTTCTAGGATCCTGGATGAATGGAGCTAACACTGTCCCAGGTGGCACGTACATCTGCCTTCCACCCCCAAGTGTACAGACACTAATGCCTGAGCAGCCCACACTTCCAGCTGCCCACATGTTTGTGGGTGTGATTCTCTGTGGCTCCACCTGGCCAGTCAGCCTGTCGTGCCTTCTCCTCAGTTCAGTGGTAGAGAAAGGATGATCCCATGCTAGAGGTGCCAGCTGTGATCAGGGTCCTCATTCTTCATATTACACCACACGAACAGTCATCATTCCCAGGGCAAAAACATGGACTAGAGACTTGATATGGTTTGGCTTTGTGTCCCCACCCAAATCTCATCTCAAATTGTAATTCCCATGTGTCAAGGGAGAGACCCAGTGGGAGGTGATTGGATCATGGGGATGGTTTCCCCCATGCTGTTCTCATGGTAGTGAATGAGTTCTCACGAGATCTGATGGTTTTATAAGGGGCTCTTCCCCTTTTGCTTCTTCCTCTGTCTCTCCTACCCCCTTGTGAAGAAGGTGCCAGCTTCCCCTTCAGCCATAGTTATGTTTCCTGAGGCCTTCCCAGTCATGTGGAACTGTGAGACTATTAAACCTCTTTCCTTAGTAAATTACCTAGTGTTGGGTAGTATCTTTATAGCAGTGTGAAAACAGACTAATATAAGACTCTCATAGCATTATTCCTGTGCTCTGTTTTGAAACCAACTCAATATACAGACTCTATCTCTTTGAATCCAGCCTGGAGTTCCCTTTATTTAGACGTCATTTTATTTCTAGAGTCTCGAGGGCCTTCCTTGTCACTAAGGCTTGGTTGGAGAGCATACACTTCGTATCGCCTTGATTCCCTGTGTTGTGATGCCAGGGGCCTGGCATATCAGCTTTTCTCTTCCAAATGCTTTGTATTTGCACTGAAATGAATCATTTTTCTATAGTGAACATCTGCATAGTTGTGATCTTAGGATATAATAGCCTGATTGGGTCACAAAATATTTTGTTACACTCTGACCCCAGGGTGCTGGTTAACTACTTATTCTTCTTTTGCCTTGGGTGTTCCTCTGCAGGACAAAAGAAATTGAGTTTCTTTACATTAAAATGCGACATGATCACACATATACTTACAAACAAAAGATTGAGATAATTCAGCATATTTAAAGAACACATAATTTAAAATACACTGAGAGAAGTGTATCCCTCAGTGTATTTATACTGAGAGATCTATACCTCTCAGTGTATTTTAAATTATGTGTTCATATATATGTGTGTGTATATATAGATCTGTGTGCGTGTGTGTATATACATATCTTCACTTGTACACATAGTACATGTTGCCTGGATGGTTAACTCTTCAGGGATTGCTTGGAGCTGGGTTCTATTCCTTTCGAACTCCCTGCAGGGCAGCTCATGGTCCAACCCTAATAAACCTTGGTGACTGACTGCCTTTGGTGGTCAGCTTGTCACCTCTGAAAGGTAGAGCAGCTCTTTGGTAACTCAAATACAATCTTGTTACTTACAACAAATAGCTCTGAAAGACCCACTGCTTAATCTGCAGGCAGGGGTTGCTAAGCAGCTGAAAAGTTGTGCACTGAGGGTTAGGCCCCTTGCCCCCATCTTCTCTGAGTGCTTCCTCATAGCCCTCATGACTTTCCTGCCATCTCCTAAACCCATATCTCAGTACTCACGGTCGTTTCAAAACCCAGACGAAAACCTCCACTCCCCTTGCTAGGATGAGGATTTCCACTCCCCTTTCTAAAGTACAGGGCAGATCTGTCTTGCTATATGTCCTTCAGGTTAACGTATGTCATCTAATTGTATTACCAATTTATATTTTACTGAAATTGTGTAACCTAAAGAATACAGTGTGATGTTTCGATATACCTTGACTCAGTGAACTGGTTATGACAGTCAAGCTAATAACATATCTATCCCTTCACATAGTTACCTCTTTTTGTGTGTGTGGGGAGAACACTTAAGATCCACTCTCTTAGAAAAGTTCAAGTCCATGTTACAGTATTATTACCTATAGCCCGCATGCTGTACATTAGATCTCCAGAACTTATTCATATTGCGTAAATGCAGATTTATACCCATTGAACAACATCTCCCCATTTCCCCCACCTCCTCAGCCCTGGTAGCCACCATTCTACTCTCTGCTTCTATGAATTTCACTTGTTTTCAGATTCCACATATAAGTGAAATAATGCAGAATTTTCCTTTCTGTGTCTGGCTTATTTCACTTAGCACAGTGTACTCCAGGTTCACCTATGTTGTTGAAAATGGCAAGATCTCCTTCTTTTTAAAGACTGAATGACATTCCATTGTATGTATATTAACAATTTCTAGTTTCTATTTT
>NW_012110252.1:4883933-4935700 GCF_000951045.1 Mandrillus leucophaeus
TTAGCCACAAGTTTATAAATTATGGTTTAGTTGTCATGCTGCTGGAAGCTGCAAGATTATGACCCTCCCCCAATTGCTCCTGGGGATAACATCACTATTGTAAAACCTAAGCTCAGTGCTTGAGATATTTTGCAAACCCTGCACTTGATGAATCAGCCGGCACCACCCAGATTGATAAACTGGCATCTCTGGTCTTGAGGCCCCCACCCAAAAACTGACTCAGCATAAGAGGACAGCTTCCACTCCCCATGATTCCATCTCCAACCTAACCAATCAGCATTCCTTATTCACTGGCCCCCTACCCACCAAATTTTCCTTAAAAATCCCAATCCTTGAGTCTTTGGAGAGGCTAATTTGACCAATAATAAGACTTCAGTCTCCCATACAGTGGGCTCTGTGTAAATTAACTCTCTATTGAAATTTGCTTGTCTTGATAAATCAGCTCTGTCTAGGTAGCAGGTGAGGAGAACCCACTGGGTGGTTACATGAGACCTGCTGGGCCTATGGAAACTTTTCCTAGCCCCAGTATATGTATAACAAGTTTACACACGGGATGCTTTCTGTTCCCTGTTTCTTCACAGATATGAACCTGCTGAAATTGTACACTTTGGTCTCAAAATCGTGGGACATTCACGTTGTTATTAGCTCTGGAATAGTGTCACATTTCCTGAAGTACAATTTCATAACCACACAGTAATATGAAAGCAACTCTATTTTTTATTTTTATCTACTGAAGAACATTAATCCCCAGGAGCACTTCTCATATCCACTTTCCTCTCCTCAGTTCTCTTGCATCTCACACTGCCTGGAGCTTCTCATTCGCTGTTCACTTCGATCCATCTGCCTTTATTGCTCTCATTTCTCCCCTTTCTTTGCTGTGGACATCGACATAACATTCTGTGCTAAGACTTGGTCTTTCCTTTCATTCCTCCTCTAGGTCTTACCAGACTCTGTCCAGTCTCAAATTCTAAGAGATAAGATAATCTTTCCCTCTCAGGGCAAAGGGTGGAGCAAGGGAATGGTTTTGGCTATGATAGAATACTCTCGAGTGGGCTGGAGGGAGAAGAATATTTGTGGCCGTGTTTGCATAAATACATTTCACCCTGTTAGCACAGAGATTGCTTTGGTGGTAAAGCGACTTGCAATAGAGGTTATGTGCAAGAGCCCTGGAGTAAAAAGTTCACCTTCAAGCCCTATCTCCACCATATATATGCATCAAGACTCTGAGCAAGCTCCTTAACATCTTCAAGTTTCAGTTTCCTCATCTGTAAGATGGGCTTTGGTGAAGTTGAAGGAGATAATTCATGTAAAGTATTGATACAGGAGTTAAAAAGAAGTTATTTAGGTGGATAGTGAGGGTAAGAAAGTCCTCAGTAAGGTTCCCCTTTTAATAAAAAGCATCCCCCAAATCATTTCTTTTCCAACAAAGAGCAGCCTGTGAAATTGAGCTGCAGACATAGAAAGGCAAGCTAGAAGCTTGCACAGGTGAATACTGGCAGCTGTGTCAATAGGAAAGGGGCTACGTGGGGACTAGGCATGTTCAAAATGGCGGCTCCGTCTTCCCTTTTCTTTGTCAACCACAGGTACAGTAAGGAGCAAGCAACATGGCGCAGGCCAAATAGATACCCCACTTGCATAATAAAAGACTAGGGTGGGGCAGCCAGCTTTCTCCTGTGCTATGTAAATGTCACACCTGGTTCAACCAATCTTTGGGCCCTATGTAAATCAGACACTGCCATCTCAAACCAGTCTACAAAACTCCCTGCACTTCACCACAGGACCAGAAGTCCCACTTGGGTGCCCCTGTCTCTCACGGGAGAGAGAGCTATCCTTCTTTCTCTTTCTTTTGCCTATTAAACCTCTGCTCCTAAACCCACTTCTTGTGTGTCTGCATACTCGATTTCCTTGGTGTGAGATGACAAACCCTGAGTATTTACTCCAGACAAATGACACCACTTCAGTATTCAATATAGTATAAAGATACATGCAAGAGTATGTTCATTGCAGCACTTGACAATAGCATATTGACAATAGCAAAGACATGGAATCAACCCAAATGTCCATCAGTGATAGACTGGATAAAGAAAATATGATACATATACACCAGAGAATACTATGCAGCCATAGAAAGGAATGAGATCATGTCCTTTGCAGGGACATGGATGGAACTGGAAGCCATTATCCTCAGCAAACTAACACAGGAACAGAAAATAAAGAGGGCTCCACCCTTTGACCTCAGAGGGAAAGATTATCTTATCTTTTAGAATTTGAGACTGGACAGAGTCTGGCAAGACCTAGAAGCGAAATGAAAAGAAAGATGAAATCTTAGCAAAGAATGTTATGTTGATCTCCACAGCAAAGAAAGGGGAGAAATGAGAGCGATAAAAGCAGATGGATCTAGTCATAGAAGTGAACAGTGAATGAAAATTTGTGCACATGTTCTCACTTATAAGTGGGAGGTGAACAATGAGAACACACAGACACAGGGAGGGGAACAACACACCCTGGGGCCTGTCAGTGGGGTGGGGGAGAGAGAGCATCAGGATAAACAGCTCATGCATGTGGGGCTTAATACCCAGGTGATGTGTTGACAGGTGCGGCAAACCCCCATGGCACACCTTTACCCGTGTAACAAACCTGCATGTCCTGCTCATGTATCCCAGAACTTAAAATAAAATAAAATAAAATATTTTTAATAAGTATTCAATAAATGTGAACTGTTACATTTTTGGTAAAACGTCTTCTTTCTCTAGATTCTGACAATTCTGGTCCAGCTGTGGCGAGGAGAAGGCATTAAGTGAGACCAGAGGACAATCTGAGCAGCACAGGCCCTGCTGCACTTTCACTCTCTGCTTTCCTTTGGCCATGGCTGGGCTTCTGTGTGTCTTGTACTTCCTCTTCCCCAGGATGAGCTGTCTCCAAGATCCTTGGACAAAGACCATGCCTGGGAGCAGGCACTACAGATCCCCTGATGGGGCTGGGCCTCCGCTGTTCTGAGGCCCTCCTGCTACAAGTGGGAAGACAACGGCCAGGGAGTTCTGAGTTTGAGACTTTTGTTTTGGATCCACACTGATTAATTTGGGAAAATCATTTTTTTGAGCCTCAGTTTCTCAACTTATAAAATAAGTATGTAGGAACTAAACATTTATTAAATTCTTTTATCTTTAAGACAATTATAATCCTTGTTGTTACAGGAACCCCTGGGCATGGATTCCATTTCCTGGTTTCCCCGTGGACTGTTGTTGCAACGTCTTCTCTTTGAAATGGCTCCTTTAGGTGAGTAGACCCCTGGGGCTGAGCATTCGTCACTCTGCTCCTGCTCACTCCTCCCTCCGAAGTTCCCCTAATCCCCAGCACATCATCATCAGAATTGCTCTATGCATACATTTATGATCTATGAATCATGAACCCAGCCGCAATAACTGAAGACAACCCAAGAAGTTTTTATTAAGTGAGGAATAAAAAGTAATTTGGTGCAAAGCACTTTTTCTGCTGCTCCAATATTTCTCAGCCTCTGTCAGTTCCGCTGGGCAAATAATGCATGCTGGCTCCTGCCTGCAGCCCACTGGCCTTAGTGCCTTCGCTTTGTCATGGCCACTGAAAGCCGGCCACTGGCGGCTCCTCATTGTGCCTCAATTGTTACTGTGCCAGGAATAAATAATGCACAAGTAGAATGTTTTTTCTCCTCCAAATGGTCACAAATGGCCTGCCACAGTGTAATAATGCATGTGAGCTTTCCCATAATGGACAAAAATAGGTGGCTTGAATTTTGCAATCAATACTTTGTTAGCTTGTGGCATTCTACTCTGTTAGAACCCTGTTTCCAGAGGACATCCTCTTCCTCTCAGAATGAATGCTTTACTTCTCCTTACCTACCCAGAGCTCATTGTTGTCAGGTTCGCTGACAACTCCGGCCTACTTAGACTACACCTAAATTCAATTACTCTCAATGTTATACAGTTTTATCCTGCAATCTATTCTTTCAGTCGTACATCACTTTTTCCTGAGCTTGACTGTCAATTCTCTGAGTAGAAATTATATCTTCTACCTCTTGGTACTGGGTAGATGGTTGACAGCCAATAACTTTCCAGCTTATAGATAAATTTTTGCATTCATAGTTATGGGTAAGGGGATAGGAGACCAAGATGGTGTGTTGATTAGTTTTTGCTGTACAACCAACAAACTCAGAATCTCAATAGTTTACGCCAGTAGGCATTTACTTCCCTCTCATCCGTCTAAAGGTAGGCTAAGGTTTGACTGGTCTCTGCTGGGTTTGGCTGGGCCAGGCTGGGTTCCAGATCGCTGGCTGGGTTGAGGTCTTCTTTACATGTCTTTATTCTGGAGCTCAATCTGAAGGGGACAAAACTTGTCATCCAGTAATATTCCTCGTGGTGGGGGAGGTGGAAATCATTGTACTTGTACGTTATCCTTCATCCGTAAATATTACATGGTTTAAAGCAAGTCACGTGGTTCAGGCGAGATGAATGAGGCAGGGGAAATGACTCCACTCACTGTGGGAAGCACTGCAAAATTCCCTGTCAATAGGAAGTGAAGAGCTGGGAACAAAAATCAAACCACCATGATGGCTAAGCCATTATCCTTTCAACTGGGTAAGACCCTGGAAGAGTATCCACTCTAGGGCCCTGCCTCCTGGTGTGTAGAATCAAAACCTGCTGCTGCAAGGATAGTGTAAGGATGAGCAGCATTGACATTACTGGGGAGTTTGTTAGAATGCAGAATTTCAGGCTCCATCTGAGACTTGCTGAATCAGAATCACCATTTTAATAAAATCTTCAAGTGATTCATATACACACTGAAATTTGAAGTTGTCTAAAACAGCATTTAAAACATTTGTTCCATGAGACTAATGGATACTTTATGGGGAAAAATGCTTCTAAGGTTAAGTAAATTAGGGGTACTTAAGAACTTCTCAAAGCTTTCAACATGCTAATATACACTGCAGATCTCTGGACAGGAGGCCGCATTCATTTCCTATGGCTGCCATAACAAGTGATCACCAATTGGTTTGCTTAAATCAACATCCATTTGTTCTCTCACAGTTCAAGAGGCCAGAAGTATAACAGTTTCTGGTGGCTGCTGATAATTCTTAGTGTTGCTTGGCTTGTAGCTGCATCACTCCAATCTTTGCCTCTATCCCTACCTGCCCTTCTTCCCTCTGTGTATATCTGGGTGCCCTCTCCTCCTCTTATCTGAATGCCAGTGTTGGATTTAGGGCTTACTCTAATCCGGAATGACCTCACCTTAACTACATATATCTGCAAAGACCTGTTATTTATTTATTTATTTATTTATTTATTTATTTATTTATTTTGAGATGGAGTCCTGCTCTGTTGCCCAGGGTGCAGTGCAGTGGCATGATCTTGGCTCATTGCAACCTCCGCCTCCCAGATTCAAGTGATTCTCGTGCCTCAGCCTCCTGAGTAGCCAGGATTACAGGTGCCTGCCACCATGCCAGGCTAATTTTTTTGTATTTTTAGTAGAGATGGAGTTTCACCATGTTGGCCCAGCTGGTCTTGAACACCTGACCTTCAGTGATCTGCCTGCCTCAGCCTCCCAAAGTGCTGGGATTACAGGTGTGAGCCACCACGCCCAGCCTAAGATCTTATTTTCAAAAAAGAACACATTCTGAGGTTCCAGGTAGACATGAATTTTGGGGGGACACTATTCAACTCACTGCAGAGGTGGGTGGTTGGATATAGAATGCAGCGTTCCTCTAACATAATTGTTTAGGGAGCCCTTTCTTTTTTTTTTTGAGACGGAGTCTCGCTCTGTCGCTCAGACTGGAGTGCAGCGGCACTATCTCAGCTCACTGCAACCTCTGCCTCCTGGGTTCAAGCAATTCTCCTGCCTCAGCCTCCTGAGTAGCTGGGATTTCAGGTGCGCCACCACCATGCCCGGCTAATTTTTGTATTTTTAGTAGAGATGAGGTTTCACCCTGTTAGTCAGGCTGGTCTCGAACTCCTAACCTCGTGATCCACCTACCTTGGCCTCCCAAAGTGCTGGGATTACAGGCGTGAGCCACCACGCCCAGCCTCAGGGAGCCCTTTCTTCACAGAAATGCTCATGGCACAGACTTGGGGAAATGAGAATCAACACTATCGTAGACATGGGATTGTTGATTTTCTTCTGAGAGTTCTTTAACAGTGAAACACTACAGGCTTAGTTCATAGTCAATTCTAAAGTGATCCCAAGTGTCGCCTGTGTTTATTTATCAGGTGGAAAACTTGTAGTCTAAGGCTAAATATGGCACTCAGATAGATTTTATTTGACTATTCTCATAAGATTGTATTGAAAAGTAGCTTTATTCTCAGATGAGGTTTTGATATGATTATGTATTTAGGATGACTGATATTTAAAAGAAGCTAAAAAGTTACTAGTTCCTTTTTTTCATGAAAATCTTAATACCGGGAATTTACAATGAACTCACCTGTTAGTCTCTGATGGTATCTACTGTGAATCAAATTGACAGGATTAGAGAAGGGCAAGTTTGAACATCTAGTTTCTATTTTTTTAAACAAAATAGGTAATAGATTTCCAAATCAGAGGGCCAATTTTTCTGGAGCACTAAGATATAGTGCTCAGATACCAGTGCAATTCTTCCTGAACCATTTTTCTTGAATTATATGCTGTCCTGGAAATACAAGTTTTATTCTACTTAGCCACCACTAACCATATGTCCATTTTTTTATGTGTAATAAAAAATTAATTGGTATGATCGGCAATTCACATGTAGTTGTGAGCAATAATACCGAGGGATCTCATGTATCCTTTTATCAGTTTCCACTAAATGTAACAGTTCACCAAAAACTACATTACAATATCACAACCAAGGTACTGACCTTGATACAACCTACAATCTTATTCAGGTTTTCAATGTTACTTGTACTCATTTGTGTGTGCATGTATTTAGCGCTATAGAATTTTATCACATGGGTGGATTTGTATATCTACCACCACAGCCAAAGTACAGAACAGCTCCATCACCAAAATGAGCCCTCATAATGCCCTTTTTGTATGTGCATTTGGAATTTAAATGTACTCAGCAAATTTTCCTGAGTCATCTATGCTCGTGGAATCCTGGGAATTATTCCACTTGGAATGTACAGTCTCCCTCATGAACTGGCCAACTGGGAGTGCCAGTCAGCAGTTGTGCAACATTACAAAGTCAAACTGGACAGCACCGGAGGCAAACCCATGCCCTTGGCCTCCTTAGCATCAGGCACTAACTAACGCAGCTAACTGGCCAGAGATAAGGACTTCATTTCAAATAACAAATTAACAGTTTCCCATAACTCCATTAATGCATGGCTGTGATCCCATGAAATTGCATCTCTGACAAACTGGCTGCACTAAAATTTACTCTATGTAAAATGATTGTGCTAATTACTTTCTCTTTATGCTTTTATAATCGGCTGCCTGGCAATAACATTTGCAATGTAGTCATGCACTAATGAGAAAAGCCATCCAATCTGATGCTGCAGGTCATTAGTAAATGACTTTAGGGGTCAAAGGGTAATTTCCCCCTTTGGTGCAGTTGGAGAGACTGGTGGAACAAATGTCTTTTCTTTTTCTTTTCTTTCGTTTTTTTTTTTTGGAAGCCTGAGGTACTAACCAAATCTGGAGATTGATAGGAGAGAAAGTTTGTCAAGGCTGGGGGCTTTTAATAAGCATTCTCAACTTTTCCCTCTTTAGAAATGGGTCTCAGAATGATTAATAGGTTTCTTCTAGCTGTTCTCCACATCCCATTCCATTCTTCTTCTTTCTCCCTCTTCCCTCCCCTCCCTCACACACTCACACACACACACACACACACACGAACCCAGTGCTTACATGCTATTTTAGGGCCTGTTTATTTTGCACTCATGCTTCTCAATAGGAATGATATTTTCTATATAGTATTTCAATTTTGTTGGGGCATGTTTTTGGACTTCACAATAAAAGTAAACCAGGGCCAAGAATATTAGACATCCAGCTATATAGAGAGCTGTGTCGCACACCAATGAATTGATCCCCATTCTGTGCATCTTTCAAAGGCTCCACCAATAGTATACATAGATTAAAAATCTGCTTATAATGGTGAAATCCTGTCTCTATTAAAAATACAAAAAATTAGCCAGGCGTAGTGGGGGGCACCTGTAGTCCCAGCTACTCAGGAGGCTGAGGCAGGAGAATGGCGTGAACCTGGGAGGCGGAGCTTGCAGTGAGCCGAGATCACACCACTGCACTCTAGCCTGGGCAACAGAGCGAGACTCCGTCTCAAAAAAAAAAAAAAAATCTGATTATAATAAACTAAACTTGGAACCTAATTTCATTATACTAACCAATATGAAGTATTTTTGCATGGTTTTAATCAACACTGACTTTTCCAGTAATATAACTGCTGTGTGTATTGAAAAATGATTGTATTTTATTTTGTTCTGGAATGTGAGTTGTCCAATGTTTTGGGCAACTTGCATCATCATGGCAATGGCCCTTGAGGATTGAAATTGCTAACATAGCACGTCTACGTCTTCAGCATTTGGAACTGTCACCTGCATGGTGACGCTGGGTAGAGGTGCTGACGACTTCACTATGTACTCTAGTCTAGTTGTGCTTGAGCAATGGCATTTTGAAACACATATGATCTTACTCAAAGTTACTTTTTCAATTAATTTTTTCCTAAAGGTGTAAGAAAGGTATGTAGGTAGGTTATGCTATCATTAAATTTTGCCTTGAGATAGTAAAAGTTTTACAAAGGATTTAATATTAAAGAAGGTGCTGGGGTTTCTAGAGGCAAGAACTACTGCTTTAGAAGAACTACATAAATGTTAAAAAATAATAATAATGACAGACTTTGTCACCCGGGCTCCTCTAACAGCTGCCAGACTGGTCCTTCAACTACAGTCTCATCTCTTTCCCAGCCCCTTCCTCAGTTTTGAGGAAAAGATGGCTTATCACCTAAGCCTGCTTCAGTAATAATCCTTGTACCTGCATGTGATATGATTTGGCTGTGTCCCCATCCAAATCTCACTTTCTCAGATGCACATCTGATCTGAGCAGCATCTCCCTGCCTTGTGGCCTTTCATCACCTTCGGGCGTTCTTCATCTGGGGTCTTCACCTGGGTAGAATTGTATGGCAACACAACTGGGTTTCTTTGTAATCGTATGTTATATGATATACATACAAAAGCAGTTTTCTGGAAAGAGGTCCATAGGCTTCATCAGACTTCCAAAGGGGTCCATGGCAGGAAAAAGGGTAAGAATCTAGATCAAGTTAAATCTTTTGTAAGGTCTAAACGCCTTTAGTAAACTGGCCCTGCCCACCTGCTCGTCTTCATCTATCACCCTTTTTCCTCCACCATTCACTTGTTCCCCCTACCATACACACCTGAATAATATTCATGGGTCCTGAGGAGACCATGTTCTTAGCCTTGTACGCCTGTTGCTGTAGCCCTTGGAATGCTCTCCTGATTGCCCTCGCCTGCCTCAAGTGTCAGCCTGGGTGACAGCCTTCAGAGGAGACTTTCTCCACTCACTCTGCACTGGTGCAGATTTCCATCTGAGCTGTAACCACGGTGTTTTATGATCATCAATTTGGAGCTGTTTTCCCAGTAGATATTAAGCTCTTTGAGGTTAGAGTTCTTGTCTTCTGACCCCTGAATCCTCTGAGCCTAGCAAAATGCTTGGCATGTAGTAAATGCATAATAAATGGTGTCAAATGCTGGTATAAATGCATTCATTTAGGGTAAGGTGTTAGTTTTGGTGTGCCACAGCTCCTTGGATATAAGTTGTGGCCAAAAAGTACCAATAAAGGAAGGGAGCCTGAGACTAAAGGCTTCAGAATACAGGAAAGCAGCAGAAATGCTTTTGCTACCTGGTAATGACAGGGTCATTTTTAAACCTAAACCTTAGACTAGCGCATTTCTCTTTTCTAATATTCCGATATTTTATTCCTTCACCTCCATCTTTTCCCCTTTGATTGACACTGTTCTCTGTTACCCTAGGGAAAGGTATAAGAGGAAGTGGGGAAGGAGTAGAGAATATCCAGAGACATGACGAAGGTCACATGGGACCTGTTTGTGTGATTCCCAAATATTTAATTTTTCTAAATCTATGGGATCCACAGGGAAGGGCAGATTGTTACTGGTAATCAGGAAAGGAGTTGGGGTTCACAGCTAGATTGATACGGGCAAAACTAATGTAGTGTGTGGTAATGCAAAATCTCAGAGGCTGAGGGAAATGGCGAGAGGAAATTCTAGGCATTTGCAAAAGCTAAAAAGAAGGCTTGGGCTTCCATTAAGTCTTGGAATTGAGATTTGGGTCCATTGTAACCAGATCTGAAAGGGGTATGGGACCCTGCCTGACATTGGGTTATATGATTAAAAAAAACACACATTTATAATAATATTCTTCAAATACACTGTCAGAGGTGAAGGATTGACGTGCCACTGGCACTTTTCCTTATACTTTCCTCAAAGGTTTTCACCGCTGGCCTTTAGAGGAGAAACTCATCAAGACTATTCCCTCATTGTTTTAGTCAGGGTGAGATGCAACTGTTCTCATAAAGAGATTCAATGATAATTCAGTGGCTTAAAAAAGACCATAGAAATTGTCCACTGTATCTTGGAACAGTCCTGGGTGAATGTGCCAGGATGCTGGGCAGCTCTGTTCCAGCGATCATTCTGAGGAGTTCAGAAGCTTCTTTTCATCTGGTTTCTGTGACATCCCCTAGTTCAATGCTCCTCAGAATTTCGCTGCAGATGGATCACTTGTGGAGCCTGTTAAATGCAGTTTCTGATTCTGGATGTTAGTTATTTGGCTGTTAGTTACATGCTCCCTGGTGCAAGGGATACCTAGAAATGAAGAGCCTGTGTAGAAAGCCATGGTCCCAAGCTATAGACTGTGACTATGGGGGAGACAAAAGGGGACATTGGTGGTGAACGAGCAGATTCTGTTGCTCACTGTTTGCTGGATCCTTCTCTAGTAGCAATTCTGCAGAGACATTACGTAGGACAACTGGCCGCCATTCTTTCACCTATGGTGTTATAAAGTGTTGATTGCTGATAATAGGTAGAATATGAGAAGATCCAAGTTTAAGAACACATCTAAATTTGTGTATGCAAACTCAAGTTTTTCCTTATAGTAATCTCCCTTGTACATGCTGATACGCCTCCTTGGGTAGAAGGAAGATGGGTGGAGTTAAAACTAGTGTGCCCACGTGGTGGGTAATTTTGTGTCACCTTGACTGGGCTAAGGGAAGCCCAGATAGCTGGCAAAACATTATTTCTGGGTGTTTCTGAGAGGGTGTTTTCTGGAAGAGATTGTTAGCATTTTAATCAGGAGACTGAGTAAAATGATCTAAGACCCTTAGCAGTGTGGCATTATCCAGTCCTTTGAGGGCCTGAATAAAGCATAAAGGCAGAAGAAGGATGAATTCTCTTTCTTCTTGAGCTGGAACATCCATCTTCCCCTGTCCTTGGACATTGGAGGTTCTGGTTCTTTGGCTTTTAGCTCCCACCTGGTTCTCAGGTCTTTGGCCTTCAATTGAACTATATCCCAGCTTCCTGGGTTTCCAGCTTGCAGAAGGCATATTATGGGACTTCTTAGCTTCCATAATTGTGTGTGCCAACTTCCATACTCAACCTCCTCGTATATATCTGTATATAATCTATTGCTTCTGTTTAACCCATAGAACCCTGACTAATACAGCCAGCAAAACCACCTATGAGCCTCACTCATTCCTGTGACAAATATTTAAAGAACAACTATTTGAAAAGCACTGAACTTGGTGTTGGGGATGTAGCACAGAACAGGACAGTTGGAGGAGACTGCCTGAGTTCAAATTCCATCCCCATACTTGGCATTGAACAAATTAGTTACCGTCTCTGCTACAGCTTCCTCATCTGTAAAATGGTGTGATAATGATATCTCATAGGTTATGATGAGGATTCACTGAGATAATGTATCAGTCCCACTTATTATGTCTGCTCTCAGGGAAGTGACACTTTTAACATTCCTCGTTATGTGTGTCCCTGCAGAAAATAAACTGAGAATCACTGCTCCAGGGATTGTAGAGACCTGGACCCCAAAGTTATGTGCCCTCCTGAAAGCAAACAGTAGGGGTCAGCTGGCTCTGGCCTGGGGCTTGCACCATTTTTGATCACTTCTGTGGAGGGAGGAATGGTTTCTTTAGTAGGTGCAGAGGTTCCATTTAACCACCAGCTTTCAACTTTCTTTCTTTGATGAGGTATAAACATTTTGTCAACCTTTCTGCATCACCTCAATTTTGTTTCTGATGTTGAAGATTACTCTGTCAACCATGGAGTGAACTTACTAGTAGTCGGTGTTCCTTCATTTCTTGTATGTCCCCAAGAATTTCCTATTTACAGGACTGAAGTGACCTTAACTTGCCGAGGTTTTCTTATTATCCATTTGAGTTCAAGACGTCTCTATGCCACCCTCCCTCACACTGTCACAGCTCGTCTTTCGAATTCTGTTCTACATGTCCTTACATATCATGACCCCAGTGATGTGAAATTCTTGCTTGGACTAAGTCTGCAAAATAAGCCCCAATGTTATGGTAGGTGGAACCTCAATAGAATGCTTCAAAGTCATGTGCCAACTTTATGGCTTCTTTGTAATTTTCTGATTTCTTTCTTTCTTTCTTTCTTTCTTTCTTTCTTTCTTTCTTTCTTTCTTTCTTTCTTTCTTTCTTTCTTTCTTTTTACTTAGAAAACAGAAGAAAAATGACAAGGAGGTTTAGGATATGTGTACATGTTGGACACTGTCTTTCATGGATCATACCCTCCTGTGTCCGTCTGATGGAATCCATGGTTCTGTTCCTTAGACATGTATACATATGCAGCAGCAGACATAACTTAACAGAAAATTCCAGTTGTTTTAAAGATCTCTTTAAGTCCATGAACTCCAGGCCAGAAAATATCAAAATGGGACATCCTTAGAAATGCACAGTTAGAGGCAAATATGTGCTATATTTCAGCCTATATGCCAAAGTTTTATTTCAAGCAAAACAAGTCAACATGGATTTTATTGAAGGACATTCGGCATTTATTTATTTCAGTCGTATTTTTAAGCAACCCTTCAAAACCCACTTTATTGATTGAGCGCCATTAAATAGGATTCTACCATTTAAAATCTCTTTTTACTTACTCAGGACTATAATGACTGAAGCCCATTAGCAGTGTTGTTACACATGATAACATTGGCCGATCCATCAGGAAATGTATTACCAGCTCTCCTAACTGGTTCATTTAATTGAATCATCTTGTTGTGTTTCCTGGATCATCTTCTCATCATCCAGGACTTTAATCGAATGGCAAAAGTCATCTTCATGCATATGGTCACTCAGAGGTCTATAAGCTTGTGCAATTAGATAACTTACAGAAATTTTGTTTTTGTGTATTTTTCTCTTCACATTCAAAGAAGGTAGACAGTATTTTGACCTCCTATGCCTTAAGAGCAGAGTAGACAGTGGAAGTTGCCTTTAGAATATTTTTCCTTGAGTTTTGCATTCTGAAAGTAGGAGAAAGAGATGTATGTTGTAGGTAGGGGAGATGAGGCAGACTGGGAGAGATTTCACCAAGAACTAGGGAGGTCTGCGTGGTCACAGACCACCTCCCTCTCAGCACCTGGAGAGAAGACAAGAGCTTGGAGGATGAGGGGATTGGAGAAAGGGAATGGCTGTTTTGTCAGCCTCTTGTAGGGACAGGTTTAGGACCCCCAGACACCTGCCCTGGACGGAGCTGGACTTCAAGGCATTATGTACATGTCAGCATTAACTCTTGGGAACTCAAACCAGAGGCCATCCAGAAATGTTTTCCTCATGCCTGGGACATTCACAGGGATCTAGGGGAGAAGAGTATGAATAATGACCACAACTGAATTTCCTACCAGAACAGTCATGAAGGTGGGGTGGGATGTTAGAACCAGACTTATTGTAATTTCAAGAAAATAATGTTCTATGACATATCCTGTACACCAGAGTTTGTGCAGTAAGGTTCACACACAGAGGGATGCAGATGCAAGTTCTGCCTTCATGGCGCTCATAGTGAGCTAGGACAAGTAAGATATAAATACAAACTGACATAGGCAGACATAAGAAATTATGGGAATTCAGGAGAAGGAACAAAATATGTCAGAGAGATCAGGAAGAGTCCCATTGAAGAAGTGATTTTTGAGCACATTTTGAAAAAGTGGTACAATTTAGATATATGTAAACAAGAAAGAGATATTTCAAAGTAGGGAGTTATGTGAACAGAAGCATAAAGATGGGGCATTGTGACGAATAAGAGTAGCTCAGTTAAATTGTAGATTGCAACAAAGGGATAGTGGGAATCATCTCTGAGAAGATAGGCTGGGATTATGCTCACAGTTTTTAGAGGAGAAAGGATGCTCCAATGGAAACATAGAGATTGGATCCATATCTTGCAGTCTATATGGACTTGGGTAAATTTCTTAATCTCTGAGTCTCAGTTTTTTTTTTTTTTTTTTTTTTTTACCTATGGAGTGGAGATAATAACCCTACCTTGTAGGGTTGTACTTAGAATTAAAATAATAACGATGACAACAATGATGATTGATGCCACTTTTTGAGCATCAAGGAATCTGTGTCTGGCATGCACTGGTGCTCAATAAAGGTGTCTGTTGTTGTTATTATCATTATTACTCAGCTATTCAAAGTTCTGTACTAGAGTGTGAGGAATCTGTGGTGCATACATTGGTGAGTACTAGACATTGCTAGTGTTTATCCAAACTTCTACTTCTTTCCTCCTGAGTACATAACTCCTTGAGATTAGGCATGGGCCTGGGACTTGCAAAGACCAATAAGATGTGCTACTTCCTTACAGAAGCATTTAGGTGATGGTACACAAGTCTCCATTCTTTCTTTCTCTGCTCTGGAAAGCCTTGAAGCATTGCTTTGAGACGAAGGTTCAGATGGTGTGGGAGCTTCTGGCAGCCTGAGTCCTTGAGTGATTATGATCAGCAGAGTCCCCATCCCCTGCTAACTAGTGCAGACATGTAGTAGGAGAGAGAGAGATAGAAACCTTTGTTTTTAAGGTCACTGAGATTTGGGGAGATGTTTGTTACTATGACAAAACCTAGCTTGTCCTGACTGATGCATCTTTGATGCAGTTTGTCAATGCAGATGTAGAGCACTGTTTTGCTTAAAATAAAGAGATAGTTGGCTTCTCTTTTTAGCTCAGTCCTGTCAAGTATGATGAATCCCTGATCCCTAAAGCCCTTCACTGTCACACAGTCCTTGGACAGTAAGCTTGTTTATCAACCTCTTGTTTTCCTACACCCAGAAATCCTACCTATATGGTTCTCATTCTAATACCTCAAGCCCATTCTTTAAGCAGTTATCTTTTTAACCTCAAAACTCATTCATTTTATCTTCTTTTCTTTCTCCTTAGCTATAGCACTAATCTGTTTCCATTTTGTTTCTTATTTGTCAGTTAATTGGTCTGTTTATAGCAAAAACAATGGAATTTGAGTTTCTTATCACTGGGAGGATTTCTATTATTCCAAACCAAAATGGTGATGACAAAAGCATGTATGGCATGTTCCCTATATAACGGGCATATGACAGCTAAGCACTTGCCATATATTAGCTTAGTTAACCTTGACAACAACCTGTGAAGTAGGTACAGCTATTTCTCCCTATTTCATAGATTTTAGAGAAACTGAGGCACAAAGCAACTAACACAGTTAGGATATGGTGGAACCAGGACTCACACATAGGGATTCAGACTCTGGAGCCCATATTCTTAAATGCTACATCATACTACCTCTTTGCAGGGTCCAGCTATTATTTAATGAAAAGAATCTCTTTATTTGTGCATTCCTATCAAGATGTCTCACCAGGTATTGTTCAATAGGTTGGTTATCTCTTTTCCTGCCTCTTTCTGTCTTTCTTTTCTTCCAAAGATATTATTATATTAGGTATCTCCCAATGATCATATATACTAAATTCTGTTTTTAAAGTCTCAAAGAAATTATAATCCATTTGAAGCAATTTCTATTAAATTTTATGAAATTATTAGAGATTGAGTTTCAAGAAAACAGCTGAGAGCTAAGTTATCTGGTACAGCCTAAGTCTGAATGAGCTGGGGAAAGGTCGGTCAGCGTGGCTTGGATTAAATAGGGAATGCTTTGGAGATCTGAGCCTAGAAGGATGGGAAGGGATCGGATAGTAGAAGGGAGGAGTGATAGGCAGGAATTAAATTGAATCTGTGATTTAAGAGTGGATAATCTGAGAAGTTTTTGCTGAGAAAACATGACAGTAGTTAACTATCACGGCATGTAAATGTGCTTGTGAGAATGATTTCTTTGAAACTCCTTTACACTGTGTCTTAAAATAACAACAAGGCTTCCAAATTATAGATACAGAAATTACAGAAATAGAGCTCAGGAAGACAGATTTTTTATGGGAAAGTATTATTCACCGGGAGTTAAAAGCTTTTATGCTTTATAGAAGCTCTTAGGGTTGAAGCAAATCTAGTGTTCATTTATAGCCTAACTCATTTATGCAGTGCTGGGGGATTTTGCAAATGCAACCTCAATTCTGCCCTTCCCTGAACTCAGAGAATGCCTCAGGCTGTATTTGTTCATAAAGGTGAATTTCTTTTTGAAGAGCGATTTGATTTAATTTTTGTTTTTCGTGAAGCCTATTACTATGTGTGTAAAACTTTCAAGCATCCACAGCTCTGTTTTATCCTTCTGTAATGAGGGAACTGTGCATTCATCTGTGCTTCTGAGTGCCTGATTCCCAGTCGCAGTCATGCTTTCGGAAGGGAAAAGCAGTCACCCTTGGAACTAAAATCTCTTTTTTGAGTTTTCATGAAGATCTGCCAACATTTACCAGAATACAATTGTCTTGGTAATCCCAGCGTATTTACTGAATCACCAATGGGAATCCAGGAAACTACCTCTTTCAATGATCTCCTTTTATTGAGCTTAGAATTGTAAGAGGGCCTTGGAAACCATCTGATCCCACCACTTTATTTTACTGGTGGGACTCCAAGATCTGGGAGAGGCGAGTCCCATTTGCCCACAGCTAGCAGTGATAGAGATGAGGAGTTGGTTCTCTAGTCACCAGCCCTCCCTTTCCCATGCTCTGTGCTGCCTTGGGTCTCCTGGTGAGATTGTGCTCTGAGAATTGTGAATGGATTAATGACTCGTTGATTGTTAAAGACTTCCAAGGAAGAGGTAAGAGGGAGGAAGCAGATTTCATGATCAGGAGCAGATGACACCATCAGGATTAATTTGATCCTTCCACAAATCCAGACTTTTTTCCTCTTGATTGCGTCTCAGTGGTGATTGGGTCTCAGAGCTAGATTGTTACGGGAACATAGTAACAGCTTTGTATAAAATGGTATGTGAATCAGCAAGCACCTACTGAGTATGGACTCTGTTTCCAGCCCTCTGCCGGGTGTTATGAGTCATGGTGAAGGATAAACCATCGTCCTGACTCAGAAGGATAGGACTGCGTATTTTTGGGGAGGCACAATTAAGCAATGTCAAAGAAAGAGCACATGTAATCAGAGTTTCAGTTATATGGTGTGTGTGCTGCAGGAGTTCAGAGGAGAAGATTGGTGTGGTTGGAACTGCGGGCAGCTTGGCAAATCTTCATGGAAGAAATGGGGCTTGAGTGGCACCTATTGACAAATATCTAAAGACAGTAGTACTAGGATGCCCCCACCCACCCTGAGTCTTCTCTTTCCTGAGTCACTCATCCCCATGTCTACACCCTACCTACGTTCATGATTTCCCAGAACAGCTGTGGCTTGAACTGAGTTTCATTTTATTAAATTATGTAATTTATTGTGAAACCAAATGTGATTGTTTAAATTAATGTGACTGAAGACCTTTTATATATGTTCAAAAAACAAAAATCCTTTAAAACAAATGGGACACTTTCTTTTGTTTGAAGAATATGATGGCAATACTCATTATCTGTCCTCACCCATTTCTAATTCTAACTTATTACATTTTTAGTTTATGATTTGCACTGTGACTCCTCAAACAGTATTTTATTTGATCATGAAAGTAAACTGTAAAGAAAATAGGATATCGTTCTTGTTACTATTCCTGTTTTATAGATGAAAAGACTGAGATTCAATGAGGTTAGGGGCTTTGCCCAAAGGTGTATAGCTGAGTGATTGCAAAGAGATTTGAGTACAGACCCTCTGAGTTCCAACCCAGGGTTTCTTTCCATGCCCTCACCCCCAAATTGCCTGGTTAATTGTTTTAATTGGCATTTTTATTCTGTGGTTCTTATTCTTTTATTTCCCTGAAGAATAAAGATAAAAATCAGCCAACAGAGTACAGTCTTCGTAGCACTATTTGAAGTACATTTTTCAAAGTCTACAAGTGTTGATGAAACTTTTGGAATCACAAGAGCTTTTACCAGTTCCAGCCCTGGTATTTGGTTGACTTTTGTCTACCAGAATTGATCCTTTTCTGTAACCTTCTTTTCAGTGATACTGAATCCAAGATATTTGCCAATTGTGAATTTTCTGATTCTTTCCCATTTCATTATTTTTACCCAGGCTCCTAAGAAATTGGAAATCACTCATCACTTTTAGTATTCATGGCAGATGGTGGAATATTTTTATAGTTTTCCAAAAAATCACCAATGCTACATTCTGCAATGGTTGATATTACAGAAACGTGACATCTGAAACTTTAAAAATTTGCAGCAAACCACCATGGCACATGTATACCTATGTAACAAACCTGCACTTCCGCACACGTATCCCAGAACTTTAAGCATAATAATAATAACAAATTAACATCACAGAAGAATTGTGTGCTTTTTCAGTGTTCCTTAACATATATGATCTCTGAAGGCAATTTTTTTCTCTTGTGACAAAGTCATGAAATAGATTTCTTGTTTATTTTTCATGGCCGGTTAAGTGTCATGTTTCAGCTTTTTTGTGAAACCCTAAACCAGGCATTTATGTGTATGTATGTGTGTGTGCACATGTGTGTGTGTGTGTGTGTTTGTTAATAGGGACCAGAAGACAAATTGAAAACATAGTCACTATTCTTGAAGAGCACTCAGTCTATTTGGGGACACAGAATATTCCCTTTTGCAAGTGTCATTAGAATTGGTAGTCACTACTTATGATGGTTAATTTTAAGTGTCAGTTTGGCCGGCTGTGGGATGCCAGATTAAATGTTGTTTCTGAGTGTGTCTGGGAGGGTGCTTCAGGATGTGATTTGCATTTGAATTGGTGGGCTCAGTAAAGTAGATAGTCCTTCTTAGTGTAAGTGGACATCGTCCAATCCATTGAGGACCTGAATAGAACAAAGGGTTGAGGAAGGAGGAACTCATTCCTTTTTTTCTGCCTCCCTGTCCGAGCTGGGACATATCGTATTTTGTCCTGTCCTCGAGATGGGATTTGCATCATTTGGTTGCCTTTGTTCTTTGGCCTTTGGACTTGAACTGAATTATACCACCAGCTTCCCTTGATCTCCTGCTTGCATATGGCAGATCGTGGACTTATCAGCTTTCACAATTGCATGTGCCAATTTCTCATAATAAATCACATATATAAGACTTTTATATGTATATGTATGTATGCATGTATGTGTGTATGTGTATATGTGTATATATACTTTTATATATAGTGTGTGTATGTATTTGTGTATGCATGTATATGTATTGTGTTTTCTGTTGGTTCTGTTTCTCTGGAGAACTCTTATTAATACATTACTCACTTAGGGAGAACTCAATCTTTCAAAATATAATGAGGAAGGCCATTTTTTGGTGGCAAAAAGTCATAAACAATGTTTTCTTTAACCCTTGGTGCTTATGCTCTGGGTGGATATCTCATTAATTTCACAATAAATTATGATACAAGGAAATGGGAAATAAGTGACTTAAGAGAAAACATGCTCCAATGAGGGAGAGAGAATTTCTGACAGCTAATCATGAAGGTAATCTTGGAAAACTTTATATTGTAAAAATATCTTGAAGAATGGAAGGCTTTTTGATAGATGGAATTGGAAAAAAAAAACCTACTGGCCTGTAGAAAATACTGAATGAATGAATGAAGAATGAATGAACAAATGGTGGACCTCAGGGTATGCTCTGAGAACAGCATGGCTGGGAGAGACGGTGTGTGTGGGGCGAGGGGTGGAAGAGAATAACAGGTATCAGAATGTTTGCTACTCAGAGCTTTCTTTCACCATTCATGACTTCACTGTAACCAAAATACAGTGTACAGATTTACTCTCTGTTTTATCTTTTGAGGACAGTGCTACCCATAGGGACTGACTTGTTTGAGCACGGGTTGTGAGGGCTTGGCGAGGGTGAGATGGCAGACACGTATGCCTTGTGCTTACACTTTATACTCAAATGATTCTATTTATTTATACATATACTTGAAAAAGCTTCCAGTAACCCAGAAACTTTTTCTGTTATGGCCAAACACAAAAACGAGTTTTAATACGTTTACCTTCAGAAGGGCTCCATTTTAATCAGGTTAATTGTGTGCCACTCCACGTTGGGTTTCAAGGAGATGCATATGAAGTTTGAGTGTTGATAAACCTTTCAAGGCCGGGTGGCATTTGGAAGATACACTCCAGGATGGCCATTCTGACCAGTCAGTGCCCAAGCCTGTCAGTTGTATATTTTATAAATCATCCTCAAATGCAGGGATAAGTGAAATACTTTGTATTACTCTGGGCAAACCATTCACCTAAAAAATGCCATGTTGGTGATATGTCATGATTAGTAATATGCCCTATTATACTGAATGAGAATCATTTTCATTAAAAGTCTGATGTTTTAGCGGGTAACTGCATTAGAAATTCACAGTGGTAAAAGCATGCCTGATGCTTGAACAATAGAAGCAGATTTTAACTTGTTATGAGCATAACATGACTAAGGTGAAGATAACAAAGTAAAGAAGCCTCTCCCACATGTATGGCGTGTGGGAAGTTAAATGATGTGTTTGAGGCCCTGGAGCCAGATGAACTGGGTACAAATCCTGACACTGCCATTTGCTAGCTGTGTGGCCTTGGACAAGTTTCTTAACTGTTCTGTAAAATGAGTATGACAATCATTTTACTTAAGGCTGTCCTGAGGGTTAAGTAGTTTAAGTATGGAAAACCCTTCAGACAGTTTCTGGTACATAGTAAATGCTCAATCAATGTAAGTAATTACATTACGTATCCTTACGATTACATTCATTTATTTGGAGTACAACTAAGAAATACATTGCTCTAACACATACACACATATAGATAAGGAACAAGAAATATTTTTCTTGTAACACTTTTTATAATTACACCATCATTTTGGTTGTGCCTGAAGGTCTTATTACCAAAGTATACTTCCATTTTTCTTAAAATTTCCCAACTGAAAGTGGAGAGTTGCCTTTCTAAACTTACCTTCTGTCCCCGCTTCCCATGGGTGCTGAGAGCTTGGCATTTTGCAAAATTGCTTTCACATTCTTTTCTTAAAAAACCATTTCAATTTATTTTTATTTTTTGAGATAAAATCTCACTCTGTCTCCCAGGCTAGAGTGCAGCAGCAGGATCTTGGCTCACTGCAACCTCCACCTCCCGACTTCAAGCGATTCTCCTGCCTTAGCCTCCCGAGTAGCTGGGACTACAGGTATGCACCACAACATCCAGCTAATTTTTTGTATTTTTAGTAGAAACGGGGTTTCACCATGTTGGCGATGCTGGTATCGAACTCCTGACCTCAGGTGATCCACCCACTTTGGCCTCCCAAAGTGCTGGGATTGCTGGTGTGAGCCACTGTGCTAGGCCCACATTCTTAAACTGTTAACTCACATTCCCCAAATGTGGAAGGGGGTCTTTCCACCTTAAAAAGGGTAATCGTAATGTTCTCTACCACCCGACATGCAATGCCAAGGTGGCTGATGTGGAGACATGGAACGCCAACATGGCTGATGTGGTGACATGGAACACCAGGGTGGCTGATGAGAGACACCCAGGCCTCTGACTGAAAAGCGAGCTGGAGGGCTAAGTAACAGGTGAAGGAAGTGGCCAACTTTCCCTAAGCATATTAGAGCAAAGCCAATCCTCTTTGGAAACCAGGTGATAAAAGTTCAATGTTTAAATTAACTCTCAGTGACCTCAGTTTCATGTTTCTTTGGAAGGATGAGCATTCTAGGCAGAGGGAATGAATGTGCAAAGGCTCTGAAGTTGGATTGTTTTGGAACTTCAAGGGGTTCTTTGCAGTCAGAACATAAGCTAAGAGATTCAAGGGCAGACAGGAGGGAGTTTTAAAGCGGGCAGGGGCAGGCTTAAAAATAACACTATTGGCTGGGTGCAGTGGCACAGGCCTGTAATCCCAGCACTTTTGGAGGCCGAGGTGGGCAGATCACAAGGTCAAGAGATCAAGACCATCCTGGCCAACATGGTGAAACTCCCTCTCTACTAAAAATACAAAAATTAGCTGGGCGTGGTTGCATGCACCTGTAGTCCCAGCTACTCAGAAGGCTGAGGCAAGAGAATCGCTTGAACCCGGCAGGCAGAGGTTGCAGTGAGCCGAGATGGTACCACTGCACTTCAGCCTGGTGACAGAGTGAGACTCCATCTCAAACAGCAACAACAACAACAACAAATCCCAAAACCAACAACAACCAAAAACCCACTATTGACCAAATATTAATTGAACACCTACTATGTCCCAGGGACAGCATTAGTAAATAAGGTGGTAATACTTACTGTTTTCAGTAAGCTTATGGAACTTGAAATACCTTGAGTATCAGGCTAAGCAGTTTGGCTTTTATTCTGTGATGATGGAAAATGATGAAGATATATTAAGTTATGGAATGATATGATTAGATCAGCATTTTAAAAGATCACTCTGATGGAAGGGCAGCCAAAGGAAGCCTCATTGGCTAGAAGACCACAGCAAATGTCCACACAAGAGATGGCAAAACTTAAACAGCAATGATGCAAGGCATCGATATTTAGGAAGCAGAATTGACAGGATTTGATGGCTAATTTTAAGTGGCTAGTAAGGTAGAAGGAGAAAGATAAGATAAATCGCAGGATTCTGTCTTGGATAACTGGTTATATACTCAACAAACATGAGGGGTCAGTGACACATAAAGCTTCTAGAAGCCCAGCACAGAGCTTATTGCAGAGTATGTATGCAAAATGCTGGCTGTAGTCAAACACCTTGCACAGTACTTGACCCAGAGTACGTGCTTAATATCTATTAGTAAAGGGCAAGAAAATGTCATTTCAGATTTATTAAAGTAAGGCAGATCCAACTGGATCACGGACAAAGCCCACCTGCCATAGCCCAGCATTCTCAGAGGAAATAATGCAGCTAGAAGAGAAATTGAAGACGTGGTCACTATTCCTGAAGAGTGCACAGTCTAACCGAAAAGACACAATATACCCCTTTGTAAGTGGCATCAAATGGTCACTACTGTATATACTTAGGTAGATTTCAATCAGTTTTTCAAACAGTAATGAGTAAAGTCCTTCCACATGACCAACAGCCATAAATACGCTCAGTACTTATACGAACTCAACATATAATTGGATCTCAATTTAAATCTGCTCACTATTGCAACTGTTTGATTTAGACTTTCTCTGAAGAACAGCATTTCAGGCCCCTCTTCCGGGTGGTGTACTTGCTAGTTCCCAGTACTTTTCTTCCTTGAACTACTGTACAATTCTTTTCTACTTGGAATGGTAGTCATTATTCCTATTTTCCTTTAGAGTTCACAAACCCTTTCAGCCTTCACAAATTACCTTGCCACTCATTTGACAATTTTCTAACACCTGGTGATATCCCTTCCATCATTTTCTTGATTTTATTTTCAAAATTTTATTGTTATTGAATTTTCAAATGTTATCTTCTATTCACAATTAAACAAACAAACTTTCCTTGAAGGCAGGGCCATTCATTAGAAGAGAGGAATAAGTCTTGTGTGCTCAACTCAAGTGAGGTTTTCTAGAACTTTCTGAAGTTTTCTGTAATGCCACAGGTTACATTATAAGTCTTCGTTGTACCAAATGACAGAGACTTAATCTCCATTAACTTGAGGCTGTCCCTGCATCGAGGGTCTAGAGGAGATAATGAGGAGATAATAGGGTTCCTCTTGGCATTTTCCTACCCTGTCATCCTCTGAGAGGTATACTGTTTAGTCTAGAGTTGTCAATTTACATAAGTTGCTGCTGCCTCTCCTATCATACCCTTCTTTATGACCTCTCAAGTTGGGCTATTGTCCTTGAGTGAGACATGGAATTCAAGCTGCTCCTCCTCTGCCCATACCCAGCATATAGTTATCACTTTCTGGCTTCTTGCCCACCTACCTAAACTTACACGGTGGAAGGAGCATAAGACTTTCTGTGTCATAGATGTCCTAAACTTGCCTGTCAAGCTTCCAGCCTCACCCTGAGGTGGTGGGCAAGACAGGTCATGGAGCTCCCTCTCCCAGAGATACATAATTTGGGTAAATATATATTGCCTTGTTTTTGACTCTTCTTTCTGTACTGGCAGAATCTTGATTTAGTCTTTGGGACTCTAAGTTTTTCTCAACACGTATTTTAATTAAAAATCTAAAATTTATGCTCTGAGTTCTGTTTATTAACATTTGAAGTGTTGGTTTTTGAGTTTCTAAAGAAACAGCTCCCTTTCCCTTCTTCCATTGTTTTTGACATTGTCCACTTGCTGAGGTACCCCAACACGGGGAACAGAGACAGGGACACCTGAACATACAAAGTTTTAAAATATCTTGGTTAATATATCTAAATAGTATCTTACCCCATTTGTCTTTCTATTCCAAGAAGTAATGGCCTGGTGACTAGAAAGGAATCTAGAACTGGTGGTGGTCTGGTTATTACACTGTAAGATCTTTATCAAGCTGATGTGCTGAGTGTCTCTTTCATAAGACCCACAGCAGTGATTTTCAAATGCAGACGATTTTCAGAGACTCCAGGAGATGCTGACTGAAGGAGGGAGTTTGGAGATCCAGGAATTTGTAAAAATACCTTCCTGGATCTAGAATAGTAATACTCAACCTCCAGTGAATATCAGAAGTATCTAGAAGGCTTGTGAAAGCAGATTGCTGGGCCACACCCCCAGGGTTTTGATCCAGTAGATGTGGAGTGAAGCCTGATATTTTACATTTCTAACAAATTCCCAGAAGATGCTGCTGCTGCAGTTCTGAAACCCCTGTTCCCCTTTGAGAATTGCTTCTCAAGTGAATGGTTCTCATACTTTGATACATTTTGAAATCATCTGGTTAGCTTTAAAAAAACCTTAATGCTGAGACTACACCTCATCCTAAGTCTAGCAGAATCTCAGGGCATGGGATCCTAGGCATCAGTCATATTTCAAGCTTCTCAGGTGACTCTAATTTGCACCCAATTTGAGAACCAGTTCTCTCATCTTTTGATTTTCAAACTTCAGTGACTAGAGATTTCACCAGAGTACTTGGTTAAAATGCAGATTCTGGTTCAGTAGGTTTGAGGTGGGGAAGTTTGTGTGTTTCTTTTTCACTTCTCGAAGTGTAGAACTTACATAAATCCAGAAAATGCACTACATTTAAGTGAATGGTCTGATGAGTTTTGACAAACGTGTACACATATGTAACCATACCACAATCAAGATATGGAACATTTCATTACTCTTTCAAGTTTCCTCATGCCCTTTAAAATCAATTTCTGACCTCTCAGCCCTGGGTAATCACTTACTTGTTTTCTGTCACTATAGATTTATCTTACCTCTTCTGAAATTTCACATAATTAGAATCATACAATTCTTATTATTTTCTGTCTGGCTTCTTACCTGCTGAGTAGAGATTCCGCCTTTCTAATAAGATCTCAGGTTTGTAGACCACACTCGTTTCTCCAAAGCAAGGCACTTAAGGGTTTAGAAATCTCTGACTTACAGTATTCATCTCAGAGACTTGTGCATGATTGATATTTATTAAACAGGATATACTCAAATGATTTTTCATTTTTAATATCAAGTCTTCAAAATCAGAGGCTGCGATAACTATAAGTTCTGTGGGGAACAAGGCAGGTACCGCCTGTCCCAGGCATGAGATCCCTGGGATAAGACCAGGGAGATGAGTACTTAGGGAGGCCCAGGAGGAGGAGCAGCAGCGCCGCCTTGATGAAGGTCAGGATTTGGTGGCCCCCGAGGTTATACCAAGGCTCTGAATCCACAACATGAAACAGGTTTGCTCTTGGTTTTGCTTTTCTTATGCCTCTATATCCAAATGATAAGGTGCTTCTTTCCTTGGCTTTGACAATTTGGGGAATTGCAAAGCTCAGGAGAAGGTAAGATAAGATGCCTGCAATAGCATTTTAGAAAAATGATGTGTAATATCCACTTTATGACATCTAAATGAGGTCTCTCTTAGCTGGTTCCCAGGGTCGTGCCCACTGCTGACTTTAATACACCCACATGCTTGCACTCACCTTTCATCATGTCAACAGACTTAAAGAATACTTTGTTTGTTTTTTATCTATTGTGTCCCTTGTTAGATGAGAGTATATTTTATATTTCTTATTAAATGGCAACAGTTATTTCTGAAGACTGATAATTTATAGCTCCACTCCTAGGAAAAAAACTGCAAGGGGTTGGTGGGAGAAATAAACCTCTTGTTTTATTATGCTCTGGGAACTGATTATGGGTATAAAAAAATAGAACAACTCATACATCCACCAGAGCTTATTGTATTATCAGGTAATACACCTGCCTCTCTGATAAATAGGACTCAGTAGAACAGTTAATAAAAGCCCGAGAGTTATTTGGTGCAGAAATACAACAGTATAAAGCTACTCAAATGCAGTCTACAGTGATTTTTTTCATCATAAGAAAGGCCTTGAAATTCTAACAGTAATTGAAGGCGATGCTTCCCACACCATCAAAACAGAGAGAGGACATTTCATGTTTCACCCGGAATCTTTCGTGGACTCTAAGTCCCAGGAGCTGAATATTTTGCAAACACACAAAACTAACAATGCACCCCAAATCACACTCGTATGTGGCTTTGAATCTTTATAAAGGTTTACACGGCACTCCCCCCGCCCCACACCCAACACACGCACACACACAATCTCTTTGGATTCTAATAATAACCATGTGGCTTAGGCTGTGTAGGCATCATCTGAATTTGGCTGATGGTGATGTGAAGCCCAGAGACAATAAGGGACTTACCCAGCCTCTCAGGCCACTGCAGGCAGAACTGACTCCAGAACGCCACAGCCCGCCACTCCTTCTACAAGGCAAGAAATAAATGATGTTTGTGATGAACTTGTGGCATTATGTTTCACAAAATGGGAGATCACAGAATTCTTGAGCTAGAAGTGTCAGCAACAGATGATTGTGAGAGCCACTTTGCCAGCAGAACATGCCTGTCCAAATGTCCTGGGAAGCTATTATTGATTTGGCTGTAGATGAGCTGGAGTTGTGGAAGCTCTTAGACACTTTTGGTGATTCAAAGTTTTCTCCCCCCACCTTTTTTTTTTCCTTTGCCATGAAGTTCTTGATATCTGACAGACACAATTTTTACTTATTACAGATTTTTTCTCATTTCATTTTCTTGGAATTCGAAAAACAAATGCTTGCTGATGGTTTGGATGTGGTTTGTCTATGCCAAAACTCATGCAGAAATTTGATCCTCAGTGTGTCAGTGGTGGGAGGTGGTGCCTTGTGGAAAGTGGGTCATGGATGCAGATCTATTATAAATAGATTAATGTCTCCTGCAGGGGTGAGTGAGTTCTGGTTGTTGGGATGAATTAGTTCCCATGAGAGCAGATTGTTAAAAAGAGTGTGGCTTCCTCAGTTTCTTTCTCTCTTGTCATGTGAGTTCTTTGCACATACCCACTGCCCTTCTGCTTTCCGCCATGAGTGGAAGCAGCATGAGGTCATCACCAGAAGCCCGGCAGATGCTGGCACCATGCTTCTTGAACTTCCCAGCCTGCAGAACCATAAGATGAATAAACCTCTTTTTTAAAAAAAAATAAATTACTCAGCTTCTGGTATTCTGTTATAGCAACACAAAATGAACAAAGACACTGCTCATGATACTCCAAACACAATCCGTCAGGTAGGTGAGGAAAATAAAGCCAACTTTGTGTATATACACAACATTTTCTTTGTCCATTCATCTGCGGATGGACATTTAGGTTGATCCTATATCTTGTCTATTGTGAATAACGCTGCAGCGAACACGGGAGTGCAGATATCTCTTCAACATACTGATTTCAGTCTCTGTAGATATGTATCCAGAAGTGGAGTGCTGCATTATATGGTAGTTGTAGTTTCAGTTTTCTGAGGAACCTCCATAATGTTTTCCATAATGGCTGTACTAATTTATATTTCCACCAACAGTGTTACAAGGGTTTCCTTTTCTCCACATCATCACCAACCCTTGTTATCAGCCATCTTTTTGATATTAGCCATTCTAATAGGTGTGAGGTGATGAATCATTGTGTCATTGTATACACATACCAAAACACCACGTTATACCTCATAAATTTATACAATTATGATGTCCATTAAAACATGTTCATATCACAAAAAGAAAATAAGGCCACCTTTAAACCTAATAGGACCCAACAGTTCCAAATGTGCTTCATATGTCCTATGGCTTTAACCCACAGAACAGCTCCTTGAAGTGAACATTATTCTTTGTGCCCATTTTACAGAGGGGGAACCCACAGCTAGAGAGGTCCAGTGACTTTTTCAGGATGCACAGCAAATTAATGCCTGTAATTCACCTCTGGGTTTTCTGTCTACAAACCTAGAGCTCTTTTTCACTCCTAGACTTTGGTTTCTGTTTGTTTGCTCATTTACTTTTTAAATTATTGTTTCCTTTTCACTGTTTGTTTTATTTGTAATCCAAACAATGCCAGTGTTAAGCTCATGATTGTAGGAATTTATTTCTTGCTGATTGTTATTATAATTTTTTTTTTTTTTTTGCTTTTGACCTTATGGTTTACACAGAAAGAGTTTTGTGGCAGAAAAATGGCAACTGTTACATTAGTCACTAAAGGAAAAATGAAATTTAATTTAATAAGTGTGTAATTCCACTCCTAGAGAAACTCATGCAGATCTGCACTAGGCTAGATGTGTAAGAGTGTTCATAGTGTCATATTGTTCATAGTAGCCATAAATGGGAAAAGAAATCCTAAATGCACACCACTAGTGGAAAGAATAAAGAAAGTGTGCTACAATCAGATGATGGATTACTCTATAGAGTTATAACAATAGCTGAGCTATAGCCATATACAACAACATGTAGAAATTTCATAAACATAACATTGGACAAAAGATATAAGATGGTCCATTTATTGAACACTTAGGAGAAAATGGTCAAGCTAAACTAAATTTTGTAGAGTTGAAAAGCATACAGAGGTGATAAAACTACAAATAAAACCCAGGCAATTATTACTAAAGTTAGGGTACTAATTACCTCTAGTGAGAGACATTGGGTCTGGATCAGGGATGGCCACAGCACATGGCCTTAGAGAGCTGATGGTATGCCTGTTTTTTAGTTACCTAGGTGTGCTCTTCATATGTGTATAGTCTTTAATCTCTATGTATATGTTTTATGTCCTTTTTCTTCATGTTTAATATGCTAACTTTCCTGAAAGATATGCTTTGCATGTATGCACACATGCATTCATCCATGTAGGCATATGTGCATTCATTTAATAGCCAAAGATCTTGCATGATCTCAGGGTCATTATTCTAAATACCTATACTTTTTGTACAAAATGAAAGAATGTGTTGAAGACTGAGTTGAAGACACTTAGAACTAAATCATCTTGTGGAGATTTTATTGTTTCAATGTATTTGCCATCTTTTTTGTTGTTGTTGCGTTTCCCCTTTTTTTCTAAAGTAGAG
Source organism: Mandrillus leucophaeus (assembly GCF_000951045.1). NCBI lineage: Eukaryota > Metazoa > Chordata > Mammalia > Primates > Cercopithecidae > Mandrillus > Mandrillus leucophaeus. The sequence goes on from NW_012110252.1 coordinate 4,913,824, forward strand.
AGAAGATAGCAAACACTGAATAATGGTAAACTCTATTAAGGTTACCATATTACTAAAATTTTAACATCCTAGACTTACAAGTAGATGAACACAAAATTTATTGTTCAAACTGGGATACTTTTGGAAGTAAAATGTGGCACTATTAATTACATTGAATCAGACATAAACCAGAACCATCTATGGTAAATAAAATTATATAGTCATGTTACCTGTGGAAATTAAATGGTCTAAACTCACATGAGGAAATAGTTCTCTTAAATCAAACAAGAAGTATGATTTTCCCAAAGAATGAAGAAGGAAGAGCTCTTAAAGGAAGATTCTTGTTTTTCTCCTTGATGACCCCCAGAATTAGCAACTCTGATGCTTATGTGGCCATTGTGCCTAGACTACTTGTATCAATTTCTTGGGTCTGTTCTGCTACTACCACAGACTGGGTGATGACAAAAATTTACTGTATCATAGATCTGGAGTCTGGAAGTCTGAAATCAAGGTGTTGGTAGAGCCGTGTTCCCTCTGAAGCCTCTAAGGGAAGATTCTTACTTGTTTCTTCCAGTTTCTGGTAGCTCCGGGCATTCTTTGGCTTGTGACAGCATCACTCTACTCTCCGCCTCTGTTTTCAGATAACCATTTCTGAGCGTGACTCTGTTTTCACATAGAGTTTTCCTCTTCTTATTAGGATGCTAGTAAACTGAATTAGGGCCCACCTTAAGAACTTCATCTTAACTTAATTGTATCTGCACAGATTCTATTTCCAAATAAAGGTCACTTCCATAAGTAGTGGAGGTTAGGACTTCAACATTATCTTTCTGAGGGACACAATTCAACTCATAACACCAACTTTTCGAACAAAAACCGTTTTTTCTTTTTTGGCTCATTGCTTCTTAGCACAGATTGTATGGGCTAATATTTCAAAAGGAACTTCAGTGAAATTTAAGTGGGAAAATAGCAGTACTATTTCCAAAGAACAATTTCCAAAGAACTATTTCCAGTAAAAGCGGTGAAGAGTTCTTTGTGTCAAGATAATCAGATTATCATGGATAATGTCAGGGATGCTGCTGTACTCTCCCTACCCGAGCTCCTTGCCTGTTTCATAGATGACACCTGTGGGAGCCATCTTGTTTTTCTAAGACTCGAAGCTCTTGTTCTTTGATGTATTGCCCTGTTCACAGTCAAATCCCAACTTCCCCACACTAATCCTTTTTTCTCTTTCAAATGGTCTTTTCTAACTAAGACGTTTCATTGAGTTATATGGAAGGAATCTGTCTAGGTCACCATTAATAGATACACATAATTCCAAGGTGGACGATCTTGCTTTTTCCTGACCCATGTTATGAGCAAAGTTCCTTCTGGGGAGTTTTGAGACAATATGCTTGGTTCTTTCTCTTTTTATTCCCCCCAGCCCCTACAGAAAAAGGTCTCCAATACAATATTACAGATGGTAGGCCCCCTCTTATTCAATGCAATTGGATCTTGTAGTTGTAATGTAAAAAAAAGAGATTATAAAAGTGACCTACACATACCATTTTTAGATAAACATATAAGTGTACATACATTTAATAAAATAAATAATATTGTGTTATTTAGAAGAGGAAAACTAATTTTTGTATTATGGTCCAATAATTTTTCAAGTTATGATAATATTAACTCAGATTTTTCAATGCAAAAACTAATTCATGTGTATTTTTATTTACTATATTAACAATTTTTGGCTGCAGCCTTGATCCAACATATCTTACCCTCCTCCTTCTTCTTCATATTTAGATTCATTTGTTTCTGTCATGGTGGTATAATTTCTGTATCATCCGTGATTCCGCTTTCTGACACATAATCTCCATTAATTCATTTGTTGTTATCTTCCTTCAATGTCACACATCAGGTGGACTACTCTACAATTTCTCCCTGATAGTGCTGAATAAATGGATGTCATGCCTTTTTTCAGCATAGATTTGCCCATCACTTATAAAGCTTTTAATTTTTGTAATTTTTTGGCATATGAATAATCTTTTGATTATATGGCCATAGATTTGTCCATTGGAGGTTCACTTTATCTTTATTGCATTTTCCATACCCATAATGCATTTTTCATTATTTACAATTTGAGTTAGAAAGTGGATCTACAGTTAGCGATATTGTACCAACATCAGTTTCCTGGTTTTGACAACGTACGATAATTAACGTAAGTTATTACCACGGGGGGAAGCTGAGTGAGAAGGGTACATGGAATGTTCTGTACTATTTTTGCAAATTTTTATGAGTCAAACTATTTCAAAATAAAAATTAGGAAATGGATCTGGAACTGGGAGACCTATGTGAAGACATCCACGTGCAGTATTATTCTGAATTCTTATACATTATTTTACACCGAAACTTTTACAGTTGGCATACTTGCATCTATATCAACAATAGTTTTTAGAACCTTGCTTTAATTTTACTGTAGAGACTCATCTAAGCATTTAACTTTATTTCTGAGAAACAGCTTTTTCTTCTCACTAGTGTGATTACTAATTATGTAATAAGTGATAATAAAAGTGTAAGTAATAATGAATAAGGCTGCAATTATAATCACAAGTACACTGGTGTGAATAGGTTTATAAACATCCAGAACTCAGCCTGTAGCCAGGCAGGGGCTGGAGTGCTTGCAGGTTCTTGGTTTGCTATGGCTTGCTGTGGGAATTTTTTTGCATGTTTGGGCTGGAGTGCTCGCAGGTTCTTGATTTGCAATGGTTTGCTATAGGAATTTATTCATGTTTTCCAAGCAAATAAAGAGTATAAATTTCTCCAGCAAGTTAATAACATGCAAGATGGTTCAGAAAGCTTGTACTATACCACAAGTGCTTAATCTTTCAATAGCAATTCCCTTAGGCTTATTCCTTTCACAGACAAGGAGGAAATGAGGGCCCCAAGAGTTAGAGTGACTTCCCAAAGACGTGGTGATTCAGAAGCTGCACTGGAGTTAGAACAGAATTTTCCAGTCTCTGAGTTTATGAATATTCCCATCTGGGTATCCTTTTGTTAAGGTCTTGGCTGAACAGTCCTACAGGAAGCATTAAACTCTTTTTCACCAAATTAGATTTGTAGGCTGGGTGACAACACTGACTTTAGCTTGAAGAAATTTATGAAGTTTTGTTTGTTTGTTTTGTGTGTGTGTGTGTGTTTTTTTTCCTAAAAGATATTCACTTTCTTGCTTGATCTTAAAGTCTATATTTAGGCTTGAAAGCTTAGATAATATAGAAAACTCTTCTCATCACACTGAAAATGAATTTTAAGTAGTTTTAAAGTCCATTGGCCTTCACATCAATTATTCTAGTCTCCTTCCACTGAACATTAAATTTTCTAGCAGAGATGAATTGCCTCTTGTGAGGTTTCACTTCCATTTTGTTTTAGTGGGATTTACATTGCTGCCTTTTCCAGGCTGTCAAGTTCTCCTTTCTGACACTTTCCAGGAAGAAGAGTAATGGAACAAGGAACAGGTAAAATCTTGGGGATGTGCATGAAAAAGTAACAGGAAACACTTGTGTTTGAATAACGAGGTACTTTGCCCCCTTCTCAAAGAAATTTTGTAAAAACCAAGAACATCTTACCGAAGAACAACATTATACAGGGCATGATATGGTTTGGCTGTGTCCCCACCCAACTCTCATCCTGAATCCTAATCTGAAATGTAATCCCCACGTGTCAGGGGAAGGACCTGGTAGGAGGTGACTGGATCATGGGGGCAGTTTCCGCCATGCTGGTCTCATGATAGTGAGTGAGTTCTCATGAGATCTGGTTGCTTGATAAGTGTCTGGTGCTTCCTGCTTCTCTCTCCTTCTCCTGCCACCATATAAGATGTGACTTGCTTCCCCTTTGTGTTCCACCGTGATTGTAAGTTTCCTGAGGCCTTCTCAGGCATGCGGAACAATGGGTCAATTAAACCCCTTTTCTTTATAAATTACCCAGTCTCAGGTAGTATCTTCATAGCAGTGTGAAAAAGGACTAGCATAGGGCATTTTACCAAGAGCATATATAGATCTTCTTGTTTAGTTTTAGCATTGCCCTGACCTATTTACACAAGGATTAACCATTATCTAAAAGTGAAAAATTCAGAGCCTTATACTAGATGTTCCAAGCATCTGGATGGAGAACAGAGAATGTTTCCAAGGTTTTAATCCTCCTCCCCCAATAAAGAAGCCTGCTGCATGGGGAAGTAAGTGTGGGAAACTGTAGTTTAAACCAAATCCAAGAGCTGTCTACAGTAGGACTTCTAATCCTTGCCGATGCTGAGGTTCACTGGGAATCTCTAAGAAGAGTTTGCATTCTAAAGCACTTCTCAATTATATTTGGTCTGAGAACTTTCTGAAATCATTCTGCATTTCTCTTGGGATTGATATTGGAAAGAGATTAGTTTAGGAAACGCTGATTTTCAAACAATTCAAGGGAAATGATTTCTCTCCCCTCTTACCTGATTCTTTAAGTCTCAGGAAAAGAGGAAGAGAGACAAATACATTGGAAATTATTTTCACAATTAATCCTTCCTTATCATTTCCAGTAAAAATAAGTCATTATTTATCACCTTCCCAAATGCAACCACTACTTTTAAGATCTGCTTTTTGGATGACTTCTGGTTAATTAGATGCTACAGTTAATTTGATGTGCTGATTCATCACTGTAATATTTTCTTTTCTGAAAATTACCCCTCAAATGGTAATGTTTTTGTATCCAGAGTCTCACTCCTACCTGGTAACTTACTTTAAAGATAGTATTGTACATGTATTTGCCAGAGCTTTTTATGATAGAAGTGTGCCCTAGTAGAACTGGGCTGGAATCTGTAAAAAACCAACATCCTTTTATAACAATGCTGCTGAGGGATAGTAATGGAATGGATATTGTCTATGAGGTGTTATTTCATAAGAGTATGTTCGACAGAGTGGGGATAGAACTGGAGGTTGCAGTTTGACGGACCCTACCGTAACAGAGCATAATACTAAAAGGTTAGCATACATTTGCTTTGCATTTGATAGTTCTAATAATTTTTAACCATCATCTATAATCATATATAGTTGTTGACGTTTTAAATGTCTTACAGTACAGGTGGAATAATGGGAATAGCAAGATGAATAAAGTGCTTGGCATATAGTCAGCACTCAGTAAACTGTTTATTTTCTGAAAAAATTAATGTGTTTTAAAGAACCAGTAGTGTTCCTGTACTCAAAGTTCTTCATAATGTATTAATTATTTATTTCCTAAATTGGAGAAGTTTATTTTAAAAACTGCTAGTTCCACAAGGATGGCCTTGACATGCACTGAGAAAGGTGGTTTTAATTAAAGCTACGAAGCGTCATCATCTGAACTTTGTTTATTACTTCATGGATCTGATTTATGAAGAGCAGAGGATGAATAAATTCTTAAATGTGAAACTTGGGTTGGAAGAATTAGAGGGAAATTAATTTTAAAGTGTAATCAGAGCATAAACGTATTTGCTCTGTCTGTAACCAAATATAAACTTGATTTCTGCTCGTGAAAAAGTTAATGCCATTGCTCCCCAGTGCCAACAGACCTGCTTGTCTGAGAACGCGACACTAGAACATCTGGATGGCAGGTTAAGTTTTCAGCATTTCCAGCAGACTCAGTCCATGCATAAAATGTGAAAACCACTAGAACTAAAAATAGCACTCTTTGGTGTCGGATTTCTTCAAAATTTTTAGCAAAGCTTGACCAATGACCAGTTTGATTCCCTGTGATATTTAAAATGTCAAAACACGTTGGAATTTTCAAAAAGTTGACTGCTTTGACTGATTGCATGTTGTCTATGTGTTGACATTATCTGAATCCCAAGCAAAATGATTACACAAACCAATTGTGTAAAAAAGCCAACCCTATGGGTTATCACCCTAGAAAAATGTGTATGTATGTTTGTGTTTGTATGGGGATATGTGTGTGTGTATGTGTGTGCGTGTGCATATGTATGTGTGCCTATCAGATAAATGAAGAATAAAGCTCAAGATTCCAGGTCCTTTCTTTTCTTTTCTTTTCTTTTGAGGCGGAATCTCGCTCTGTCACTCAGGCTGGAGTGCAATGGCGCGATCTCGGCTCACTGCAACCTCCACCTGCTGGGTTCAAGCAAATCTCCTGCTTCAGCCTCCCGAGTAGCTGGGACTACAGGAGCATGCCACCATGCCTGGCTAACTTGTTTTATTTTTAGTAGAGATGGGATTTCTCCATGATGGCCAGGCTGGTCTCTAACTACTGACCTCGTGATCCGCCTGCCTCGGCCTCCCAAAATTCCGGGATTACAGGCGTGAGCCACCGTGCCCGGCCGATCCCTGGTCCTTTCTACTAGCAGGGACTGGATCTAGGGTTTGTGGCTTGATTTCAGTCTCCCTGGTGTTGGAGGAAATGTTTCTGAGGTATTCTGCTCTGAACAGCAGAATTTTCCGCGGGTCTCCAAAGTCTTTAAAAATGTATTCTCAAGAATCCTAAGGGAAATTCTGTTAATGTGTTATTCTTTCTAGCTGTATTATTAAGTCTTCAAGGGAGAGACTACTGTCTTAATCAACTCTGTGTATTGAGTAATGAGTATGCTGTGTGACTCAACAAACATTTGTTGCTAGAATGTAGCACAGATGGCTGGGTGGTGGGAGAATGGTCAATGCATCCTATGGGATGGCAACTGCTGTCCCCACTGACCCTAGAGTATGGTGTTTCTCAAACCATGTGGTTTGAGAACTAACTAGCTAACTAACCAGCATGATCCAGGGAATACCTGTGTTATTTGGGGACTTCCTACTGAAGCAGACTTTCTGAAGTGAAGCCTCAGAACCCAGCATTTTTAGTAAGCTCATTTATACAGGTGATCCTCACACAGATTGGTCTTGAAAACCACTGTCTTTGTGGTTACGTATCTCTCCTTCCCATCTGTATGCAAAAACATCTTAAGGTCACAAAGCTCCCAACTGTGACACAACTTGCAGAGTCAGCTTTGTGAGTATTAAATTTTCTACATTCACTGCCACCAGATAAGGAGAGAGTGAAAGTGCCTGTACAGCTGTAATAGCCTTCAATTAGGAGTCACTACCATGTGCGATCTGTGACCAAATCCTTTGGACAAAATCTCTGGCTTCTGTTTTAATACAAAACATTACCAAATAGTTAAAAAACAGAGAAACAACTTAAAAGTGCAGGCCGGGCTCAGAGGCTCACACCTGCAATCCAGGCACTTTGGGAGGCCGAGGCTGGTGGATCACAAGGTCAAGAGATTGAGACCATCCTGGACAACATGGTGAAACTTCGTCTCTACTAAAAATACAAACATTAGCTGGGTGTGGTGGTGGGCACCTGTAGTCCCAGCTACTTGGGAGGCTGAGGCAGGAGAATCACTTGAACCCAGGAGGCGGAGGTTGCAGTGAGCTGAGATGGCGCCACTACACTCCAGCCTGGCAACAGAACTGGAGTACATCTCGAAAAAAAAAAAAAAAATTCAATTAAAAAAAATTTAATGTATTTGACATAACAAATAAAAAGACTCTGATACATAAAAATATTTTCCCCAAATCAGTCTGCTTCTTTTTATGAAAGTAAGAAGTATATGATTAAAAAATAGTGAAGAAGTGCTTCTGTTTCTACACAGTGTTACTTCTCAGATAACATCCCATTTTGTCACTTTGTCTTTTAGATCTGATGGTTACTTCTATCGGGTGGGATGTGTTTGTCCACAAGCAGTAGATAACCCAACAAAAGTGGCTTCAACAATTTAGATGTTTATTATCTCACTCAAGAGAAGACTGAACAAAGAACATTCTAGGTCTTATCCAGCAGCTAAACAATTTTAAAAAACTGATCCAGTCTTTTTCTAGTTTCCAATTTTTCTATGCTTAATTCATTCTTTCATTATTTTTCTTGTTATCTCATGGTCCTTAGATAGACCCTCCTACTCCATTATCACGTAAAGTTCCAGACAGGAAGAATGACAAAAAGGTCTTGTTTTGCATCTGAGATTTTTATTAGGAAACCAACTACTACTCCCGGAGGACCCAATTCATCTTCCTCTTATATCTCATTGGCTAGCACTGGGCTAAATGGCCTTAGCTGGGCAATCTTCAAGGGAGCTTGTTGAAATCTGGCCTTAAACTGGGACTTCTTAAGTGCTGAAAAGAAAAGAGAGAGTTTTACTCAGGATGGTGAAGTCCACCCTAACAGCTCAATTTTCAATTGGTCAGTTTATTTATTTTTGTTAGAGAGACGTTCTCTTGTACTGTTCTTGCCTGGTGGTGTGTGTTTCTCCTGGGGATATCATGTCCGGTAGTCAGCTTGGGCTCCTAAGGACAGGCCAGTGTGTATGCATGTGTCTACATATGTGTGCATATCTGTGTGTACATGTGTGTCTCTGTGCATTTGCAAGGGACTGGGTAATGCGGGACGTTGACTAGAACAGTGGCCAGTAGATGGAGTTTCAGGTACCGTCCGTCCTCTCTTTCAGGAACTCTTTCCCTGTTCATTTTCCTGGCTGACTTAGAATCTGACATTTCCATTGGCTTTTTGTAGGACAGATGGACTCTTTCTCTTGGGTTTAGCCCTCTGCATATTCTGGGCTTCCTCGATAATATTTTATCCACCCACAGAATTCCATCCTTTTTCTGAGTTTTAGAAATTTGTTAACATCTCCTGTTTGCTGATAGTCCCCGCTCATTCTTTTTGTGTTCAGTTTTAATTCTGTCACTTTCATTTTACTGGAACCCGAGAGTAAGGTGATAGGAAACCTTTTATGCTAATTTTCATTTTGAACTCACTATTATTTTTGAACTCTTTTAAATCATATTCGCCCTTTCCTTTTCTCACAGTAGCTTATGGTTTTTGACATAGAAAATTGAATACACTTGAACATAAAGATGGGAACAATACTCACTGGGGGCTACTGAAGGAGGAGGAAGAAAGGAGGCGTGGGCTGCAGAACTACCTACTGGGTACTGTGCTCACCACCTGGGTGACGAGACCATCTGTACCCCAAACCTCAGCATCACGTGATACACCCATGTAACAAACGTGCAAATGTAAAATACTTTTTATTTTTATTTTTTTTAAAGTAAAACAAGTTATCTGTTCCTTTCCACAGCTGTGATTCCCTTACTCTAACACAGGATAACTTGTCTTTTTCCTCTCACTGATTCCAATCTTCCTATGTTAGTCTCCTAAAAGGAACTTCCTCAATAATCCTTGCAGCCTACCAGATAAAGTCCATACCACACAGTTGGCCCACGCCCATCTATTCAGTCTTATCTCTGTATATTTTTTCTTTTTCTTTCTTTTTTTTTTTGAGACAGAGTTTCTCTCTGTCATCAAGACTCGAGTGCAGTGGCACGATCGATCTTGGCTCACTGTAGCCTCTGCCTACCAGGTTCAAGTGATTCTCTTGCCTCAGTTTCTTGAGTAGCTGGGATTACAGGTGCATACCACCATGCCCAGCTGATTTTTTGTATTTTTAACTAGAGACAAGGTTTCACCATGTTGGCCAGGCTGGTCTTGAACTATTGACCTCAAATGATCTGCCCACCTCGGCCTCCCAAAGTGTTGGGATAACAGGCTTGAACCACCATGCCAGGACTTATCTTGGTATTTCTTAATAATCACTCTGCTGTCAAAACAAATGAAATCACTCATCTTCCCCCAGCATGCCTTGCTATCTCACGACTCCCTGTGTTGTCATCCTTGCCTCAGGAGGCTGAGGTGCTCCCGTCCTCCCCACAGACTTAGCTCCTGCTCCCTCCTGGGCGACACTTGCATACATCAGGGGCTTGTGAAGGCTGATTTTCTTTGGGGGTTATGTCTTCTCTCTTCCATATACCCATGGCACCTTGTATTTTATGGCATTTGTCATGTTTTTAAAAACTGTTTACGTGTTTTCTTCCTAATTGTGAGCCTTTGAGGACAGGGGCCATGATTCCTAGCTCGGGGTTTGCCTCACCATTTGTGCTTCTTCAATACCCATATACTAAATTAATGACTGCATTCAATTTTCTTTTCCCAACCAGTTACATCTCTGCTCAGACTCAAGATAGTTTACTCAGGGAAAGGGATATGCTTCCACATTTTTGCAGCTCTTTTCTTAAGTTACCTGAAAATACCACCAGGAGAAGCTTACAACAACCTTGTCGTTGCCACTGTCACCTCAAGGTAGATTGTCCCTTCATTGCTGCTGTCATTTTGCTGGACTTAACCTTTATAAGAAAACACATGCTAACCTCTATCAATCTTTAGCTTATTCCTTTAATCTACCTGCACCAGTCACATTTGCTTATTAAAGTACAGAAAGAATAATTAGTTTTTTATGGGTCTTAGAGTTATGGAAATGTTGAGCTTCATGGTACCTTAGAAAGTAATGAGAATCAACATTTCATCCATGGATCAGGAAACCATGTGACCCAAGAGAAGGGAAGTGGCTTTTCAGGGTCACACAGTGGGTCAGTGATAGAGCTAGAATTAGTGCCTAGGGCTTCAGATGAATTATTAGTGCTTTTTCTAATTTTTGTTAGTGCATTTCACTCACACTCTCTCTTTCACACACACACACACAGACACACACACACACACACACGGTTTTTCAGCTCTAGAATTCCTTCTAATGAAATAGAAAATTGGACAAAAGTTTAAGTACTTAGTGCTAAGATACTGGAATTTATAAAGCTCTTTGAATTTTGGAGGTCTATGGGTGCTCCAACAGGAATTTTTTTAGAAGGTATAATATTAGCAATGTTAATGGGGGAAATTTGTCATTATGTGGGACTCTCTGGAACCTTGCAGGCCGTTTGGCAGTCTTGCCGCCCCCAGATCCCTAGACGTCGTGACAGCCCCACCCCTATGCTTGCTTACATTTCCAAACACTCTTGATAGTGGCATTATTGCCCAATTGAGGATCACTTTGTGATTCTCAGAGCAAAAGAGGTAGAGAGGGGTTGATTTATTCTGTTTGCTTGATGAGTAAACTTCTGACTGGAGCAATGAGTGAACTCAGCTAAATCCACAGACAGGGCTGTTAGTAACCCTGGGATTGGGCTGATTCTTGCAACCACCGGTTGTATGCCCTTTTCATCAGGTAATTGACTTATTTCTAACTTAGTCCATACTATGCCCCCCTCAGTGATGCCCATGTTTCATCATTGGATGGAGAGATGGGAGGGAAAGAGCAAGGAGCTGGGGCTCAGAGAAGGAGAACACATGGAAGAGAACTCATGAGGCAGCAAAACTCCACAGTCATTCAAAACACCTGCAGGAAACTTTCCTGCTGCTGAAATTCCCCCAAGGTCTTGAAAAGGATGGAACACACCAAATTTGAGTTACAAAAATCTTTAACAGTGCACATTGGGTACACCTCATCAATGCCAAACGATAGTGAACACAGTGATGTGGTTTCTGCAGTACTTTGCTCTGTTAAAATTTATCTTCTTAAAAATTTGTCTTCCAACTTGGGTTATAAATGTCAATTATTTCCATAGGGGTGGAATCCAAGGCATCCCTTTTGGGTGGGAATGTGGAGAGGTCATGATTATTTAAACAGAGAATTTTGTGGAAAGCTGGCATAAGGCTTGAGAACTGTTGTTATTGCTCAAAGAACCTGCAAACTGCAGGAAAGGTCTGTATCTGTGCAGGATAACAGATAATAGAGCTTTTTGGACGTGATTGATTTACTTGAAAGGAAAGAGGAGGCACAGGATGCTGGCTGCAGGGCTGGATGACTTGGGGAGGGCATAGGGTGATAGGAGACAGGAATAGGGGGTTGGATGGGAGAACATTGTTTGGTAGACTGTACCTTCTTTAAAAAAAAAAAAACTCTTTTTCTTTCTTTCTTTTTTTTTGAGATGGGACTCTTGCTCTGTTGCCAGGCTGGAGTGCAGTGGTGTAATCTCGGCTCACTGCAACCTCTGCCTCCTGGGTTCAAGTGATTCTCCTGCTTCAGCCTCCCGAGTAGCTGGGACTACAGGTGCATGCCACCATGCCCAGCTAATTTTTGTATTTTTAGTAGAGACGGGGTTTCACCGTGTTGTCCAAGATGGTCTCCATCTCTTGATCTCATGATCTGCCCACTTCAGCCTCCCAAAGTGCTGGGATTACCTGTGAGCCACGGCACCTGGTCTAAACTCTTTTCTTTACTTGACATGTGACACATCCCTGCAGCTCTGTCTCCCGGTCCATCCTGTTCCTTTCCTAGGAAAAACATCTGATTCCTTCAAGGTTTATATCTTAAATGGAGGGAGGGAGGGGCCAAATAGTGACCTTAAAGGGCTGCTACAAAAATGAAAAAAAAAAAAAAAATTGAAGTGTTTGTATCTGTTGTCATGTAGCTCTAGACCAGGGAGACAGACCACCTGGGTTTAAATCTCATCTCTGGCCAACCACTTATTAGCTCTGACCCAGGGCAAATTATTGAACCTTTTTGTGCTTCTGTTTCCTCACCATCAAAATGCAAATGATGATAGTATCATAGGGATGAAATGAGGATGAAATTAATTAATAATGATAGGATCATAATACTTATAAGGTCTTAGTAAAATGAATTAATATTTATAATGCACATAGTAAGCCTTGTATTAGTATCTGCTAAATACCTACAGTAAAATAACTAAAGCAAGCTTCATTCCATCTACTTTATTTCATTACCTCTCTTTTTTGTTGCAATTCGTTGAAACTAAGATTTTATTTTGGGTCCTGTTTGGATGCTAACTATGGTGAACCATGGAGAAGTAATTAAGGAAAGAAAAAAAGCCAGAGGAAATAGGATGAAGCAGGAAGGAAGGATTGACCAAGTGTGGCCTTAATCATGCCTCATGTCTTGAGTAATTTGAGATGTTGGAAATAGGCTCATGATACAGGAAGCTTTTATATATGAACTGTTAGGTCAAAATGGAAGGGCAAGAAGGGGCATGCATGGAAGTGCAGATGTGAGAGCAAGGGCTGAAGGCTGTTGGGTTAGAGGAGACCATCTGGCTGTTTTCTGGAGGAGTTTGGGGAACATGGCCCCAAGTACTTATAAGAAATCCAAAGGTGCAGAATCCGGTACAGAGAAATCCCATCAACATGCCTCATGGTTGTTAGACTTTCACCCATCCTGTCTGGGTTCTGGAGATGAGCCAGATGGACAGCCTTCAGACTCCTTCTAGGGGCTTCGCAATTGTTATCAGGTGCAGAGTCGGTGGGAGAGAAACAGCCTGTGTTGGACGCTCAGCTACCAAACACACTGAAGAGTGGATGTGGGTGCGTTCATATGGGCATTGTGGAAACCAAAGTCCAGAGATGTTGAGCATCTTGCCTAAGGTCTTATAAGATGTGAGACTAGACTCAATTTTATCTGCCTCCAAAGACACATGAGTTTTAAAAGTATTTTTTTTTTTTACTTTAGAATAGTTATCGATTCACATAAAATTTTGAAGAGAGTATGAAGAGTTCCCATATACCCTACACCCAGTTTCCCATATTATTAATACTTAGTATAGTACATTTGTTACAATTAATGAACCACTACTAATATATAATTTTAATTAAAGTTCACAATGTAGTCAGATTTTCTTAGTTTTGCCTAATACCCTTTTTCTGCTTCAGGATATCATCCATTTAGGTTTAATTGCTATGTCTCTTAGGTTCTTGCTTATGATAGTTTCTCAGACTTTCCTTGTTTTTGATGACCTTGACAGTTTCCAGTGGTACTGGTTAGATATTTTGTAGAATATTCCTCAATTCGGATTTTTCTAATGTTTTACTCATGATTGAGTTGTGGTTTTAGGAGGAAGACCACAGAAGTAAAGGAACATTCTCATCCCACTATATTAGGGGTATGTGCTATCAACATGACCTATCGCTGTTAGGGTGAACCTTGATCACCGTGCTGACTTAGGATTTGTCAGGTTTCTCCACTGCAGAGTAACTTTTTCCCCCTTTTCTCCTTATTGTATTCTGGAAGAAAGTTACCGTGGGAAAGAGAGTTTCTGGAGTGCCAGATGAGTTGGTCTCCCCTGTGTGGGACACCCATGGAAGCCCTGGTCTCCTCTGAGGAGAAAAGTCTCCTCCCTATTGCCTTCCTGTCTTTACGTCCGGAGAGCATAACCGCTCAGCGGCATGCCACAGGTTGCTGGGGAGATCACACTCCCGTGCAGCAGTGGAGTATAATCAAGCATCTTGGCTCCTCCTGAAACCTGCTCCCACCCGTTTCAGTCTCTATAAGTTAAAGATCTTAAGGAGTTGAGACACACGCCTTTGCTCGAGGAAATTCACAGAAACCGCCACTGCTATACGTGTTATTGAATGACTCACGAGTTCTCCTTCGCTGATGAATCCTTTTCCTCATCCCTTCCATCCCCCTCCCATCTGCCCTAAGAACAAAGAGCTTGTAAACCAGTAAATTGGGAGGAGCTCAAGAGCTCTGGGCCCTGAGCAAGCCTCTGATGCTCCGGTTCCCTGGACCCGCTTTTTAAACGCGTCTTTTGTCTCTTTCTAACTCCTTTGCCTCAGCCGGTACCCACTGAGTGGTGTGGGGCTGGTTTCCCCAACAGTTACTACATACGTAAAGAAAAAACTCCCAGACTTAAACTCCTGCACCTTTGAATTTCTTATAAGTATATGGGGACATGTTTCCCAAACTCCTCCGGAAAACAGCCAGAGATGGTCGCTCCTAACCCAACAGCCTTCATTCAGCCCTGGCTCTCTCTTCTGTGCTTCCATGCATGCCCCTTCTTGCCTTTTCGTTTTGACCTGAAGCTCCATACATAAAAGCTCCCTGTATCATGAGCTTATTTCCAGCATCTCAAGTGACTCGACGTATGACGTGAGTGAGGCCACGAAAGTGCAGTTATGTTCCACTTTCTTGAGGGTGAAATACATGTAAATTATTAGAAATCACTCTGCACAGTAGATTTGTCTATTCTTATCATTAACTATATAAATTTATGTTTGACTTTATGAATTAATATTTATATTAAATTTATATAGTTAATATTTATAAGATCTTAGTGTCTATAAGATCTTAAATGAATTATTCTCTCAATTAATTAAATCATACTGTACAGACTCATGACATTTACTTTATACTTCAGATAATAATTCAATACTACTCATTTTGCTGTTCTTTCTGTTGGCTCATGCATCCTTTGCATACCTCCGTTATTGTGGGTTTTTAAAAATGTTTGTTAGTACTCCTTTACATTGTGGCACTACGAATTGCTGCAGGTTCATCTTATATATTTTCTGACCCAGTCCTAGAGTCATTTCTCCTAAGAGCCCATGTCCTTTTATTGGAGAAAGATATTAGAAGCCAAGCTTTGGGTGTTACGTGGGTTCTGCCGCTGGGATTTTGTTGCTTCTAGGCCACCTCGGCTGACAGAAAAAAGAAATATATGTGTGTATACTAAACTGTTTATATACCCATATGTATGAATATCTCTAATGTAACCATCTGTGTTTATATTAAATGAAATATGAATTTGCACTACTGTTTCTCACTCTAATCTATTACACATACACCATTCTAGCCTTCTCTCCCTGCATACTGCAATCTCCCACTTCAACAGTGAAAAATCTGGCGCTCACCATCTTCCATTTCATTTCCCTAGTCATTCAATTCCAGCGTACATGAATAGTAGTTTCAGAATTGTTAACCTGTACCTCCATGGGAAATCAATTTATCATCGAGAGTACAGTGTTTATGTGCAGCTCCTTTTGCTTTTAGTCTTACATACTCCACTCATTTCCCAAGTTACATAGGCCGGCACCTTTTCCTTGGTCCCTTTCAGTGAGATTGTTTCATACACTTGTTATACAGTTTGATTTTTAGGTCACATCCTGCATTCCATCATTGCATTCCTCAACATCCTAAATTATGATTTTTTCACTTGCAAACATTAAGGTTCACTCATGTCTTAAAATCCTATTGGTTTTGATAAATGCGTAATGTCATCTATTCATAATTATAGTATTATACAGAATAGTTTCACCACCCTAAAAAAATTTCCTGTGCTTCACTTATTCAACCCTATCTCCCAAAATCCTTGGCAACAACTGATCTGTTTACCATCTTCATAGTTTTGACTTTTGTAGAATGTCATATAAAAGGAACTATAGAGTATATAGCCTTTCCAACTGGCTTCTTTTAGTTAGCAGTATGCATTTAAGATTCATCCAAATATTTGGGTGGCTTGATAGCTTATTCTTTTTTTAATGCTGAATGGTATTCCTTTGTATGTATTACTATAGTTTGTTTATGTATTTACCTATTGAAGGGAATCCTGGTTGCTTCCATTTTGGGGAATTACAGATAAAGCTGTTATAAACATTCGTGTGCTCCATGTGTGTGTGTGTGTGTGTGTGTCCCTAAGTTTTCAAATCAGTTGAGTAAATACCAAGAAGTGCAATTGCTGGATTGTATGGCAAGTCTATGTTTAGCTTTGTAAGAAACTGAAAAAACTGTCTTTCAAATTGGCTGCACCATTTTGCATTCCCACTAGCAGTGAACGAGAGTTCCTATGCATCTGCGGCCTTGCCAGCAATTAGTATTATCGGATTGTTCCATTTTAGATGTTCTAGTAAGTATGTGGTAGCATCTTATCATTGTTTATATTAACATTTCCCCAATGACAATTGCTTTTGAGCATATTTTCACATGAAATCTCATGCTTTTTAAAACTATACAGTCTTACTAAGAGTTGAAGAAAGAACTTTTGCCAGTTTTCTCAGCTACATCCAGCATGGGTGGTATCTGGACATTCAAATAAGTCTCTGAAGTCTGAAACAGTTGATAAGAATGTATTTCAGAAACTGGAAACAGGAAGGCATCTGGGCAGGTGGTTGGGGTAGTTGCACCATGCTGAGAATCAGGTCTAACAAGTAGGCATCCATTTAGGGCACTGTCCTGAATGGTTTTCTCACATCATGTCATTTTCCACATCCTCCTCCTCCGTTTCTACATACATATGTGTGTGTGTGGGGTGTATATATATGTGTGTGTGTGTATATATATGTGTGTATATATATACTTGTGAAGCCATCATCATGATCAAATAATGAATTCATCACTTCCAAAAATTTCCTCATGCCCTTTTATTACATTTCCCTCCTACACTTTCCCAGCCTCTCAGCCTAGGCAAGCATTTATTTGCTTTCTGTCACTGTAGATTAGTTTGTATTTTCTGGAGTCTTATACAAATGGAATTAAGCAGTATGTATTTTTTTCTCGCTTCCTTTACTCAGCATCATCAGTTTGAGAATAAGCCATATTTTTGCATGTTTCAATAGTTCATTATTTTTTATTGCTGAAGAGTATTCCATTGTATGGGTTATCCTATAATTTGTGTATCTCTTCCCTTACTGATGGACATTTGGTCTATTTTAAATAAAGCTTCTATGAAAATCATGTATATTTATATATGTTTTCATTTCTCTAGATATGTGTAAATATCTAGAAGTAGAAGGCTGAATCACATGACGGATATGTATATAACATTTAAGAAACTGCCAAACTGTTTTCCAAAGTGATTGTACCATTTTACATCCCACCAGAAGTATATGAGACTTTCTTCTTCTCTACGTTCTTGCCAAAGCTTAAAATAATTGTTTGCTTTAAATTTTACTCATTGTGACAGTTGTGCAGTGGTATCTCATTGTGACTATAATGTTGAGCGTCTTGTCATGTTTATTTGCCATCCATATATCTTTTTCAGTAAAATGTCTGCCTAAACCCTTTGCCCGTTTCAAAAAAGAAAATAAAAGAGGTTGTTTGGTTCCTTACAATTGAGTTTTGAAAGTTCTTTTTTGTATTCCGGATTCAAACTGTTTATCGTAGACACGATTTTTTTTTTTTTTTGAGATGGAGTTTTGATCTTGTTGACCAGGCTGGAATGCAATGGCGTGATCTCAGCTCTCTGCAACTTCCACCTCCCGGATTCAAGCAATTCTTCTGCCTCAGCCTCCTGAGTAGCTGGGATTACAGGCATGTGCCACCACGCCTGGCTAATTTTTGTATTTTTAGTAGAGATGAGATTTCTCCATGTTGGTCAGGCTGGTCTCAATCTCCCAACCTCAGGTGATCCACCTGCTTCAGCCTCCCAGTGTTGGGATTACTGGCGTGAGCCACTGCCCCTGGCAGATACGATTTTTAAGTATTTTCTCTCAGTCTATGGTTTGTTTTTTGGATTATGTTAATAAAATCCTTTGAAAAGAGAAGTTTAAATTTTGGTGAAGTTAAGTTTATACATTTGTTTTTTTTATAGATTGTGCTTTTGTTGATTTATCTAAGAAAACTTTGCCTAATCCAAAGCCACAAATAATTTCTTTTATATTTTCTTCTAGAAGTACTGTGATTTTAAGTATTACAGTTAGGTCCATAATTCATTTCAAATTAATTTTTATGTATGGTGCGAGGTATGGATCATAGTTAATTTTTTTTGTATATGGCTATTTAATTGTTCCACCACTGTTTGCTGAGTAGGCTGTTCTTTTGCTACTAACTTATTTTTTAATGTTTGTCAAAATCAGTTGTCCATATACATGTAGATAAAATTCTGGGCTATTCTATTCCACTGAGCCATGGAAAAAGCCACAGACAAATTCTTATGCCAATCTCATAATTTTTATTTTTGAAACTTAGTAATTAATTTTGAAATCAAATACCATTTTCTCAACTTTATTCCTTTCTGTATCTCTCTTTTAGTGTGTACCCACTATATTGCCGTCACTTATTGACACAACTTTTTAACCTAGTAGGCCAAGAGCCCCTTGTAGGTGGGAAGTATGACTTACTCATTTTTTAAAACATAAATCAGACCATGCCAGCCCCCCACTCAACCTGCCAATGGCATCCTGCTGCTCTTGCACAGGAGCCCAGTCACAGAAGGACTCATTGGCCAAGGTAAGGACTTTGGATACATTCTATCTCTCTAGTTTCGCTCAGTTTCTTTGTGACTGCTCCATACACACAAGCACATTCCCGTCTCAGTGACTGTGCACTGCTTTCTCCCTCAGCCTGGAAAGCTCTTTTTACTGAGGGGCATGTAACTTGCCCCTTCTTTTCACTGCTCAAACATACCCACACGGCCAAGGCTTTCCTGACTTCTGTCTCCAGAGTGTGTTTTCTGTGACGTCTATTCCCCTACTTTGATTTTATAGTTTTCAAAAAAAATTTTTATTGGATATTTATTAGTTTATTTCTTTCACTAGATGATGAATCCTTTATAAGTGAAAGTCTTTTGTCTGATTTTTTTTTTTTTTTTTCTGTATACCCAGCATTTGAAACTGTGGCTGGCACATAGTGGATGCTTAAAAATAAATCTTTGGAACTCATTCCTTAGTATAATGCTTGCTGGATAAGAAAGTGTGATGAAAAGAATTGATCGAG
The DNA here is from genome assembly GCF_000951045.1 of Mandrillus leucophaeus. Classification (NCBI taxonomy): domain Eukaryota; kingdom Metazoa; phylum Chordata; class Mammalia; order Primates; family Cercopithecidae; genus Mandrillus; species Mandrillus leucophaeus. Next base: position 4,933,169 of record NW_012110252.1, read on the forward strand.
GAAGCCTTACTGCTTAGAAAGGCTTGTTTGCAGGGCTGGAGCTTGACTAGCACCTGGGAACTTGGATTTGGGGAGAGTCTCCACCATTTTCAGAACTGATTAAAGTGGCTTTTGTGCTTAAACTGAACTGTTTATGCAAACAATATGGCTTATGCTGAATACTTGCTTTCCTTCTGGGAGTCTTGGAATTTTGGTATATGCTAGTGGAGGGTAGCCTATATGACCTACCCTCAACAAAGCCCCTGAGCAGTAAATCTCTGAATGACTTCTCTGGTAGACATTTCACATGTGTTATCATTAGCTGATGCTGGAAGAATTAAGCATGTCCTGTGTGATTCTGATGCAGGACAGGAGAGTCCCAAAGTTGGAGCTTAGCCTGGGAGGGTTCCTGGCTTTTCCCGGGAAAGAATTCAAAGGTAAGCTAGTGATGTTAGCAACTTCTATTGAAGTGGCAGCATACAGCAGCAGCAGAGGTGCTGCTCCTTGCAGAGCAGGGCTACCCCAGAGGCAGTGTGTGGAGAGTAGCAGCTCAGAAGCAGTTCTGCAGTCACATTTATATCCACTTTTAATTATATGCAAATTAAGGGGTGCGTTTTGCAGGCATTTCTAGAAAAAGAGTGGTAACCTCTGGGTCATCAGGTCGTTGCCATGGAAAGGAGTGGTAACTTCTGTGAGTTGCCATGGCAATAGTAAACTGATATGACACACTTGTGGGCATGTCTTATGGAGAAGTATTTTCACCTCTTCCCTGTTTTATCTAGTTCTCAATCTGGTCCAGTGTCCAAGCCCCACTTTTGGAATCTGATCCTGCCTCCTACTTCAATTCCACAGACAGAAGACTCTTGGAATTTTATGCCTGGTTTCCTCCAGACTTCATCTTATGCATTTTTCCTTTTGCTGATTTTGCTCTGTGTCCTTTCAGCCTATGTATTAGTCAGGCTATGATCGCCTCCATTTAATGGCTGTATTATTTTAGGGATGTTGTTTAACCTCTTCACACCTATTTCTTCATATAGAATGGGAATAATAGCAGTGTCCACTTCATACTGTTGTTAAGAGGATGGAGAGTTAGTTCAACAGGCAGCTTTACACGTGACCTATTATTTCAGGAGCACTAGGTGCTAGCACTGTGCTACACACTTAGCAGGTCAGCTGCAAGATTGGCTTTGCCAAGCTGCTGAGCACTACACTGTGGATTCTAAGTCTTCATGCATCCTTCACAGGGGGGCTACATTTGCACTAGAGCCTGGAGTGGGAGTGGCTGAGGTTCATGTGGGAACAAAGGGCCCTACCTGGCTGCAACAGAAGGAGCAGCTGTCAAGGCCACAACTTGACTCTGTGGGGAACACTCCAGATTAATGGAAGTCTGGGTCTTTTAGGTTTCTAAATAATTCTGGGAATCAATGTAGGGATTCATACTTCCTCCAGCAGTTGCCAATATGAATTTCTCCTTTCCTTCTTACTCTAATGCTGAGCTCCATGAATGAGTCCTTATATTTAAATTCAAATGTTCACATGAAACTTTTATGTAGGCTGATTTAATTTTTGTGTTGCTGAAAGAGTTAGGGGTGCAGGATCTTACATGGTAATGTAACCGAATTCAGTGAGTGGACAGCTTATTAACAATACAGCCTGGGGGCCAGGGAATCTTGGTCTCTCCAACATTGTTCTGTATGGTAGTCAGCAATGGGTAGTTCTTTACTGCCTCTTTTTCTGCCCTGATGACTGACAAACTTTCATACTGATATGGCAGACCCATTTGGATTAAAGAATCCTGGACTCCAAAGTGCCTACATAGAGGCCAGATACTCTGGAAAGCCTCCTAGTCTGAAAACAGACTTGTCTGAGTAAAACGTATAACAAAGTCTTGATGTGTAATTATGGAATTGTCTGTTACTCAGCATAAATTATCCTAGCCTGACTAATACACTTGTTTTGTTCTATCTGTCCTGCTACCTGTCCTCTCACCCCCATTTCACCCTCCTAAACTAGGACAACGATCCTACTGTCTTTCGATTGTCAAATTTTAGCAATTTTAACCAAACTTTTTCTTAACCCCTTTGTCATAAGGACTTAAGAAAGAAATTTTGTTGTGAGAGAATATGAGGAGGGCACCTTTATTTCATTAGCATTAAAATTATTTTAAATCACAAAGCGTATTCGCTGGTCTGATAAATGACTGAGTATTTAATTCACCCTCAAAGCAGTTGTACTCCTTTGAGTCAGGCAAAGTCCCCAAGAATGTCCTTCTGCTACAGAAGACAGCTCCCTCTCTCTGCCATTTGTTCACGTTACTGATTGACCTATCATCTGTTCACATTATCTGCCCATCATCCATCCAAAGTGGAGAAAAGTACCATCACCAAATTTGGTGTCTCTATTGTAGCGTTTTCTTTCTCAGGAATAATGTTCCTAAGAAACATCATAATGAAATGAAATGAAAGAAAGTTCTCATTTTTCAGGGAGCTTTCTTTCAAATGCTAACAACAATAGATTAGCTTTAATAGCCTTTTTCGTTAATTGTCTAACCAG
>NW_012110252.1:4936525-4939247 GCF_000951045.1 Mandrillus leucophaeus
TCATGGCTCTCTTTGTGCTGCAACAAATTGGTTTACATTTGAAAGTTGTGTTTCTTCTAGACCATTCTTCACTCTGAGATGCAAGAGTGCCCTAATGTCTTTTGCACGATGATATTCTTCCCATAAAAAAATTTACTCCTTTATTTTAAGTATTGCCTCTCCATTGGATCTTATTCATCAGTGCAGCAGCTCTGGGATAGAGAATACACAAAATTCTTAACTCCTTGTTGACAATTGATTTATTATGTCTTTTTTATAGATGAGAAAAATGAGGCTTTGAGAGCCTAAATTACATGCCCATGACACAGAACTCCTAAGTATGTGAGTTGAGATTTTAACGCACATCTGTAATAAAGAATCCTGGACTGCAAAGTGGCTGCATGGTGGTCAGACACTGGAAAGCCTCCTAGTCCCCCAAACAGACTTGTTTGAATAAAAAATACAGTAAAGTCTTGATGTGTAATTATGGAATTGTTTGTTACCCAGCATAGCTTATCCTAGCCTAACTAATACACCTGCTTCCAAAGCGTTTAACTGTCTTCTCTCGAAGCTACTTTAATATTCTAACTCTGTGTATTCTTGGAGGATACATTCTAGAAAATAATAATAAATAGAGATTCGTTTCTTCTCAGAAATTCTTTCTTTTCCAGCACACTTTGGTTCTGATTAACTTTGGGAAATAGATTTAGTGAAACATTAGGTCATTAAGTCTTCTCAAAGTGGAAAAGGATGATTTCAAGGTGAAGGGGCAGGGAGTATTGGAAGCCTAGGGTTCAAAATCTGTGACTGAGAAGGATGACCAAGAAGGTCAGACTATTCTTTTTTTTTGAGAACTGTACTCACTGAGTGAATTCTGAATGGCACAAATGAGGCTTGTTGCTCATGACACCAAATGATTCCATATTTAGTACAATGGAATCCCCACTTGTGTTCTTAAAAAATTAAAGCAGTTTTATGGATATTAAATGTTTAAGTGGCTCTAGCAGCTAGAAAGAAAAATCACCTTATGAATAAAACAGACCAGTGCCTGATTGCTTGCATGGAAAGCATTTGAAAAATGTGTTCGTGGAGTATGGAGCTTGGCAGCTTTTGTTTTACGGTGTGCAATGATAGGAGGAAATGAATGAATGAATATATAAATGATTGTAGGCAAACTATGGAATAAAAAAATTGTGGGAGAGAAATTAAAGTTACTTCAACACACTTTTTTCTTGAGCATTTATTATGAGCTCAGCAACATGCAGGGTGCTGAAACATGCTAAAGCAGCCCCTGGGATGGAGTTTGACTTTACTCTTCCTCCATTCATGTATTAGCTAAAATGACACTGGCATATTTGACCATGTACTAAATAAATTCCAAGATTGCAATGTCTTAAAATAGAAGATGTTTTAATAATCAAGTTTACTGAGGAATCATTTATATAAAGTGTACAGTTCAATGAACATTAACAAAGATTAACAACTAAGTATCCAGCACCACGACCAAGACACGGAATGCTTCCATTACCCCAAAAAGTTCCCTTATGCCCCTTTGGAGTAGTCCCCTCCTTCCACCCCTAGAACTGAGCAACTACTGCTCTGATTTCTGTTCCTATGGTTTTGCCTTCTCCAGAATATTACATTAATGGAATCATTCAGTATATAGTGTTTGTGTGTTTGCCTGTCTTCTTTTACATAGCATAATGATTTTTGAGAGTCATTCATGTTCTTATATATATATATATCTTTAACACATTTTTTATTGCTGAATGGTATTCTGTTGTATGCATTTGCTGCAATATGTTTACACATTTACCAGTTAACAAACATTTGGGTTGTTTCTATGTTTTACCTATTGTGAATAAAACTTCTTAAACAGTCTTGTACATATTTTTGTGTGAATCACATAGTAAATTTTTCTCACTTATGCAAATGTTCAATATGGGTTTTCTCAATGGACAAAAACAGCTTTTTGTTTTTTTCCCACACAGTAACTTGGAAATCTAGGCTTCTTTTGTCTTGTGGCTCCCTATCCACACAGGGTCTTGGACTTGTTTGTTTCTAGGCATTGGAAAGGAAAAGGAACTACTTCAAGTAGTCCATCCCAGAAAGGAACCAAATCACTTCTGCTTATATTCTACTGGTAAGAACTAGACATGTGGCCACCCCAGGATGCAAGGGGGCTAGGAAATTTATTCCATAAACAATCCTATGCTATGGACAGGGGTGCATTGATTTTGGGTGAACCAATATCTTCTGACAACACAATTAATTTGCTCACTAAATATTAATTGAGAACCTCCCAAATATCAGGTATTGGGAGATAAAGCAAGGACCAAACAAACAAACCAAAACAAACCTAGGCCTTAACCTCTTGCGTTTATAGTCTGGATAGATTTCAGGGAAGTAGAATGTGTTTCTACATCCAGAAAAAAAGTCAATAGGAATAAAAGTGCCATATCAGAAATAAAGGAGAATGGAAAAGATATGAAAATTATAAAATAATAGACGAAGGGAAAATCATTGGAAATCGGTCAGGGAAATCTCCCTGGAGGAGATGAGATTGCATTTGGGCTCTTAAAGATGCAAGAAGTATGGGTAGGTAGATGGAGGTGGAATGGGAATTTCAAAAGAAATAAATAATCCAAAAAAGGGAGTGGAAGAAGCCATATGCCTTGGGTATGCCTTGCTTGGGAGTGGCAAAAGAAATTTATCTGACTTCCCTACTTTGTTAAGCTGCCAC
>NW_012110252.1:4941022-4943541 GCF_000951045.1 Mandrillus leucophaeus
TTTCATTAGCATTAAAATTATTTTAAATCACAAAGCGTATTCGCTGGTCTGATAAATGACTGAGTATTTAATTCACCCTCAAAGCAGTTGTACTCCTTTGAGTCAGGCAAAGTCCCCAAAAATGTCCTTCTGCTACAGAAGGCAGCTCCCTCTCTCTGCCATTTGTTCACGTTACTGATTGACCTATCATCTGTTCACATTATCTGCCCATCATCCATCCAGAGTGGAGAAAAGTACCATCACCAAATTTGGTTTCTCTATTGTAGCGTTTTCTTTCTCAGGAATAATGTTCCTAAGAAACATCATAATGAAATGAAATGAAAGAAAGTTCTCATTTTTCAGGGAGCTTTCTTTCAAATGCTAACAACAATAGATTAGCTTTAATAGCCTTTTTCGTTAATTGTCTAACCAGAGTAAAAATACGTCTCGGGAGACTGAATTTACTTTCATATGCCTCTATAATGTCAAGGAACTATGGAGTATCTTTAGGACAGAAGCCAATCCCAGAATCCAAATTGCTTTTTCTGAGCTATTTGACTCTGTTCTTATAACTATAATCTCAGTGTGTCAATTTTGACATTTTTGTTGGTAGACGCTGCACTTTAAAAATATAAGGTAGAGAATTATTAATGGTATGTAAGCGGAGATACAGAAAAATCACCCAATGTCATTTACATCTATCCCATCAAAGGATGGATAACAATCTGCCATGGAAGGTTTTAGTGCCCTCCTGCTAAGGACGAAAGCAGAGACAGCAGGAATGGTATTAAACTACATGACCCCTTAAGGCCCTGTTCACTTTTAGGAGCTATAAATGATGCATTTCAGAGCTGAAAGTATCATTTCAGGTAATCTCTTTATATATGAGAAAACCAGAGCCCATTTGGGGGCGATAACAACTGTTATGGTGAGATGAGTTCAGAATCCCTGCTTCATTCAAGATTTAGTAACTTTGATCACCTACCATGTGCCAGGCTAGGGCAACTCTTGTCAAAAACATAGAGTACCTGACCACACAGGGCTCGTGCCTAGTTTTTCACTCATGGCTCTCTTTGTGCTGCAACAAATTGGTTTACATTTGAAAGTTGTGTTTCTTCTAGACCATTCTTCACTCTGAGATGCAAGAGTGCCCTAATGTCTTTTGCACGATGATATTCTTCCCATAAAAAAATTTACTCCTTTATTTTAAGTATTGCCTCTCCATTGGATCTTATTCATCAGTGCAGCAGCTCTGGGATAGAGAATACACAAAATTCTTAACTCCTTGTTGACAATTGATTTATTATGTCTTTTTTATAGATGAGAAAAATGAGGCTTTGAGAGCCTAAATTACATGCCCATGACACAGAACTCCTAAGTATGTGAGTTGAGATTTTAACGCACATCTGTAATAAAGAATCCTGGACTGCAAAGTGGCTGCATGGTGGTCAGACACTGGAAAGCCTCCTAGTCCCCAAACAGACTTGTTTGAATAAAAAATACAGTAAAGTCTTGATGTGTAATTATGGAATTGTTTGTTACCCAGCATAGCTTATCCTAGCCTAACTAATACACCTGCTTCCAAAGCGTTTAACTGTCTTCTCTCGAAGCTACTTTAATATTCTAACTCTGTGTATTCTTGGAGGATACATTCTAGAAAATAATAATAAATAGAGATTCGTTTCTTCTCAGAAATTCTTTCTTTTCCAGCACACTTTGGTTCTGATTAACTTTGGGAAATAGATTTAGTGAAACATTAGGTCATTAAGTCTTCTCAAAGTGGAAAAGGATGATTTCAAGGTGAAGGGGCAGGGAGTATTGGAAGCCTAGGGTTCAAAATCTGTGACTGAGAAGGATGACCAAGAAGGTCAGACTATTCTTTTTTTTTGAGAACTGTACTCACTGAGTGAATTCTGAATGGCACAAATGAGGCTTGTTGCTCATGACACCAAATGATTCCATATTTAGTACAATGGAATCCCCACTTGTGTTCTTAAAAAATTAAAGCAGTTTTATGGATATTAAATGTTTAAGTGGCTCTAGCAGCTAGAAAGAAAAATCACCTTATGAATAAAACAGACCAGTGCCTGATTGCTTGCATGGAAAGCATTTGAAAAATGTGTTCGTGGAGTATGGAGCTTGGCAGCTTTTGTTTTACGGTGTGCAATGATAGGAGGAAATGAATGAATGACTATATAAATGATTGTAGGCAAACTATGGAATAAAAAAATTGTGGGAGAGAAATTAAAGTTACTTCAACACACTTTTTTCTTGAGCATTTATTATGAGCTCAGCAGCATGCAGGGTGTTGGAACATGCTAAAGCAGCCCCTGGGATGGAGTTTGACTTTACTCTTCCTCCATTCATGTATTAGCTAAAATGACACTGGCATATTTGACCATGTACTAAATAAATTCCAAGATTGCAATGTCTTAAAATAGAAGATGTTTTAATAATCAAGTTTACTGAGGAATCATTTATATAAAGTGTACAGTTCAATGAACATTAACAAAGATTAACAACTAAGTATCCAGCACCAC
>NW_012110252.1:4943591-4956527 GCF_000951045.1 Mandrillus leucophaeus
TAGTGACATTGTGCCCAAGAGGGAATTTTTCAACCCTCACTCCCCTCCCACCCTTCCAACGTTTGTAGTCTCCAATATCCACCCTCTATTCTATATGTCCATGTGTACTCACTGCTCCAAACAATTTTAAGTCAACAGTTCATGAAGCATAGGTATTTTATGAAAGATCCGGTTATAAGACGGAAAAAGGCTTCACATCATATCCTACCTAATAAAATTGCTTGTTCCCAGCAAAGTTCCTCTTCCCAGCCTACTTTCTTCCTTCCCAGCTCAAGGAAAATGTCTTTATTGTGTCAATAAATTCAACTGCCACTCTCAGCTTGCTTATGTATCACTCAGCAAAAAAAAAAAACTGGGTAGTTAGCAGAGCCATCTCTATCAATGACTCCTCAAGAATGGCCTCTTGCCAGAAGGTGGCCCGATAACTGAGTGAACTTTCTTTTTAACTTGCACCCTAAGTGGCTTTTCCAAGTATTCACAAACAAAAGAGTATAGTCTTATAGTAAAATTCTATCCTAAGAAAATACACTTTACATTAGGGAAATGCTTCAGGATGTTGGTCTTGGCAAAGATATTTTGGGTAAAACCTCAAAAGCACAGGCAACAAAAACAAAAATAGACAAATGTGATTATATCAAGATGAAAAGCTTCTGCACAGCAAAGGAAACAGCAAAGTGAAGAGATAACCTACAGAGTGAGAGAAACTATTTGTAAACTATCCCTGTGAAAAAGAATTAATAATCAGAGTATAAAGGAAATCAAAGAACCCAATAGCAAAATAACAATCCGATTAAAAAAATGGGCAAAAGATCTGAATAGACATTTCTCAAAAGAAGATATAGAGTTGGTCAGTGGTATATGAAAAAATTCTCAATATTACTAATCACCAGTAAAATGCAAAACAAACATAATGAGATAGCATTTCATCCCAGTTAAAATGGTTTTTATCAAAAAAAAAAAAAAAATTACAAATGCCGTCCAGGATGCAGAGGAGGGGAAACACTTGTATGATGTTGGCAGGAATGTAAATTAGTAGAGCCATTATGGAAAACAGGATAGAGGTTTTTCAAAAAAACTGAATATAGAACTAGCATGTGATTTAGCAATCTCACTGCTGGGTATATATCCCTAAAAAAGGAAATCCATTTTCATGGAGATATCCACACTCCTGTGTTTATTATAGCACTATTCACAGTAGCTGAAATGCAGAATCAACCTGAGTGCCCATTAGTGGATGAATGCGTAAAGAAAATGTGGTATAGACACACAAGGAAATAGTATTCAGCCATAAAAAGTAATGAAACCCTGTCATTTACAACCACATGGGTGGATCCGGAGGTCATTATGTTAAGTTAAATCAGCCAGGCATAAAAAAACGAATACTGCCTGTTCTCATTCACAAGTAGGGGCTAAAAACGTAGATCTCGTGGAGATAGAGAGCAGATTGCTGGTTACTAGAGGCTAGGAAAGGTGGGCAGGTGGGTGGGGTGAAGAGAGGCTGACTAAGGGGTACAAACATACAGTTAAAAGGAATAAAATCTAGTCTTTGATAATATAGTAGAGTGACTATAGTTAGCAACAATTTATGGTGTATTTCAAAATTGTTAGAAGAAAAGAATGAGAATGTTCCCAACATAAAGAGAAGATAAATATTTGAGGTGATGGATATTCCAATTACCCTGAAATTATACAGTATATTGTATAGTTAGATATTGTATATTGTATAATATAGATCTAATGTATAATTAGATCATTATACATTGTATGCTTATATATATATAATCTGTACCCCCAAAATATGCGCAATTATTATGAATCAACAAAAAGCCATATGAATATCCATGCACCTAGTGTTTGTTCAGCAATTAATAAATGTCTGTTAACATAACAAAGGTTTTCTTTTAAAAAATACAGTTATTATAAGGATTTATTTTCTAGAACAAGAGCCCAACAGTCAACATTTTAGAGAACTCTTACAAATTATAATTAATATTACGCAAGAAACAGAAATGGATAGGATAAAGCTTTATAAAGCATGCATTAACTAAACAGGAAAATCTAGAAGTAATTAAAATATGATTTAACTTAGATACTATGACATATTTATATTTGATGCTTTTCAGGTTTAAAGCACCTCCTGTCTCCAATTTTATTTGAACTCTACAATGATGTCACAAATACACAGGTCCAATATTTTTCTAAAGCTCTGTGCTTTGAAATGGTGACTTCTAGGCTATAAAAATTGCAGCCAACTTATTTCCCTTGTTGTTACTATAGAGGATTACTAGGCACCTTCTCTATATATTTCTTCTTTATATATCATAGCTGATAGTTTCAACCCTATCCAATTCCGTTAAAATAATAAAAACATACAACTTGGAGTGCCGGGTTTGTGCTATTTGCTTTATAGATATTACTTCAAATTCTCATACTGTTCCAAGATAGTATATGTACAGTTGTATAGAACATCAGTCCCCAACATTTTGGGCACCAGGGACCAGATTCATGGAAGACAATTCTTCCATGGACAGTGGGGCAGGGGGAGATGGTTTCAGGATGAAACTATTTCACCTCAGATCATCAGGCATTAGATTATCATAAGGAGCACGCAACCTAGATCCCTTGCATGCGTAGTTCACAATAGGGTTCGTGCTCCTATGAGAATCTAATGCTGCCGTTGATCTGACAGGAGATGGAGCTCAGCAGCAATGTCAGTGATGGTGAGTGGCTGTAAATACAGATGAAGTTTTGCTCCCTTGCTCGCTGCTCACATCCTGCTATGCAGCCAGGTTCCTAACAGGCCACGGACTGGGACCAGTCTGCAGCCTGGGGGTTGGGGACTCCTAGTGTAGAAGATTATTTAACTTACCCCAAACTAGAACACTGGTAAATGCTGGGAATGTCATTCAAACTCAGGGTTTGGGCTCCTTCCTCTATGTTGTTTCCTATGAGTAGAATCCAGAACCAGAATGGTTTACTTCAGTTTAAAAAATATTAATAGTTATTGAATGATAATGACTACTTAATTTGTGAGTCCCGGGTTAAAAAGAAAATGCAAGGCTCTTTGTTAAGTTGTTAAGAATTCCAAGATGATGACAGCAGAGCAAAACACCAAGTTCAGGGTCCTTCCGGTCCCTGAGTGGCCGCACAGCTCACTGCCCAAGAAGCTCGCCCTGGGATTTGGCTCATGCGACAGGTGCTGTACCAGGCACTGTGGGTACACATCAAACTAAGATATCTTCTTCCTGCCTGGGGAGCTTCCAGTGGTAGAGGCTGTGGGGAAGTCTCTCTTTTGGAATTGTCTGTAGAGTCAGCATCAAATTCTTTTGAATATCTTCAGAGTGGCAAATCTTCTCTCTGAAGGACAGGATTTCTTGAAATAGCCAAACTCACTCTGTTATAAGCCTTGTCAATAACTTGAGAGGACAGCCTGGGTAATTAGTAATGGAGCCTCTGGTTCAAACCAAAGTGTGACCATGAGGAAGAAAACCTGATTAACTTGTAAGGCTTTTGACCTAATGCTGGACATAGGTACAATAAAAAGTCTCCAAAAATATTGGCGACCATGAAGCATTCTCAGATGGGCTGACTACATTGAAAGCAGTGCTGATTTGTTCTCTGCTAGTCAGCAGTAGAAATTAAAAAGTCTAGTCAGCTTCAACACCTTAAAGTCATGCTTTCTGTGCTTGGTAGATTGCTACCTTGGTATTTTCTTCAAAAATAAAAAATTATCCTTAGCACTGCAAACTTTGATAACCAAGCTGCATTAGAGATTTGTGATAGTAGAAATAAACTTGAATTCAGGAAAAAAGGTGAATGCATGAATTTTGTGAAATGATGAAATGATGGAGTTGGACAGCATCCTTCCAAGTCATCTGGGAAGGCTTGCGAGACCGTCTCTCCCTATCGAGGTCATGAGGATCAAATGAGAACATGTGTTTTAAGGTACCTTGTAAAGTGGACAATGAGAGAAATATAAGAAATTACATAGCCTCTTCATTTTACGAGGAACAAAACTCGTCTCTCTGGGCTTGGTCATCTGTCTTCTGACTCTCTTTGTTTCTCAAGGTCAAGCTTTTATTGGTTGGGTCTCATTCAACAAGCGTGGCTGGGACTCTTAGTTATAATGCAGCTGCTATCTCCTCACCACTACAGTAGCAGAGCCCTGTGCAATTTCCAGGTGATGAATTAGACCTGCCTAATCCCTTGGCTTCCCCACTTTCTTCCCTTGAGTTAGAGGCTAGATGACTTACATGTATAGATTGGGTCGGCTATGAACAAGGGGTGTGCTGGGAAAATGAAATGAAGAATGGACTCAGTTACTCGAAGGTTTATTTTCCCAACCAGGCAAGGCAGAACAGTTTCTCTAAATAGGTAGGCTTGGGTAGCTGTCAACTCTAATCACTCTGTGACACAGGGTCTATCCAACTGACTAGAACCTGGAATCTCATGCCATCCAGGGAATCCCAAAACAGAAACCATCACTCCAATTATGAGGCGTTTTCTTTCTCTCTCTCTCTGTCTCAACACTTCGGCTAAATCGGGCTGTGGACTGAATGATCAAGACTGTTCCTTTGTTGACTTTCTCTATGTTCAATGGTGTGTGTGCCCCTATTTGTGTGTGCATCAGTGTGTGGGTTTGATTTTCATAGTCTACGGGAATGTGCAATTGCTTAATCAGTTGAAACAAAACTACCTCTTCAACATCTTGTTATTTGTTTCATTATTAACTTTGGGTTTATTTATTATAATTAAGTGTTCAGAATTGGACTTTCTGGGGTGAAAATGCAATGTCTGTGGACTCAACCTTAAACAGTGCCACATGTGCTAGAATGCACAAATATATGGTTAAAAATCTGGTCTGCTACAAGTCTTACCATCGGTTTACAAGCTTCTCCCCAAAAACGCTTCTATTTGTAAAATTTCTCTTCTATAGCTTGAACGAATGCTTTAGATACATATTTTAAAAACAGGATTTAGCTAAGTACCCTTGGTTTTAAAATTTCTCATCTTTGTTATGAAGGATTCAAATAACACCAACTTGGAAATGTTAGCTTTGAGGATTTTATTTTTAATAGATAACAACTAGCTGAATGATGTCCTCTTTTTACTAAATAACCTGATTTCTCAGGCTATCTTGAGAGTTTTATTTCTCTTTGATTTCCCTTACCACTTCCTATCTTATCTCTCCGGATAATCAAATCCCCGTAAATGTAAAACCCTTCTCCTTTGAAGCTGCTGCCATTTAGAACATGACAGCCTTCTTATCTCTCTTCCCTGAGCTGCTTCCTCAGCTCATGCCAAGACTCAATTGAAATGTATCTTTCCTTCTTCTCTGTTATGATCCAACATTCAAGTTACATTGTATAATATTTGGGGATATGAAGTGTGTGTATATTTCATTTGAACTTGCACATTTTGCTACACTCAGTTAATGGCATCACTGATAAGGACTTTACATCAATCAATCAGAAATATTTACTTGGTTGCTGATATGTATAAGGCTGGGAGCTAGGTCACATGCAAGGATAAATGTAATGCATGCTTTACATGCATTTTTGCATGCAAAAAATTTTTACATGCATACGTGCTTTTGGGAAACGTCTGCATTTTAGCACATGTAACCCTAGGGCTCTGAGATGCTGCCCTACAGAAAGGAGACTACAGTGGATCCTTGAACAATACGGAGATTAGAGGTGTCAATCCTTACACTGTCAAAAATTCGTATAGAACTGTGACTCCCCCAAAACTTAGCTATTAATAGCCTACTGTTGACTTGAAGCCTACTGGTAACATAAAGAGTTGATTAATATATTTCATGACATATGAATTATTCTGTTTTCTTAAAGTAAGCTAGAGAAAAGAAAAAGTCATTAAAATCACAAAGAAGAGAAAATATATTTACTATTTAGTAAGTGGAAATGGATCTTATAAAGGTCTTTATCCTTGTTGCCTTCACACTGAGTAGGCTGAGGAGGAGGAAGAGAAGAGGTTGGTGTTGCTGTCTCACGGGTGGCAAACGAGAGAGAGAATTCACATACAAATGGACCTGCCTCGTTCAAACCCGTGTTGTTCAAAGCTCAACTGTATTTGCTACGTTGCATGACTTGCTGTGCAGACATTGACCTGAACTTTGCTTCTGTTATAACATCTTCACCCACCGTGACATTTGCTGGTAGTTGGTTTCTCTCCTTCTGCTGCCCACTTCCATTTATCTTTGGATGTTCAGCAACCAGCAGAGTACATTGCACATGCAATAACTTTGTGAATGACTGATGGAGGAAATGCATGTCTAAGTATTCTTCAAGGGCCGCTTTCCCCCAGTTCTGATCTAATACTCTCTGTGTAGAGTCCTGTTAAATTCTAGTGCAGCATAATCTCTGTCAGATATTAAATTCACGATTTTGTCTCCACTCCAGAAAAAGATGCCAAGGGTTTCTCTGGTCTGCCTTTAGGTAGAATTACTTTATCACACCTATCCTTCCCTCCTCCCCACCCCAAGGTAAACAAGCTTATGTTTCACAGTTTGTTCTCCCTTGGAGAAATCAAGCTCTACTGCTCATAGACCAGGATTCCTGACCTGTTTTGGATGTCATGACCCATGGGGAGCAGTGTGTGGATCTTGAGAAGGATGGAGGAGAGAAAGGTGATTGGAGCTGCACTCCTCACTGGGGCAAGACTGCTGAGGCCGTCTGGTTTTGAGCCTGATTTGTAACCCAGGGCGTCTGGAGGGGGACAGTGCTGTGGTAGCAGCACAGCCCAATGCTCACCCTCCAGGTGATACCGGGCCTCACCCCATACTGTCTTCTAGGGAACAGCTCCCTTAGGCTGTAGTTTGAGCCTCAGTTGTGTCTGTGTTTTGAAGAAGGTGCCTGCTAATCTAGCCACTTCCTCCATGCTGAGCTGGGGTGCTGACACCTGTGAATCGCTCCTGTTTACTAGTTATAGCGTCTGCTTTATCAGTATGCTATTTATTTTTATTTATTTGTTTGTTTATTTATTTATTTATTCATTTATTTATTTTGAGACAGAGTCTCTGTCGCCCAGGCTGGAGTGCAGTGGCGTGACCTCAGCTCACTGCAAGCTCTGCCTCCCGGGTTGGTGCCGTTCTCCTGCCTCAGCCTCCCGATTAGCTGGGATTACAGGTGTCTGCCACCTCTCCCGGCTAATTTTTTTTTTTTTTTTCATTTTAGCCAGGATGGCCTCAATCTCCTGACCTCATGATCCGCCCGCCTCAGGCTCCCAAAGTGCTGGGATTACAGGCGTGAGCCACTGAGCCCGGCCGCTTTTCAGGTATTTGAAGCTACGTCTCACCAATTTCATGTTCCATATGAGACCCTGGGGGTAGGGATTTAAACCTCCTATTCTGTGGAGTGAGTGAGGCATAAAGGTAAATTTTGAGTTGGAGAAATATGTGGTAGATAGTAATTCCTATTAAAATAGGACCA
Organism: Mandrillus leucophaeus; assembly: GCF_000951045.1. Taxonomy (NCBI): domain Eukaryota; kingdom Metazoa; phylum Chordata; class Mammalia; order Primates; family Cercopithecidae; genus Mandrillus; species Mandrillus leucophaeus. The sequence continues at coordinate 4,951,040 of NW_012110252.1, forward strand.
TCTCAACTCAACAGAACAAAAAGACAGACTTATTTCCTGCAGCAAAATAAACCCACGTGTGAATATATAATCTGCTCAGGCCCCCGAATGCTCCTAACAAAGGGAGCATTAGCCTTTAGTGGCCAGCATTGCCAGTGTCCATTCTGGAAATCTTTGCTTCTCTGTATTTACTCTTCAGTACCTCCATCTTTTCCTCATTTCTTATTCCTTTTATTGTCATATTTGCTCACAAGAAAATGTGTAATGTTTGTTGCTGTCTGTTGATGGAGGAAACTTCAAATGGAAGCGTCTCTTCTAGGGATGCCTGTCTTTTAATAAGCGCAAGATAGGTAAACCAAAAAACTAGAACTCAACAAATGAATGAAAGTGTTGGCCAGAAAGGCCTAAGACATGAGAGTCAGCAGACATATTTGGTTCTTCTGAAATCTGAAGTGTGAGGACTCATCTGCCCCATCCTAATGGTTTGGAACATCACTGGTGAGAGCCATCTTGTTTAAAGCTTTTATTTATATCAAAGTTTATTTTACAGGAGTTTATGGTAAGTATCGCCCATGTTGCCAACCTCCAAACTAAAGAATGAGACTTGAAGTGAATCTTTCTGGAAATGGCAGCTATAAATCTCCACTGCTTTTTGTCAGCATGCCCAGTGGTAGGAATTGAAGCCTGAGAGGTTCCCAGCATGCAACCTGATGTTTACGTTTGAACCCATCTTGACGTCATGAAAATCCACTCTTCTTTTGGCTAGGAGGGACTGAGTAGCTTGCTGATGGCTTATACTTGAGTCCTCTCATATTAGGGACATTTAGTGGTACAAGGAGAGGAAAGCAGGGAAAACTGGGAGGAGAAACCCGTAACCTAATGCCTTAATCAACTTTTGTTCACTGGGACCAGCCACCATAAAAAGTCTGTTCCTTTCTGCTTTGTGGAATGTCTCCAGGATGGTCCAGGGGATCCTGTTTATTCCCTCCATTTTGTCTGTGTTTACAGACGTGGCTGAGGATTTAGTTCTTGCCATTCATAGCTATCCCAATTGGACCTGAAGCTTCTAAGATGCTTTTACGAATGAAGAATTCAATTACCCGCATACCCCAGTCCTAGCAACCAGACTCTCAGCCTGGATAGAATCCTGGATCCCCACTTAATGCAAACAGAGAGGTCAGGAAGCAGAGTAAGGTAGTTGTATCAGGTTTTTTTTTTTTTTTTCCTTCATAACATACAAATTTAGCAGCTTAAAACAAAACAAACCTAACGTCTCACAGTCTCCATATGTAATATTCTGGGCATGGGGTTAACTTCATCTTTTGCTCAGGGTCTCAATGGACTTAAATCAAGGTTTTTCTCTGGGGCTGCAATATTATTTTAATCTCTCATCTGAGGGCCCTCTTCCAGGCTCACTAGTAGTTGGAATAATTCAGTTCCTTGTGGCTGTAGGCTCAAGGCTGCTTGCTCCTTCAAGACCAGTAGTTGAGTCTCTCTGACTTCCAGGAAGAGCTCAGCCTTTCTTTCAAAGGGTTCACTTGATTGGGTTAGGTCGATCCATGATAATCTCCCTTGTGGTTAATTTCTTTTGTCTTATAATGTAACACAATCACAGAGCGCTGTTCCATCTTATTAACAAATCCTGCTTCTGTTCATGGAAAGGGCTTGTGCATGTGCACATCAGGGAATGATGGCAATCTTAGGGGCCATCTCAGAATTCTGCCTACCAAAATAATGAAAAGAGCATGATCCTGGGAGACAGACAGTGCTAGGTTCCATCCTGTTCTTGTTCTTTACTGTCTTGTCAGGTAATATTGGGATCTGATACTTCATCTGTCAAATGAGGCTAATAATGGCTACTGTGCAGTCTTATTATACAGATTTAAGGTAATGTGTGTAAAGATCTAGCATGCTGCCAGCCACACGGCGAGCCCTCCATAGCAGTGATATTATGACAAGAGGAGAAGATGCCGGACTTGGCTAAGGAAGGAGAGGTGGGGTATGTGCGGCTGCAGTAATGCTGATATGTTATGGGCCTAATTATTGCTGAAAAACTTTTGAAGGATTTTGAAATATTGAGAAACATCTGCAAGTCCATGTAAAGAGTGGGGATTTGCCAAGTAATAACTGGGTAGTTTCACATTTATTTTTATGTTTCCAATTAGTTCAGCCTAAACTACAAAATTCAAACAAAGAAGATGCAAAAATCTGGCCCAGACCATGCATCTGATTAAAGGGGTACGTAGAATGAAAGTGATTTCTTTACTTTTATAAATAAGTTTAATTTTTCTACTTATAAAAGTAATATATGCAAATTATAGAATTTAGGGAATATAAATTTAGGGAATATAATACATGTAAATATAAAGAAGACAACCACTATTAACATTTGGTTTATTTCCTTCCAGTCTTTTCTTCTTGCACAGCTCATGTTATATTATTGATATCTTTCTATACCTATAATTATAGACCATTCTTATTCATCTTAACATTAGATCAGAGACAGATTTCTCCGTTTTTGGACAATTTTTAAATTAAAACCATCATTTTAAATGTCTGCACCCTTCAGAGGTTGCAGTTTTATGTTAGCCTGTGTGATTATTTGATTAATGTCTTTCTTCCTCAACTGGAATATAAATTCCTTATGGAAAAGAACCGGGTCTCTTTTGCATCATTGTTGTATCCCCAGCAGCTAATAGTACCTGGCACATGATAGGTAAACAATAAATATTTGTTGAAAGGCTGAACGAATAAATAAATGACTACAGTTTGTTGATGTGCTATAATTTACTTTGCACTCCATTGTCATTGAACATTTTTTTCATTATTATAAATGCAGCTGCAGTGGGCATTGCACATAAATCATTTTCCATGTATAAATTGGTTGCTTCTGTCCTTGGTTTAGAGTGCAAATGGCATGGTCCAGTTCCCAAAATGCAATTTATGCGTATCCACACATGAATACCAGCAGAAAACACAGAGGACTAGTCCGTTCTTGTACAAGTTACCAACCTCTCTTCCTACAGGTGTTAAAAAATACGTGTGTGTACTTTTTTTGATTATAGAAGCCCAGTCTCATTGGATTCCTTTGGATTATGGATTACAACAGAGAACACACTGGCTGTTGATTAATAATTGAATTTGACAAGTAAGGCCTGAAATGGATGAAGGTGATAATTGTCCCTTGCTTTCCTTCTGACCTCTGTCCTTGGGTGGCATCTAATCTAGCAAAAAAGATACTTTTATAATGAGGCTTTAGTAGGCAAAATTCTGAAAATGAACTCCTAGATTTTATACTTTAATCTCCAAAGCCTGTGAAGATAATGAGCTAGTGCTCATTACGTCAGGCTAGATGTCACGGTTGACTTTAAGATAGGATGATTATCTGGGTGGGCCAGATCTAACCAAGTGAACTCCTTTGAAAGCAGAGAGTTTTTCTCCAGCTAAGGGCAGAAGAAGTCAGAGAGATTGGAAGCACAAGGGGGATTCGATGCGCTGCTGCAGGCTTGGAGATGTGAAGATGGAGGGACCGTGTGAGAAGGAACGCAGCAGCATCCAGGGGCTGAGAGAGGCCTCTGGCTGACAACCAATGAGGAAATGGAAACCTCAGTATTACAACTGTGAGGAACTGAATTCTGCCAACACACTGAATGAGCTGGGAAGCAGTTTCTCTCCACAACGTCTAGATGAGGGTCCAGCCTGGCCATCAACTTGGTGTAAACCTTGTGATAGCCTGAGCCTGAGAACATAGTCATGCTGATGTCTGACCTACGGAACTGTAAGCTAGTAAATGGATATTGTTTTAAGCTGCTCAGTTTGTGGCGATTTGTTCCACAGCAGTAGAAAACGATCACAAGTACCTACCCTAATGTTAAATTCAGAGAAGCAGGCTCTCAGCTGTGTAACTCTTATAGCGACTAGTTCTGTATTAAAATTATCCAGGAATCTGGCTTCTAGGTCTTAATTCTTAGCTATTTGCAATATAACTTACCATCTTACAGGAAAAAATTCCTGATTGCTATTTTCTTGAGGTATCTCCAGTTACTAACTAGGAAGACTTTTAGATACGACAATCTCCTGCAATGCCCAGAGAGGACACATTCAAAATCAGAAGTAAGTATTTGAAACCAGGCCTTGGAATTACTTCTTTTAAAAATGGAATATTGAAGTGGTTATGCAACTCACTGGCAGATAACAATTATGAAAACTGTATAAAATAAAACAGGAAATGCTGGAAAGCACCCCAAAGTAGAGAGAAGCTAAGGGAGAATTTGAACCCCCAAAAAGAAAAACAAACAAACAAACAAAACCAAAGCTGTACAACCTGAAGAACAGGAAAAGATAAGAATTTGGGGTTCAGGGCTTCCTTCGCTGATGGCATTGCTCATGGCTACGACTCTTTCCTTTACTGTCTTAGAAGCTAATATGCTTAAAGTCTAAAGGAATGAAGCTGAAAATTATAAGGAGGAATCATGAAGGATATGAACCACAAAAAGAGAAGAAATTAGAGCATTAACTGCTCAGATCTGTGGCTGACAACTAACTAAACATGCCCTGAGGGAGCCTTTCAGGAAGCATGGCAGAAAAGCAGTCAGAGACCAGAGATAAATCTGCTCCTGAATGATAAAGCTATGGAGAGCCGAATCTGTGAATTTCATGCTTTTCTTAATTTTAATATGTCTCCCAGCTGCTCACAGCTTGGGAGGCAGAAATACTAAAGGGTCAGAGAACAGAGCCCAAGGCTAGAAATTTGGGCAATTCTTAGAAGCAAGGAAACTACAGAGGGATGAACTCTATTTCTACCCAAATCCTTGGCTGACAGCCAAATTTGATAGGCACAGGAGAGACCCAGGAGGTTCAGAATGAAAAATCAGCAACGAGAGGACATAAGAATAAGAAATAAGTATGAGAGCTGTATACCACAGGAAAGAAAATATTGGTGGTTATATTCCAGGCAACTTAAACTGCCTAATAGAACAAAAATCTGACAAGTTTTATTAACACATGGCAGAATCCCAGTTGCTATCCTGTATTATCTGCAATGTCTACTTTTCAACAAAAACTACTAGATATGTGCTATTGCTGTATAACAAATTACTTCAAAACTTAGCAATTTAAACAACCACAAAAAACCATTTTAAAAAATCACATTTGTTTTCTGAGAGTCAGGATCTAAAAGAGGCTGAGCTGTAATTCTAGCTCAGAGTCTCACAGCATTGCCATCAAAATGTTCACTGGGGCTGCAGTCATCTGAAGGTGTGACTGATGCTGCAAAAATCAGTTCCAAGTTCAGTTATATGGTTATTGACATGCATTCTCCAGTTTCATGTAATCTCCAGTTGCCTCCAATGGTGGTAGGCTTGGACAAAAAAGGACAAGTTCTGTACAAAGCTCAGACATGGAATATGCAAGATCAGAGCCTAAGTTAGTTGTGAACAACAGGGTGCCTCTGTTTACTTCTTTATAAAACTTTAAATTGTGTGTTTTAATGAAGATGAAATTAATATAA
>NW_012110252.1:4957033-5034104 GCF_000951045.1 Mandrillus leucophaeus
AGAAAATCAATTTGTGAGTCACATAGGTTAATTTTGTAATTCGAATTTCCATAGTTCTGGTACTTAAATTTCTTGAGTCTGAGGTTATGATCTCTAAGTTTATCTTAGAGATCAAGTTCTTGAGAAAATATCCCCAATATATTTAGAGGAGAAGAAGGCCTCTGCTATTCACTATAGGCATGTATATAACTTTGCTGAGTCATGGTTTCCACCTCTGTAATATTAGAATAATAGTATCCATTCACAGAATTAATAGGGAGTTTCAGTGAGATACCACGGGAAACAGCAGTGCATGTGGAACATACCAGACTGCACAAGGAAAAGGTTCAAGTAAGGCTAATCTTGTTTCTCAGCCTCCATATCCCTCTCATGGCATTTGCTTCTCAGTATAATTTTTCTTGTTTCTTTATGTTGCACAGCACTACGAAATGTTTTAGGACCATATCTGATCCTCTTATTCCACATCTATCTAAATTATGCATTCTTGAGGTTACCTAGAACCCCTCTCTTAGGAAATGGTGGCATTAGTGGGATATTAAATAAGTAAAGTATGAAATATTTATTCAGTGGGGGTATTTAAAGCAATTTCCAACAGAAGCACAATGAATGTTTATTAATTAACTTCTAAAAGTAGTGGCTTTTCAATGTGGTACCGCTAGTTCTCATTACTGCATTCTTAGTATTGCATACCTAACCCCTGAAAATATTGATGTGATTGAACTTAACTGTCTTTTCTTATTTCTCATCACCAATGACATTAGGTTTGATTACAATTAGGCCAGATTGTCCACTCCCACCCCCTGCCGAGATTGTTTCCATTCTGTGTCACTTCTTAATTTCCTAAATCACATTGTCTCTAGTTCCCTTACGTGAGTGAGGCACAGGCCACTAGAAGTTTAGGAAAGACGTATTTTTTTTTCCATAATATTCAAAGACCATTCATTTTTTTCCCTTTGGACAGTACTTTTTTCTTCCTCTAGTCTTTCTCATTTGCATGCACATGTAACCACCAAGGTATGCACAGTCTCTGTGTTCTCTGATCTCCCCCCTAAAAAATGTATGAGAAGAAAACACAGGGCAAGTGTCATGAACATATTTGAAATTTAGCAAGAAAGACAAGAACCCAAGCAGTTGGTTCCCAATAGCCCTTCCCTACCTTGATAATGTGAACATGAATAAAAGAAATAAACATGCTATTAGAAAATGGATATGCCCTCCCTGTTATTCAGAGTCTTAAAGAAATGAAAACTCAACTTTGGGGCTGAGTTTCGATTATCTCCAAGCTTGTCTTCCTCTTGTTTCCTTTTTCCTCTGTATCTCTCAGAAGGAGTGATTTGTGGTTGTAAATAGTTGTCATAACTTCAGAATGGCTCTGACAAATTTGTCCTCGAAATAGGATCCCTCTTCACCTCTCCACCTGGACTGACAGCTAAGCCTCAAGTTGCCCCTTGTATCCTGACACCTCAGCTCAAGACAACTCATTTCCTGGAGGGAATACAACCAGAAGATAATGATTCTGCCTGGGGCAGGCCAGCTGGCCCCATGATCCAGGGTGTCAGCAGAATGACATGTACCCAGGGGGCTTTGCTAGAGCTCATAATCTAACTTCCAGCCATGCAGGGTTAGAGAGTAGCTTTTGTCTCTACACTAGGGGTGGGTGGAATCACGACAGTCAACCTGTAGAAAATGATGGATGAGCTGCAAATGGAAAATATTCATGGGTAAAAGGGAAACTTAATTAAAAGGCTAAGTGTTGAATTTCAAGGACGAAGAAAGAATTCTAAAAGCATCACAACATTAAAACAACAACAATCAACCAACCAGCAATAAAAACAGATATCTAAAAAGGAAAATAAAAATCTGGATGGCCTTAGACTTCTTTGCAATGTTAGATGCCAGAAGATAATGAAGCAATGATTACAGGAACAAAGCAATGATTACAACAGCATGATGGAAAAGGTTATGCCCCCACATTCTATCTTTAGCCAAACTGTCATTCATCTGAAAACAACAAAAAGGAATGCATGAGTATGAAAGGGCTCAGAAATACAGCACTTATGCATGTTTCTTAAAAACAAAAATATTTTAAGAAGAAAGAAAATAAATAAACTAGTCAAAACAAATAAAAAAGAGCAGCAAATCAAATATTAGGTTGTTGTGAAAGTAGCTTTTGCACCAGTCGAATACATAGAGATAGGAGGAAAGAATTAATAAAGATTAAAGCCCAGTTTTACAAATTAGAAAACAAAAAAGAATACAATTTATATTTAATCGTGAGAGTTTATTTTGTGAGAAAATAGATAAAATATTAAGTGATTTGAAGAACTAAAAATGCAAAATTAACAATGCAATAAACGTATTACATCAATTATACAAAAATACTTTGTACAATTCTAGGCTAATGATCTTCAAAGTATTATTTGAATAGATATGTATTCTTTGTCAGATTACTAAAATTGGTAGAAATAAGATAGAAGATATAACTAGATAAATATCTTTAAAAAAATCAAAATCTTGTCTGAAGAATTAGCTCCAAGAAAGGTGTTAGTTTAGATGGTTTCCTGTTTTGTGGTCCTTCAGGGGACAGATAAAGGCTGTTGATTATCTAAACCTTACAGAGCACAAGAAAAGAAGGCCCTTGCAATAATTCTAATTATTTTTATATGGATAGTGTAAGTCTGGTAGCCCAAACTTGAAAAAGTTGGCACACAATAAAAAACACACATCTGACTAATTTTTTATTTATATATGAACCAAAGATCTTGAATAATATATTAGAAAATCAAATCCAGGAGTATATTCAAATGAATAATTCACCATGACTAAGTGGGATTTATTCCAGGAAAGAATGGATGGCACAACATTGAGACATCTATTAATATAATTCATGATATTAAGAGGTTAAAGAGGAAAACATTATTTCACAGTTGTCAAATATGTATTTGATAAAATTTAAGATTATGCTTCAAAAAACAAAAATCTCAGTTCCTTGGAATTAGATATAGCATTCCTCAACACAAGGGGTATGGTGGGGGATCCATCTCCAGCAAACGTCAGTTCCTGGCTCACCAGAGATACACTGGATTAGATGAGGTCAGATGAAATACGACAATAATACCTACTGTCATCCCTACTATTTGAGATGGTTTTGGAAGTATTAGTTTATAAAAGTAGAGATTAAAAAATAACAAACAAAAGAGACATGATAATTGGAAAAGAAGAAGTAAGTTTATTATGTACAGGAGATATAATGAGTGACTGGAAAACCTAACACAGTCACCTGAAATCAGCTATTGGAAACCCCAAGGGAAGATCAAAAACGTTTCAATGATTGTTTTACTGTATAGCAATAATCATTAACTGGAGAATAAATTGGAAAATAAACCTCATTTATAGTGGTACCAAAGAGAAGGAATTACTGGAAAAAGCTTACCACATCCTAAAGTCATAGCGTGATTCCACTATGTGGCTGGGTTCAGCTTTGGTAAAGGACAGATGGGTTATAACTCCAGATATTCCTTTTATTAGTAGTGTGGCCAGTTAACTAACCCAAACTTGCATTCTCCTCTGTAAAACCACGAGAGTAATATCTCACGAGAGTTTTATGAAGATCAAATGAGAAAATGTACCCAAAATGCTCAATGAAATGCTAGCCCACAGATTATTATTGAGAAAATCCCAGTACTCTCCTGGCACTTGGTAACGAAATTTGTCTCAAGAAAAGCTGATTATCTGCACAAATGTGTATGCATAAAGAATATGTACAAGTGTGACCTCTATGGGTTTTGTTTTTGTGTGGAAAAATTAGAAACAATTATATGTCAACATAGGTGACTGACGAAATACGTTTTATACATCTAAAACGAGTGATATTTGTGTTGATTTAAAAATACAATATGGTAGTACATTTGTTGACCTGTAAAGACTGTCATAATACATCCAGTGAAAAGACAAGCAAAAGTACAATTTATAATCTTGGTTTGGTAAAAATTCTGCATATAATAATCATATGTATTTAACTGAAAAATAAAAAGGACTAAGATATATGCTAAAATATTAGTAATGATTTCCTATGGCTTATCAGATTTCTTTCCACTGATGTTTTATTTAGAAAATTGGGGTTTCTAAGAATTCTGTAACAAATATTAATTTCTTACATTAACAAGATAAGTAAGAAACAGGTTGCTTGCACACTCCCTTGCACATTGAAATCACTTGTGAAATCCTACAGGCCAAGATACACTCTCTCCTGATAGGGTTTAGGTGGACAGAGCTTAGGTTGTCCACACTTATCTCTCAGTCTTTTCTTTTTTCTTCAAATCTATTTTCTTTGTTAGATGAAACCCTACCACCATATGACTGACATGTTTCTTTATATATGTCAATATCTTTGGTCAAGAATTGCTTTGACTTGGGAACCGCTCTGTCTTTGATGTGATTTGTACACCTCAGCTCTTACCATTCATTCAACAAATACTGACTGAGCATGCAGACATTTGGCTAGGTACTCGATATGTGGTGTTTGCTGGGGGGCCTAGGGAGACCAACAGAGAGCACGGCTCTTTCCTGAGTAGATTCTGAACCAACGGAGAAGACAAAAGAGAGGGCAGATGGAGAAACAAAACATATGTGTTAGTTTCTTACCTGAGGAGCAGCTCAGCTAAGGGAAGTTGGAGTCTAAAGAGTGATCTTGCTCTCCTATGTCGTTGTCACTGTCTCTCATGTCCCAGTGGAGTGGGAAAGAGAGTCCACATCTGCGCAAGAGTGTGGCTCTGGTAGGGCCTCTTGCTTGAAAATCATGGATAAAATGCTCTCTCTGGGTAACCTTTTCTGCCTCTCTTAAAGAAGAGTGAGGAAACCGAGTGGAAAAAAATTAGGAGGATGATGCTAAAACTCGTTTCTCCCTGTGAAAGGAAAAGGCCAGGGCTATGGATGTCCTCCCTGTGGATGTGACTGTGGTCCAAAGGAAATCTGCTCCTAACTTCAAAGCCATTCTCCCCCACTCCTAATCATTGCACTTTTCAATATCTTTTGGGACCCCTTGTGGGGAGCAATGATTTTGCCCCTGGATGATGCTGAAATGAGGGAGAAGAGTATATTAATTAAATGAACTTTGAGGCCACGCGATATGGTTTGGCTGCATCCCTACCAAAATCGCATCTTGAATTGTAGCTCCCATAATTCCCACGTGTCATGGGAGAGATGCCATGGGAGGTAATTGAATCATGGGGGCGAATTTTTGTCATGCTTTTCTCATGATAGTGAATGTCTCATGAGAACTGATGGTTTTATAAAGGGGAGTCCCCCTGCACATGCTGTCTTGCTTGCCACCATGTAAGATGCACCTTTGCTCCTCCTTTGTCTTCTGCCATGATTGTGAGGCCTCCCTAGCCATGTGGAACTGTGAGTACATTCAACCTGTTTTCTTTGTAAATTACTTAGTCTCAGGTATGTCTTTATTAGCAGCATGAGAACTGACTGATACACTACTCTATCCCAAAAGCTGAAAATTCATTCTTAGTTGCATTTACCTTTCCAAATTATGTTTAGCCATATTTTCCAATATAGCCCACCAGAGATAATACAATAAAATTAAATGACAACATTGAGATATTCTCAATAATAAAATGCCAAAAACATAGAGATACATCAAATTGAATATAAACATCCTCTTATTATCAAATTCCTGAGGAGAAGATAGTCCAAAAATCACACTGTTTTGCAAGTTCAGGTGCAAAATAATTAAAGTCAGAAATTAAATTTGCTTGCTTTTGTGAATGGAATCAAAGTTCTCTCCTGTTTCTTATTTTGTTCATTGTTAGTCAAAGATAGTCTTTTAGGTGGGACTGAGGTTCTTTCATAGCTTTCACTGGGAGTGATAATGATCTCTTCAGGATCTCAGAAGATGAATTACTCTAATGCCAATCTCCAATGAGCTTCACCTTTAAGACTCTAAATTTATTAGGGCATTAATGTTTCCTGGTACTGACCCCCATCCCCACCACATTTAGAAAACAAGCCAATCCCCAGTCCTGACAGCAATTATTTCAGGCAAAGTTTTGTTTCCAGAACACAGTGCTGGATGCTGCCTGAGTCCATGTGGGGACCCAGTGGTTACTAAGAAGAGCGACCAGAAGTGCCAATTTCCTTGGGAGAGTCCCATTGTACGCATCTTATCCCAAAGTAATGATTGATAGCAGCCATTTTTACTCTCATAATTGCCCTGTTTGGAAAACAAATTTTATGGTCATTCTACAATGAAAGAAATCTAGATTTCAGCTTTGTCAGGGAGCCACTCACTCCAGTTTTTTTGGAGTCTACCACTTGTGGATTAAGCTCAACTGGGAGAAGATCTTCAAGTAGGAGGTTAATTTGGGTAATATACTCTTATCATATCCTAGGGTAGGGGGAAATCTAGCTACTTATACTGTGTCCTCTCCCAGGGAGTGAATTTGATACATTGTTTCCTTCTCATTAGGTTTGGAAATTTGTGGTGGTGGTAAATCCAATCACTGGGTCTTATTTGAGGTTCCTTTCTTCCCTTCAAACATTCTTTTCACTTTTAAGTATTCTTTCCCCTTTGCCCTGAGTACTAACAGCATAAATTTAGACATTACCTTAGTAATGTGTGTAAAGCAGAACATGACTTATTTGCGTTTTAAGAGCAGCAAATATTGTTGGCTCATAATGTCTATCTGCATGCCCTGTATTGGGAAAGATTATTCTCCATTGCTGTTTTGTTTTGTTTTAAAGTGTCGATAAGATTTATTTTGTTTTAGTTTTAATTTCAATAGTTTTTGGGGGAACAGGTGGTGTTTTGTTACATGGATAAGTTTTTTAGTGGTGATTTCTTAGATTTTGGTGCAACTGTCACCTGAGCAGTGTACACTGAATTTAATGTGTAGTTTTTTATCCCTCACTGGCCTCCGACACTTCCCCCCAAGTCCCCAGAGTTCATTATATCATTCTTATGCCTTTGCATCCTCATAGCTTAGCTTCCACTTATAAGTGAGAACATACAATGTTTGGTTTTCTATTCCTGAGTTACATCACTTAGAATAATAGTCTCCATCTCCATCCAGGTTGCTGTGAATGCCATTATTTCATTCCTTTTTATGGCTGAGTGGTATTCCTTTTGGGGGTGTGTGTGTGTGTGCGCACGCGCGCGTGCACATGTGTGTATATATATGTGTGTATAAAATAAAATATAAAAATAAAAAAATACATATCACTTTTTTTTCTTTTTTTTTTTCTTCAACTTTTATTTAAGTTTTGGGCTACATGTGCAGGATGTGCAGGTTTGTTGCATAGGTGAATGTGTGCCATGGTGGTTTGCTGCGCAGATCAATCCATCACCTAGGAATTAAGCCCAGCATCCATTAGCTATTCTTCCTGGTGCTCTCCCTCCCGCCGTGCCCCAGGCCCCAGTGTGTGTTGATCCCCTCCCTATGTCCACGTGTTCTCATAGTTCAGCCTGCATTTAAAAAAGATAACATGTGGTGTTTGGTTTTCTGTTCCTGTGCTAATTTGCTGAGGATAACAACTTCCAGCTCCGTCCAATCCATGTCCTTGCAAAGGAAATAATCTTGTTTTGTTTTTTTTTTTTCATGGCTGCACAGTATCCCTTGGTGTATAAGTACCACATTTTCTTTATCCAATTTATCTCTGGTGGGCATTTGGGTTGATTCCATGTCTTTGCTGTTGTGAATAGTGCAGCAACATACATATAAGTGCATGTATCTTTATAATAGAATGATTGATATTCCTTTGGGTGTATACTTAGTAATGGGATTGCTGGGTCAAATGGTATTTCTGCCTCTAGGTCTTTGAGGAATTGCCACACTATCTTCCGTAATGATTGAACTAATTTACATTCCCACCAACAGTGTAAAAGCGTTCCTATTTCTCCACAACCTTGCCAACACCTGTTGTTTTTTGACTTTTTAATAATCGCCATTCTGACTGGCATTAGATGGTATGGTATGTTATTGTGGTTTTGATTTGCATTTCTCTAATGATCAGTGATGCTGAGCTTTCTTTCATATGTTTGTTAGTTGCATGTATATCTTCTTTTGAGAAGTGTCTGTTCATGTCCTTTGCCCACTTTGTAATGGGGTCATTGTTTTCTTTCTTGTAAGTTTGTTTTAAGTTTTTTTTCTTGTAAATTTGCTGTAGATTCTGGATATTAGACCTTTGTCAGACTGATAGATTGCAAAAATTTTTTCCCATTTTGTAGGTTGTCTGTTCACTCTGAGGATAGTTTCTTTTGCTGTGCAGAAGCTCCTTAGTTTTATTAGATCCCATCTGTTGATTTTTGCTTTTGTTGCTATTGCTTTTGGCATTTTCGTCATGAAATGTTTGCCTGTGCCTATGTCCTGAATGATATTGCCTAGATTTTCTTCTGGGGGTTTTATAGTTTTGCGTTTTACATGTAAGTCTTTAATCCATCTTGAATTAATTTTTGTATAAGGTGTAAGGAAGGGGTCCAGTTTTCAATTTTCTGTGTATGGCTAGCCATTTCACCACTTATTAAATAGGGAATCCTTTCCCTGTTGCTTGTTTTTGTCAGTTTTGTGGAAGATCAGATGGTGGTAGGTGTGCAGTCTTATTTCCAAGTTCTCTATTCTGTTCTGTTGGTCTATATACCACATTTTCTTTATCCACTCGTTGGTTGATAGGCATTTAGGCTGGTTTCATAATTTTGGAATTTTGAATTGTGCTGCTATAAACATGCGTGTGCAAGAGTCCTTTTCTTTTCTTTTCTTTTCTTTCTTTTCTTTTCTTTTCCCTTCCCTCCCCTCTTGCCTCCCCTCTGCTCCCAACCCCTCCCCTGCCCTCCCCTCTCCTCTTCTCTCCTCTCCTCTCCTTTTCAGACAGAGTTTTGCTCTTCTTGCCCAGGCTGGAGTGCAATGGCGCATCTCAGCTCACCGCAGCCTCTGCCTCCTAGGTTCAAGCGATTCTTGCCTCAGCCTCCTGAGTAGCTGGGATTACAGGCATGTGCCACCACGCCTGGCTGATTTTTTTTTTGTATTTTTAGTAGAGATGGGGTTTCTCCAGGTTGGTCAGGTTGGTCTCCAACTCCCGACCTCCATGATCCACCCACCTTGGCCTCCCAACATGCTAGGATTACAGGTGTGAGCCACCGTGCCCGGTCGCAAGTGTCTTTTTCATATAATGACTTCCTCTGTGTAGATACCCAGTAGTAGGATTGCTGGATTAAATGGTAGTTCTGCCTTTAGGTCTTTGAGGAATCTCCATACTGTTTTCCACAGCGGTTGTACTAGTTTACATTCTCACCAGCAGTGTAAGAAGTGTTGCCTTTTCACCATGACCATACAAACATCTATTATTTCTTGATTTTTAAATTATGGCCATCTTTGCAGGAGTAAGGAGGTAATTAGTGATGTTGACCATTTGTCCATATGTTTGTTGGCCATTTGTGTATCTTCTTTTGAGAATTGTCTATTCATGTCCTTAGCCCACTTTTTTACGGAATTGTTTGTTTTTTTTCTTGCTGATTTGCATTCCTTGTACATTCTGGATATTAGTCCTTTGTTGGATGCATAGTTTGTGAATATTTTTTTCCCACAGAGTACTCTGCTAATTATTTCTTTTGCTGTGCAGAAACTTTTTATTTTAATTAAGTCCCATCTATTTATCTTTGTTTTTGTTGCATTTGCCTTGGGATTTTTGGTCATGAACTCTTTGCCTAAGTCAATGTCTAGAAGAGTTTCTCCAATGTCATCTTCTAGAATTTATATGGTTTCATATGTTCTTCGATAACTCAGTTGGTAGAGTGGAGAACCTTAGGTGTGTGGAGCTGATTTGCATGGTTTCAGGTCTTAAATTTAAGTCTTAGATTCATATTGAGTAAATTTTGTACAAGATGAGAGTTGAGGATCCAGTTTAATTCTTCTATTGTGACTTGCCAATTATTTCAGCACCATTTGTTGAATAGGGTGTCCTTTGCCCACTTCATGTTTTTGTTTGCTTTGTTGAAGATCAGTTGGTTGTAAGTATTTGGCTTAATTTCTGGGTTCTTCACTCTGTTCCATTGTTCTACATGCCCATTTTTACACAAGTACCATGCAGTTTTGGTACCTATGACCTTATAGTATAGTTTGAAGTCAGGTAATGTGATGTCTCCAGGTTTGTTCTTTTTGCTTAGTCTTGCTTTGGCTATGCAGGCTCTTTTTTGATTTCATATGACTATTAGGATAGTCTTTTTCTAGTTCTGTGAAAAATGATGATGGTATTTTGATGGGAATTGCATTGAACTTATAGATTGCTTTTGGCAGTGTGAATGAAAATATCTTGGGATCCCCATTTCACTAAGCTAAAAGGAAAACTCAAGTTGAAAACTGTGCAGGTCAAACCTGCCTCCCCATTGTATTCAAAGTAATCTCTCTGCTCACTGAGATAGGTGCATGTTCTGATTACCTCCTTTGGAAAGGCTTATCAGAAACTGAAAAGAATGCAACCATTTTTCTCTCACCTACCTGTGACCTGGATGTCCCCTAACTGCTTCGAGTTGTCCCCACCTTTCTGGGTGGAACCAGTGTCCTTCTTACATGTATTAATTGGTGTCTCATGTCTCTCTAAAGTGTATGAAACCAAGCTGTGCCCTGACCACCTTGGGCACATGTAATCAGGACTTCCTGAGGCTGTGTGTCACAGGCATGTGTCCTCAACCTTGGCAAAATAAACTTCCTAAATTAACTGAGACCTGTCTCAGATTTTCTGGGTTTACAGCAGTATAGTCATTTTCATAGTATTGATTCTACCTATCCATGAATATGGGATGTGTTTCCATTTGTTTGTGTTGTTGATGATTTCTTTCAGCAGTGTTTTGTAGTTTTCCTTGTAAAGGTCTTTCACCTCCTTGGTTAGGTATATTCCTAAGTGTTTTATTTTTTTGCAGCTGTTGTAAAAGAGGTTAAGTTTGTGATTTGATTCTCAGCTTGGCCACTGTGGGTGTATAGCTATTGATTTTGCATCCTGAAACTTTACTGGATTCATTTATCAGTTCTAGGAGCTTTTTGGATGAGTCTTTAGGGTTTTCTGGGTATACAATCATATCATTTGCAAACAGCCACAGTTTGACTTCCTCTTTTCTGATTTGAATGCCCTTTATTTCTTTCTCTTGTCTGATTGTTCTGGCTGGAACTTTCAATACCACATTGAATAGACGTGGTGAAAGTAGAATCCTTGTCTTATTCCAGTTCTCAAGGCAAATGCTTTCAACCTTTCCTCATTCAGTATAACGGTGACTGTGGGCTTGTCATAGATGGCTTTTATTACCTTGAGGTATGTCCCTTCTATGCCAATTTTGCTGAGGGTTTTAATCATAAAGGGATACAGAATGTTGTCAAATGCTTTTTCTGCATCTACTGAGATGATCACACACATTTTAAAAATTATATTTACATGATGTATTACATTTATTGACTTGCATATGTTAAACCATTTCTGTATCCCTCACATGAAACTTACTTGATCATGGTGTATTATCTTTATGATATGCTGCTGAATTTGATTAGTTAATATTTTGTTGAGGATTTTTGCATCTATGTTAGTCAGGGATATTGGTCTGTAGTTCTCCTTTTTTTGCTATGTTCTTTCCTGGTTTTGGTATTAGGGTAATACTGGTTTCATAGAGTGATTTGGGAAGAACTCCCTCTTTCTCTAGCTTTTGGAATAGTTTCAGCAGGATTACTACCAATTCTTCTTTGAATGTCTGATATAATTCAGCTGTGAATCCATCTGTTCCTGGACTTTTTTTTCTTGGCAATTTTTAAATTACTGTTTCACTCTCGCTACTTGTTATTATTATATTTTGCATTTCTCTAAGTGTGTCTTTCATTTCCAGAAATTGTAATTGTCTTTTCTTTATGATATCTATTTCTCTGCAGAGTTTTTCATCCATACCCTGTATTGTTGTTTTTTAAAATTTCTTTAAGTTTGTTTTCACCTCTCTCAGGTATCTCCTTGAATAGCTTAATAATCAACCTTCTGAATTCTTTATCTGACAATTCAGAGATTTCTTCTCAGTTTGAATCCATTGCTGGAGAGCTAGTTGATCTTTTGGGGATGTTATAGAACCTTATTTTGTCATATTACCAGAATTACTTTTCTGGTTCCTTATCATTTAGTTAGACTGTTTCAGTGGTAAGATCTGGAACTCAAATGCTGCTCTCCAGACTCTTTTGTCCCATGAGGTGATGCCTTGATGTGGTGCTCTCTCCCTTCCCCTAGAGATGAGGTTTCCCAAGAGCTGAACTGCAGTGACTGTTATAGCCCTTCTGGGTGTAACCACCCAGTGGGTCTATCAGGCTCTGGGCTGATGCTGGAGAATGTCTGCAAAGTGTCCTGTTATGTGATCTGTCTTCAGGTCCTGCAGCTATGGGTATTAGCCCCTGTTCCAGTGGAGGTGGCAGAGGAGTGAAGTGGACTCTGTGGGAATCCTTGGTTGTAGTTTTGTTTGGTGCACTGGTTTTCTTGAATGCTGATTATTCTAGCAGTGAAGTTGTCACATGGACAGATTCAGGACCTCTGGTTAGCTAGGATGTTGCAGATGTGGAATTAGCTGTTTATTTTCTCCTTATTTGGAGCAGCATTTTTCTGTTATGAGTTGCTGTAATGGCTTGAGTTGGTTGGCCTCCAGCCAGGCGGTGGCACTTTCAAGAGAATACCAGCTGTAGTTGTAGAAGGGGGATATAAGCTTACCCTATGTTGGCCAGGATAAGTACTCAGGTTTCTCAGGTGATGATGGGTGGAGCTTTAGAGCTCCCAAGAGTTTATGTAGTTTGTTTTTGGCTACCGGGGCAGGTAGAGAAAACCCATGAGGCTGGGGCGGGATTAAGCGTGTCTGAGCTCATGATGACTGTAGCTATATAGTAAATGTTTGAAACCAACTAGTAAGGGTTCTCCAAATTTACTTTTTTCTTTCCAAATTGTTCAGATGCTTCTAGGTCTTTTGTTTGTCTACATAATTTTATAATCTACTGGTATTCATCCCTTTTTCTCTTCATTTCTCAACATCCCATAAATTTGGAATTGAGACTCATCTTCTCTTAAAATGCCAGATGAGGTCTGGTCTTGTGATTTGTTGCCTGGAGGAAAGAGAGGAAGGGCTGGTTTTACATCACACGGACTTCTAGATCAATTTCTAGAGTTAGGTAGATTTTCAAAATGCACTGGACTAGGCAGGCCTCCCTCCACTTCCGGAGGGCAGATGAATTCATCTTGTCCCAAAGAGACAGAGAGAGGAAGGGCCTTAGCTCTGCATGCTCTTTTGCCATCTTCCCTCAAACTCACTAACCACCTGTCTCCTGAGGGGGTGAGGAACGGGTGAGAACAAGAAAGTATAATAATGTCGTTGCCATTACATGGAAGAGCATGCCAGGAGTGGGAAAGCTGCATTCTCTCCACCAGCACTGACTCTACCCATTAGCATTGACAGGTCAGCCTTATTTCCCATTTCCATGTGCACAGGGGAACCTAGCTAGGTACTGTCACTAACCAGCTAGGTTCCCCTGTGCACACGGAAATGGGAAATAAGGTTGTGCTGTATAGAATTTTATGTGATCTAATTCAGCTGACTTCATAAGTCAATGCCACACAGAAGGAGTTGCATAACTTTTTAAGAAGTCTTTTTTTAAAAAATAAAACCTAGCTATAAAGTGGCAATAAAATATCAGGGTTGATTAATTTTTGAACATATACACCAACTTCTACTTCCAAAAGAGTAGTCATGGTAGGTTCATCCTCTTATGCCAACTCAGTTTCATTTCTTGAAACACATCTCTTCCTTGAGAATATCTCCACCAGTTATTTCTGTCCTCTGGTGGGTGCCTGGTATGTCTCTGCTCCAGCTCCATTGGTGCTTTACCATTTCTCTGTGAAGATGCCAAACCTGGGTGAAGAGCTCTGTCCTTGGGTGCCCCATAGCTGATCTTCCTGGACAGGATTCACCATAGAATAGGGACAGTGTCTGCCCTGAACTTTTTCTTCTTGGGCCCCGAGGCAACCTTTCTCTTATAGGGTTCCCAAAGGTTTGGTCTGTTTAAGTTAGCTCTCTCGGTTTCAGAGTTACCTTTGCTTCACACAAACTCTCCACACGCTTTCCTCTTCTCTCAATACAACTCTCTCTCCTCAACAAAATCCCTAACTGTCATGGACAGGTTCTCTCCAAATAGAGCCTGGAGGGTTCACCAGCACATTAGTTTCTAAAAATACTTTCTCTTTATGCTTGGATGAGACACTGCTATAATTTCCCATCTTTTCCTACTCTCAGAATAGAAAACAACTAATGAACTTTAAATGTGTTGATTTGTTGACAATTTATTTTTCTACGGCAGTGTACTCTCACTAAGCACGGTACCTCAAGAAGGCATTTGCATTTTACGCCTCATCACAAATTGAAATAAAAGATCGTTTCTTGTTCTTATGTTTTTAGGTGGCCCATGGGTACAGCTGTCTGCCAAAAAGCCCTGGAAAAGGCTCATTCTCTGCTGATGTAGGTTTTGGCTTCAATTTCTTTCTGCAACGTGAGATATTTTGGGGGCCTCAGACATAGGAAAGAAAAAAGTTAATGTTTGGGAGATATTTACTGGAGACTGAGACATTACAGCCTGTTATTTAGTGCTTATCAAGTGCCAGGCACTGAGTGAAATGCTTTGTAATCAATTTCTCCTATCCTGCTTTATTTTTCTTCATAGAACCTATTGCTCTCTCAAGTTATGCTACATATGTTTATGTGTTTATTCATTCTTTTGTTGTTGTTGTTGTTTGTCTTTCCCTATTATAGTATAAGCTCCATGAGGACAGAGATTGTTGTCTTTTTAATTATCTACTATATTTCTGGTTCCTGGCTCATGGGAGTCACTCGAGATATTTGTTGCTTTAGTAAACCTCTTATCCCATGCAGCAAGCTCTATGATTATTTTCATGTATGAGAAAATAAGGGCTTAAACAGGTTTTGTAACTTTTCCAAGGCCATCAGTTTGGTAAGTGGTAGAACCAAGAATCAAAGCCAAGATTTGACTCGTGAGTCCGTAGTTGAACCATTTATCTACATTCCCTCCCATCTCTTTCAATCCTGACAGCAATAATTCCCTAAAGTAGGTGCCATTTTTATTTTAATGATGAGAAAATGGAAGCCCAGAGAGGTCAAGTAAACTGATTCAGGTCACACAGCTGCTACATAGATAACAGAAGTCTCAAACTCATATTTTTTGACTCCAAAGTCCATGTACTTTTCTCTATACCATAGCGTATTGGTTGAGAGGCATTGAAAGTTACTTGGATTATGTATTTCAGGCTCAAGTTATGATGATATTGAGAGTAATAAACATTCATATATGGCAGAAAACACAAGGTAAACATAGTTTAAATCAAATATATGAGGTCCTCATGTTTCATGACTCAGAATTTGGATTTTCTGGGGCTCACCTCTTGCCGTGTGGTGTCTCAGGTGATAAGGAGGTTGTAAGCCCTCCTTGCCTGCTTACCACCCCTTGTGGCAGAAATAGATCCTCTTATCCCCCTACAGTTAGTGCCACCAAGGATAGATTTGTTTGTTGTCTATTTACCACAGTGACAAATCACTGATCAGAGTCCAGCTGGGAAGACTGTACACTAACCAGACAGAGCCATGAGGGTGCCTTAAAAATGAGGAGGGAAATCACTGGAAGCCCTCTTAGTGCCCTGAAGGTACTAAGGATGAATGCTATGTATTCCGGCTTTGCACTATCGTAGACAAGGAAGATAAATATCAAGTGCTGCTAAAATCCACCTGTCCAGATTCCAGCAGACGCAAGCTCTTTAGGGAATATGGTGCTGGAGAAGTTAATAATATTTAGAAATCCCTAGGCCTGTCAGAGTAATGAATGCAGCTAATAAACATTCTAATTAGTTAACCTGGAGAAAAATCTTTGCCACTGTAGAGTGGACATTTTCATATTATCCTGAATGTAAACATTACCTTATCATAGACGGCTGTTTAAATGTTACTCTATATCTTTTCTTGGGTTTAGACACTGTTATTGACTATGCAAAAAGCAGCAAAAAAGGACTTAATAAAAAGTGACAGCAGGCAGCTCTCCCCGCCGGCAGAGATTAAGTGCTTAGCTCTTGGCATTTCAATTACCTAAAACTAATGGAATAAATATTTTACAATATTATTGCCTTTTGGGGGGTAAAGCACTCAAAGGAAAAAATATACATGAAATGGGATTCTGTTCTTTTCTTAATGAAATAATTGAAAATGGATTTAGTATCTGAGTGTGATCATTACAAAAATAAAGATACAAGAATAGTATCAGCGTGGAGAGATCAGGACATAATTTCTTGTACACTTGGCCTTCACTGCTGTCATTTTGCCACTAGCATAACTTTAAAATAATGCCCTCTAACTATATCCATAAAACCATTTTAGCTGAGCTCAGATGATTTTACAATGGCATAAATTTATTAGGGTAATTTTTTTTTTTAAGATGAAACTGGTCAAGAATTTCCATTCCTAGAGAATATTGTATTCTGGGCATCATGGGGTTGAGGTGTTATTAAGTTTACTCTTTGAATTGGCTCTCAGTGATGCTGGTTTTGTGCTCTTTCTTGTCCCTGGATCATTTAAGAAAGGAAACACAGGCAAGCAACGGCTGCCTGGAGAACGTGTTTTTTTCAATGAAGCGATACTTCTCTATTGCCTAGTATAGAGTAGTATAGAGGCTTCCATGCAAAGATAATAATGGTTTTTGTTCATTGATATAAAATAGTAGAGCCCAAAGATAAATTAAATACTGCTAATTTCAGTGTTTGAGGTCTTTGGATATAGGAAAATGGTCTATTTCCCCTTTAGGTATGTCATCATTTTCACTAAAGTTAATAAAAATAATGTCAATCCTGAATCTGCAAATGGCTTGCATACTCTATAATGTCACAGTATGTCTGATGGGGCCCATTAGTTTATAGTGATTGTTTATAGAATTTACAATGCTGTGTATGTTTGTCTGTGTGAGTAGAGAAGTTTTATAATGAAACTAAAAATTGAAAAATATCCATTATGTTTTAAAAGATCTTATTCTCTGCTCAAATGATTTGCCCTATGCACATGATATTCTCAAGACGCATCCCTTTAGAGACATGAATTTTACATGTCTTTTATAATTGTTATATCAGTGATAATAGCAGATAATTTATTCATTGAAATGCATCTATATATGTGGCAAAATACTTATCACTTCAAAAGAAAGCATTTACTATTTTATCTGTTTTTTTAAATGTGATGATTTATGTATACTGGCAAATATGCATGGAATGAGAACTATCTTTAAAATTAATTATCTGAAAGATTGCTTAGACTCTTAGAAAAAATATATACTTGAAGAAATAAAAAGAATTTTTTAGACACGGAAAGGCTGAGCAAAAATATTCTCACCATAGGATTTATTAAATTTTGCAAAATAATATAAATTGATATGTAATTTTAATCTATAGATTAAAAATGATCAATATATGGCTCTAGATTGAGGAATCACCTCAAATCACTTGCCTAGAATCAGTGCCAGAATCCAGGTCTTAAAAACATAGAAATCTAATTCATTAGCCTGCGTATTGAATTAGATTCCCAAGTCCATCCACTTTTCCAGGACTCCAGTTCTATCAATCTAGTTCAAAAGGATATTATTTTTCTTCTAAGTCACTGTAAGAAATGGTCTTAGCTCTTCTAGAATCATTTGTCAACACATTTCTCAATAATACTTAAAGTGGTCAATTACAGATAGAAATGAATCTTGTAATTCTCTGGCTCAGACTTTCCAGTGGCTTCCTATTACTTCAAAAATTAAATCCAACCTCTTAGCCTGTAGGGTCCGTCCTGCTGTTTCTGCCACCTCATGCCCTAACACTCTCCACCTCATTCTTTTGAACCATTATCCAGTCACCTTGCCCCTCCACCTGAAATGTCCTGCTCTAGACATTGAATCCCCAAGCACCCTTATTTCTCTACATCCTCAGTCCAAGCCCCATCTCCTTTGGAGGCCTTCCCCAACACAGACATAGGCACATTTTCTCCTAAAACTTTTCAACACCTGATGCTTTATTTATTGATTTATTGTCACACTTCTACTATACGTTAAGTTCTGCAATGCAAGCACCTCACCTGTTTTATTAACAACTCTATGTCCAGTTCTTAGAAGAGTACCTAACACTCTAATGGTTCTCAATGTTTGTTTATTCATTTATTTATTGATTAAAAAATGAATGCTTTTTCTGCTGTTTGACGACAGTGCAACACATTCTTATCTCAAATAATTAAAATGTACTCTCTTTTTTGACGCGTGGCTCTGAGCACTTAACTGGGAAACATTTTCATCCAATTTAGAGTGGTTAATTACAAAATAAGAGAGGATTATGTAATAAGTTTTTGTGGTATTTAAGATGAATAACAGTTGTTTACTTTTAGTGACATGATGAACAAAGAATTCTTCTAGATGTGCCCTAGATTTCCGCTGGTGGCCATTACCCTATGAACAGAGTACCCCGATGTGTTTTATTTCAAAGCTTCACATTGGACCTCATGATCATGCACTAGATTCATGGTTTATTATCCCACATTAACAGACCAACTGATAAGATAAACACTGTGGAAAGGATTCACTTCCAGTACCTCCCCAAGGTGCAGCCGTATACCCCAGATACAGATACACCTTGTTTTTCTTGTTTATATTTATAACCCAGGTACTTAGGCACTGAGATTTCTGCCTGTTTTTCCTTTCATTTTCTCAAGGCCAAAGCTATCTTCCTAGAATCTCCTGTCTCTTCTCTGCTCAAGGCTTGAATAATCCCCATTTGTTTCTAGAAATGTCCCTCATACATGTTTCCATGCTTGGAGCAGCTGGTAGCTTTTTACAATAGTTGATGCTTCCCATTCAATACTGAGCATATGGGTTGGAGTGTCCTTCTAAAAACTGAGTGTCTGGGTTTTCAGAAGTTCCAGGAAATCTGTAATGTAAGGCAGAAGCACAAACTCTTTCTGAAGAATGAAGGAAAAAATGGATCTTGTATAAGAAGTTTTAGGAAATGTCTGTATGGATGAAGCATTTGAGGAAAAAAGATGATACTCTTGAAAAAAGGTTTTATTTTAAGCCCATAGAAAATCTAAGGTTATAGTGTTAAAATTCTGGAAAGGTTTTGATGAGAATTGTCTGATGGGTCTCATCATATTGCATAATGAATTAAACAAGTTTTGTACCAACTTGATTTATTGACATACATAGTTCTTAAGACTCTTTCTCAAACTCACTGAGTAAGAACTTCTTTATCTTTAGATGGCTTTGTTGACATGATCATCTAACCCTGTGGTTTCACTTGTCTTCTGTACATCATTGCATGTCAACTGTCTTCTACTTTCCTGGGTTCATTTCATCACCTTGAGTCTCACAGGACTTGTTAAAACTTCTTGAATACTCCCAGAGAATTCATCGATATTAAAATATATTTAAATTATCAATAACCAAACCATGTGGCACTGGAATAGTAATAAACTGTGTGTTAGTCTGCTCTCACATTGCTATAAAGAAATATCTGAGACTGCATAATTTATAAAGAAAAGAGGTTTAATTGACTCACATTTCTGCAGGCTGTAGAGGAAGCATGATGCTGGCATCTGCTTGGCTTCTGGGGAGGCCTCAGGAAACTTACAATCATGGTGGAAGGTGAAGGAGGAGCAGACACATCACATGGCCAGAGCCAGAGCAAGAGAGTCAGGAGGGAGGTGCCACATGTTTTTAAATGACCACATCTCATGAGAACTGACTCACTATCATGAGAATAGTACCAGGGGATGGCTCTAAACAATTCCTGAGAAAACTATCCCCCTCATCCAGTTACCACCCACCAGGCCTTGCCTCCAGCATTGGGGATTACAATTAAACATGAGATTTGGGCAAGGACACATATCCAAATTATATTAAATTGATAGATAAATGAAACAAAGCACAGATTCTAGAAAATGTTCCAAGAATATTTGGGAATATAGCATTTTAAGTCAGTGGAGAAAAGATGGATTATTCAACAACTAACGTTGGAGTAAGTGGCTAGACACTGAAAAAAAGCTGAGGCCTTAACATAATTCTAGATGAATCAGTAGTTCAAATTTTAAATTTATACTGTATAAATACCCTATGAAAATATGGGTGTTTTGGTGATTTGAGAACTGAAGAAGTTTTTTAAGGTCTAACACTCCAGCTAGAAATCATAAAAGAAAAAAAAGTAATTGATTCACACTTAAAATGATAATCTTTTATATAGACATATTTATATAGAAAATATGTCATTAGACAAAGTTTGAAGAATGAGAAAGTGAGGAAAATATTTGTACTGTAGATCAGGATTAATATCTCTAAAATATATGTTTTAAAACTCCTACAAAGCATTGAATAAAAGATTAATTTTCCCATATAGAAAAAATGTGCAAAGGACATAAACAGGTAATTCACAATAGAATCAATAAAAATGGCCAATAAGCATGAAAAAATATATATAACATTCGAGATATTCTACAAAAACAACAACATTTTTTTCCCTCATTTATTTGATCTGCACACAAAAATCTTGCTAACACAACATGTAAATAAAATACAGGGAAATGGGCTGGGTGCGGTGGCTCACATCTGTAATCCCAGCCCTTTGGGAGGCCGAGGTGGGCAGATCACGAGGTCAGGAGATTGAGACCATCATGGCTAACTCGGTGAAACCCCGTCTTTATTAAAAAATACAGCCAGGGGTGGTGGCACGTGCCTGCAGTCCCAGCTACTCAGGAGGCTGAGGCAGGAGAATCACTTGAACCCTGAAAGTGGAGACTGCAGTGAGCCGAGATCACATCACTGCACTCTAGCCTGGGTGACAGAGTGAGAGTGTCTCAAGCAAACAAACAAACAAACAAACAAAAAACCAGGAACATGGACACACTCATGTAGTGTTGTACATTATTTCTCAAAGGCTGTTTGGTAAAAGGCACCAAAAATAGAAATTCAACTTCTAGGAAATTATTTTAAGGAAGGAATGAGCTTGTGTGTTGAGATAAATGTTAATGATCATTGTAGCCTTACTTGTTATATTGGCAAAGTAAAAAGATTCAAGTTCAGTGTCCTAATACTGTTCCTAATATGGAAATGAGCATGACTTATATTGCCTATAGAATAGTATGCAACTGTTAATTTGGATGTCAGTGTGCCTTAATTGACATAGAAAGACAGCCACGATATCCTTGAATGAAAAAGTTGACTACCCAATGGCATATATAACATGATACCATTTATTTAAAAATATGCACATATATATATATTTATGAACTCAGTATGACCCATTACATGGGCTTGCTCTTCAAAATAAAATATCATATCACCTTTAAAATTTTCAAATTAAAAGGCCCAAGTCACCACATTGCTCTTCTCTCTTTCTACGGCTTCCTATCATGATAGGCCATGATGGTTTCAGCAAGTTATCAAGGTGCTGTCCATAGGGTCGGTTCAGACTACTTTTGGATCAGCTGGAGCCAGATATTAGCCACGTTCCCTTGATGCTGGAGATCACCACAAATACCACTTGAAGCTTGTTCCTTTGAATAGCGTCATCAGTTACCCAGCCAAAGACTTGGGGGTTGCAACTTCACTCTATGTTTGACATGCCCAAGTCCACAGCTGAAGGACAGCATAATTCTCATCAAGTCCGAATGGCATGACCAAGTCTGAGCCTCTGGTTCTGGTAACCACTCTTGGCCCTAAAGCAGATTCTTTCAAGAAAGCACAAGTGGTCCTCTGATGAACGAGGGAGAAATATTATTGTGACCCAACTCTGTACACCCCTCAAACTGGGTCTGCTCTCTCAATGCTTCAGCTTCACAGATTGTACCACTTCTGTGCCCCCTACCCTCACCACAGCCTCTTTCCCAGGGAGCAAGACAGGTTTGATGGATTCCAGTGTGTACCAATCATAGGGCATGCATAGTGCATGGAAATGCCCACCCATCTTGTCTTTCTCTATCTCTATGGGAATTTCTTTACAGAGAGGTCTTTTTGATCAAACTGGATCTACCCAACACATTTCTGTATCTTTTAATATTAATGAAAATGTCTGGGCTTTGGAACTTCTCCTCCAGAAAATCTGTATACTCCATTAGTAACATTTTTCTTCACATATCTCAGCAGTATTCAAACTCAGAGTACCAGTAGTATGTTTGGAAAACAGCAAATTAAAATTTAGTTTTGCTTGACACAATCTCTCCCAGTAGTATGTTTGGAAAACAGCAAATTAAAAATTAGTTTTGCTTGACACCTACCTCTTCCACTGGGGAAAAAATGGGTATTACAGAGTGAGAGACAATGGAAATTATTTAGGATGCATTTTCAGCAACATTTCAACTTGGCTATTTCTAGGCAATAAGATTTAAAGTGATTCGTCTGTACTTTTTCCTACATTTTAGTTTAAAAAGAGGATGTAACATTTTAAAAACAAGGTAAAAAGCTATTTATTTTTGGAAAAAAAAATTTCTCAAATCTCTTTGTGCAAAACCCTTGCTATTAGGACTTGGACAAATTATTTAATGTTTTTAGGCCCCCTTAGCCTATATGTGAAATGGAAGAGTATGATTACTTATCTTTAGCTTGAAAAATGTTCTCATATTTTCCTAAAAGAAAGAATTCACAGTAGTGTTAATATGGGAGGAAATGCAGAGGGTGATCATATTTTACAGAGGAGGTGACACACTGTGTTGTGTTTTCACTTTAAAAATGAGAAGTTGGTAAGATAGTCTTTAAGGTCTATCTCTGCTTTAACATTCAGTGACCTTTGGCAAAATTAATGACTTAGAAGACACATGAGACAACACTTGGAATATGTTGGCGCCACTGACTCTATTGACTTAAATGATCACATTTAGTTGGGGCTCCTTCAGAATGAGATCTCTTATTTACCAATTGCAGAGATTTATTTCCTTTATTTGTCTAGTTAAAAGGCACTGGGAAAAATGAGGCCAGTCCCTCACTCTTCAAGGGAGCTGTTATTTCCCTGCACTGCCTATTAGACTGAGGATAGCTGAAAGTTTTTCATTGCTGTTACTTAGGACACATTTGTAAGGCCTATTTTACTAAGGTCGCTTCAACAAACTTTTCAACCCCCTCAGCAACCATTCGCTCATTCTGCTGTTTTGCTTACGTGGTCCTTTTGTACCCTCATGATCTGAGATAACATTTGACTGAGATGGGTTGATTTGTCTGGCATTCCCTTTCTCCGTTTCACTCATGTTCTCTCGCAGGACTTTCTTTCCATGATAATTTGTTGGGGTCATTCTTTGGGTTTGTAATTTTCAACAAAAGTCATTCAAACTGTTTTATCTTATTCATGGATTTGCCTCTAACATGCATATAATTACGTATTAAAGCATAGCATTTGAACTATTCTAAAGCAAAAGCTCTTGTAAATCACTGCAGTCATGTTAGGATTGGAACTTAGAAATCAGGTCTCAAGAGGAAACACGTTTCTTGGTTGGGATGGTTCACCATCCTGCCAGAATTCAGATGTAGCTGCTATGGAACTGAATGTTCATGCCTCTCCCCACTCAATTCATTGTTGAAATCTTAAGCTCCAAAGCGAGGCTGTTAAGACAGGGGGCTTTGTAGGGGGTGAATAGGTCATGAGGGTGGAGCACTCATGAATGGAATTAGTGTGCCTGTAAAAGAGACCCCAGAAACCTCTCTCGTTCCTTCTGAGATATGAGGACACAGCAAAAAGACAGACATGATTTATGAACGAGGAAGTAGGCCCTCACTGGACACTGAATCTGGTGGCACCTTAATCTTGGACTTCCCAGCCTCCAGAACTGTGAGAAATATCTTTTCGTTTATAAGCCACACAGTCTTTTGTGTGTATTCTGTGACTGTAGCCTGAATGGATTAAGTCAGGGGCTAAATCTGAATCCCAATTCTGTGCTCTTTTGTACCTCTATTCCCCTCTCCTCCTTCTCTTCCTTCTTTTTTCCTCTAAATTATTTAACTTAAAAAATGTTAAATTGCAAATGATTAGAATAAAAATGCGAAATCTCCCATCAGATAATTCTATCCTCACCCTCTCCGTTTTAGTTGTAGCCACTATTTTGATTTGTCTTACTAACCATTTTTTATATGAGGGAGATGTATGGATATATGATTTACATATATATGTCTCATATGGAGTTTTTCTTTTTCGTGTGAAAGTGAATTGTGATATATGTATAATTCTGAGACTTCTAAAAAAATGTAATAAGCCCTGGATATATTTTTGGTTAAATAGACCTAGTTCTACATTATCTTTAATCCAATGATAAGTGAGTATGATAATATATTTAACCATTTCTCTATTAATGATCATTCAGTCTCTTTTACATATTCTTTATGAAAACAATGCTACAACAAATATCTTTTAAGCATAAGTGCAAGTATTTTCCCACAATTGTGCTAGATCTAGTTTACGTCCTTTGTCAAATGTACTTGGCCATAGTTTTCTGCTGGGTGCGAAAGAAGAAAGCCTGGCACTGACTACATTCTTATTGGCCCCAGAGGAGAGCTTGATCAATACCAAACAGGGGATATGAGGGAGCTGGCTGATAAATTATTCTCCCTCTACCTGGTAAGTTGTTACGAGACACAGTGTTTCCAATGCCCCTTCAGGAGATAGGGGTGAGCAACCAGGTATGGTTTCTAACAAGACCACAACCAAATTCATTATACACCATTTTGTGTTTTATTTTTCCCTTTCTTTGCCTGATTTTCTTTTTTCCCTACTCTAGCTTCCTTGGGATTATACTCCTCATAAAACTTTCTATGTAAATATTGTCTCAGGTTTTGTTTTCTGGAAAATGTGGGCGAAGAAAAAGATATACATTGAAAAGAAAAATTATGAGGTCAGAGGGTATGCAAGTTTGGGCCACCTTACTTTCTAATCAGGTCATGCAATTACAAATATATAGTATCTTTTCTTTTATTTTCTATTAATTATTAATATTTCAATTATAAAAATAACTATATTATTTTTATGTATATTATATAAAGTAATATATTGTTACATTAAGAGCATTCAATCTTGGTAACGAACCTCTCTGTCTGGATGTATATTCAGGTAAAATGTTACATGAATTTCCGTCAAGTGATGAGAATTCCAGTGCTTTAATTTTGTAGCCAAATAAAGCAAAGCCCAAAGCCTGAATTAATTCTTTATTCTTCTCTATATTATATCATAAAGCAGTTATTCCTCCCACAGAAGCCATCTCTCAGAAAATATAAAGTGGTTCAAAAAAACATCATTAGGATGCCCTATATTACATGTTGCTGTTGGGAAGATTTTATACAGCATAAGCTTTCATAAGTTCATGATGGGGAGATAACTTGATTAACCTTTTGCCCAAGTTTTGCCATAATATTGAAACGACAGAGAAATTAAAGAATATATATATATTTTTTCTGTTTGGCGTTCCAGTAAAAAGTGGTTGTAGGTGAGGTGAGAAGTGGTTAGCATCTAGAACAAATAGGATCTCTCACAACTTGGGGAACTGAATCTAATCTCTGGCTTGTCAGCTTGCCAAGGTGTTCTTAGTAGCACTGCCAGAAATCCTAATTCAAACTCACATTTGTGGCTTCTGGAAACCCCCTGGCAACAGGGAACGTGTAGCTCACTCCACCAAGTCCATTATGTGGAGGAGTCCCTCTGTGAATGTATTTTCAAATGAGCATGTTATTCACAACACTCCTTCAGCTGTGAGAATGTGGAGGGACAACAGTTAACCCTTAAATCATGGATTGGGAACTAGAGTGCAATTTGCTGAGTCAGGCACACTTCTTCATATACTCGTCCTGTATTGTTGGCCATTCACATGGAGATAGGTTCACAAAGGAAATTTCTATTGCCCTGTTAATGAAGGCCCTCTTTACATCTTTTCATCAATTCACTGTGGCTGTTCTTCTGACCTGGCTGCACTGACAGGACCTTGAGGCTTAATCATGAGTAGAAAGAAGAGTCTGAATTTTCCTGGAGAGTTTCCAGTGGAGACGCTTGTAGGAATAAATTTCTATTTAGATTAGGAAATTCAAGAAAGTAGGTGTTAAGTAGATATATGAGAGTTATGTTGGCTTTCCATATTTGCTTCAAGTGGGAAAATGGATTGTGTGGAGCTTTGTGCACCCGAAACCAATGTGCTTAGCCAAATGTAAATGTGGGGTTGCAACATTGATGTGAGAGGAAAGGAAATTGTTAATGGGATGGAAATGCTTCAGCGTGATTAGATAGCCAGTGAGCCAGATACACCTGTGTTGGCTTGGGGTGAGGACTGCATAGATTTGCAAAATGAAAACCTGACTTACATTCTAACTAGATTAAAGACACTGATGAAGTCGGGCCAGTTTTACTCTGCAATTGGGAAAACTGAGGCTCTCTTCAGTAGTCATCTATTGAAGCACACTGCTTTGCAGTGCTTCGTTGAAGAAGAAGCAGTGTTTAATGCCTATCGGCCTGGAAACCATATCTGGAATCCAGTGTTGCCACTCCTCAAATTGCAGCTTCCTGGTGGCAACTAAACAAGCAAGTTCATATAGCAAAGGGAATAAAACTAAAAGGTCATAGCATCCCTTCCACGATTAGCATTCTGTCTTTGACCACTTCTAGTTTCTGAAATAAACAGAAACTTTGTAGTAAAATCTTAAGAAAATGTTTTAATTTTTTTTCAAAATAACTCATGCATGCAGTTGCAGAAAATAGAAAAGTAAGGAAAATCTTATGATGGAAAACAACGTTCTTCTTTGAGGTGTTACGGTCTGTTAACTATAACAGAATAATTTAATACATAACATGTAACTTGGCTGTATGTATTTTCAGCACTGTTGGTATGGTTTGGCTCTGTGTCCCCACCCAAATCTCACCTTGACTTATAATAATCCCCACATGTCAAGGGCAGGGCCAGGTGGAGATAATTGAATCATGGGCGCGGTTCCCCCCACGCTGTGATGGTGAGTGAGTTCTCATAAGAGCCCTTGGTTTTATAAGGGGCTTCCCCCTTCACTCAGTACTCACTTTCTCTCCTGCTGCCCTGTGAAGAGCTGCCCTTCACTGAAATTGTAAGTTTCCTGAGGCCTCCGCAGCCATGCAGACTGTGAGTCAATTTAACCTCTTTACTTTATAAATTACCCAGCCTCGGGTATTTCTTCCTAGCAGCGTGAGAATGGACTAATACAACTGTAGTTTAGAAAACGTGCTAAATTAAAGATGGTTGCTACTTGATATGTGTGTGTGTGTGTGTGTGTGTGTGTGTGTGTGTGTGTGTGTGTGTTGGCAGGGTCTATGTCTATAACTCTCCTCTTTAAATTTGGGTGGCTCTGTGAGTGTCCTGACCAGTTGAATATGCAGACGTGATTCTGCACCAGTTTTATGGCTCAGGCCTTAGGAGACTATGAGTTTCTTCTTCCTGTCTCTTGGATATTTACTCATGGAACCTAGTTGCCATGCTGTGAGAAAACTCAATTATTCCAGTGAAGAGGCGCAGGTGAAAAGAACTAAGGCCCTCAACTCAGGACAGCCTCAGCTGAGCTTGCAGCCAACAGCCAGAACTAACTTGTGATCCTAAGTCAGCTATCTTGGAAGTGGATACTCCAGTTCCATGTAAACTGCCCAGCTAATACCACGTAGAGAAGGAGAATTGCCTAGCCATGCCCGCCCAAATTCATGACTTGCAAAATTGTGTCATATAATAAAATAGTGGCTGTGTTAAGCGCTGGATTTTGGGGTCATTTTTATGTAGAACAAGAAGTTAGATATAATGGAAGCATACAGAACTTGCAGACTTAGTGCCCTGGCTTCAAATTCTGGTTCTAACATTTCATAGCTATGTAACTTTGGGGACAGCTATTAAGCCACTGTCAGCCTTAAAGAAAAGTTTCCTTATCTGTAAAATGGCAGTAAAAAATATGTCTCTTAAAGGCTGTGGTGAGGATTAGAGACAAAATATGTAATATGACTATTATATTTTCTGGAAAATGATAACAGCTCGACATAGTAACAATTATTTGCTATTCACCAGTTAACCCACTTCTCTATACCCTTCTTTCTAAGCAGATCTTCCAGACCAGGGTATTGCTGAGGAGAGTATGTTTTTTGAAAATCAACTCAGCAGAGTAATTTAAAGATCTATAATGTTTATATATCTTTCATTAAGTAATTTTATTTTATTACTCTATTCTAAGGAAATATTTCTAAATACTGGCCATAGTATGTCTATCCAGGAAATAAGATGCTTATGTATGTTCCTGATCTCTGTGCATCACTTTAAAAAATTCTGCATGTTCATTATTTTGAAGGGCATCACTGTGTTTTAGACACAACAACCAAGGTTTGGAAGGCAATGGCTGAACTTGCCTCCTCAAGCCCCAACATACTCAGGAACTATCAATAACAATTAGGGAGTTTATGCATATATGAAATCATTCAATGAGGAAGTGTAACTTTTGAGAAGTGCCTTTTATTCTACAAGTATTTACTGAATAGCAACAAAGTCCTGGATTCTGGGTACAATCCAGGAGAACAGAGATGAAACCACAGCCTTTGTGCTTTTCTAGAAGAGTCTGATGAGTTGCCATTCTGGGCAGAGTCAACACTGCTTCTCAAACATTCTGTATGTCTCAAACATGTCTTCACCTCCATACTTCATTGTTACAGTCTTTCTTCTCAAAACAATCTTCCACTTTGTCAGTCAAAGCATTTTGCATGACCCAGTTTGAGCTCCACCTCCTCCAAGCAACCTTCCCTGGATCTGTGCTATACAACTTCTAGCTCCAATCTGTCCCCTATTGCTGACTTCTTGTAGAACTCAATGTGTTCTCATTTCTGGCCACACTGTGTGGCTAGTTTTCTTTTTAAATGTCAGTATTATTTCCACAACTAGATGAAGAATTCTTTATCAGTGCATCTCAAACATGTTTCTTATGCACATATGAGCTACTTAGGGGTCTTGTTAAACTGTAGATTCTGATTCCTAGATTTGGGGCAAAACCTTAGATTCTTCACAGTTAACAAGCTCCAGGTGAAGTCCCTGCTGCTAGATCTCAGACTACGGCCTGAGTAGCAAGTAGCTAGGTTGTAGAGGGCAGAGACCACCCTATTACTCTGTTTCTTTACGGTGCCTTGGGAGTGAAAGAGGTTCAGTGATTGTTTTTGGTGGTATAGTACAAAGAAAAGTATGCAGACTGGTATAGTTTTGATATTTGTGCCCTCTAAATCTCATGCTGAAATCTGATTCCCAGTGTTGGAGGTGGGGTCTAATGGAGGATGTCTGGGTCATGAGAGTGGATCCCTCATGAGTAGTTTGGGACTGTATTCCCAGTAATGAGTTCTAACTCTGTTAATTCCCTCAAGAGTTTCCTCCTCCCCACCCATGAGAACTGATTGTTAAAAATATCTTGGCACCTCCCTTTCCCTTCCTTTCTTTCTCACCACGTGTTGCCTACTTCCCTTTGCCTTTTGCTATGAGTGGAAGCAGGTTGAGGTCCTCAGCAGAAGCAGAGGCTGGTGCCATGCTTCTTGTACAGTCTGCAGAACCATGAGCCAAACAAACCTGTTTTATTGATACATTACCCAGCCTCAGGTATTTTCTTTATTGCGATGCAAATGGATTAAGACACAGGCCTTGAAACAATTCTGACCTAGGTTACAATATCAGTTTTACTACTTAATGATCTGAATGATTGTGAGCATTTTATTCACTTATAAAGCAAACTTAGAGAGTTTTTGTGAAGTCAAAAGTAACATATATTTTAAAGCACTTGGCATAGTAGTCATAGATAGCAAGGGACTGATATATATTTCCTCTCGATGGCACTGAACAAAATCCATGTGTTTTCAGGCTAAAATATTTCTTCACTAGAGTTGATCTTGATATAGTGCAATAAATATCTTAAGAGGAAAGAAGGCACTAATATAAGCTTTGGCTTGAGTTTTAAGTATTATTCTATGTTGATTTTATCAGTTCTAATATATATATATATATCTATACACACACACCAAAAAATGGAGAGAAAAAATCATGCCAAGTGAAAATGGGTCAAGTGTAGCCACATGTTGCTTCTAGTCTCTTATAGTATAAAGATTCATTGAAGACAGTTAAAGCCGATCAATAATATCAAAGGAGACAGCAATGTCACTCTTCTTGCTACAATGGGTTCTACCCAGCCTGTTTGTCAGAGATAGTGTCTAGGTGTTCTGCAGATAAAGCCCTGACAAAGACCCTCAGGAAGATGACTCTGACTCAGAGGGTGAACGCAAGAAGGGTTGGCTGGACGCATTCAGTGCTCAAATAGCTGCTCTGGGAAAGGCACTGAAGGTGGAAGAAAGCTGGGTGCTAGACCTCTTGAGTCAGCTCCCCCTGTCCACTGGCTGAAAAAGTGGCTGCAATATCTCCCAGGTTCTGATAGTTTCTGACACTTTGTATTTCAAATGTGAGAGATTAGTCATTTTTCTTTCATGGATTACATTTCAGAGTAGCAAAATAATTGGTGGAGGAGAGTTTTCTTTTGAAAAGAATCACAGCTAATAAATGAGAAGAAATGATAGAGAAAACCACATTTGCAAAACTTAGTGTGTCTAGATAGTGGTCATTAATAGTTGCAAAAACTGTTAGATAAGAAACACTAGATGTTAAATTTTATAATAGATGGATCAGGCTGACATGACCTGAGTTCACTAATAAATCTTTCCATTACTAAAAGAGGAACAAACGCGACATTATTTTTCTTTTGATGTAAGGCAATAGAAAGCATTTAGAGACACTAAATAATGTTTAAAAAATACCATATCTAGTCAGGCCTCTAGATCTAACTCCCAGTTTACAAAAACTATGAGGATGGAGGGTCATGTTAAATGACATCACAATGCTTTAATCAGTCAAACCTAGATATTCCACAAAACAAAGGATTTAGTTGTTTAAAGAAAAAGAACAAATAGCACATAAAGAGGAAGAATTATTATATTTTAAGAGAGACTTGTGATACACATAATCTAAATGTAATATGTGGATGTTGTTTGGATCCTGATTCAAACTAACTTTATTGTTAATTTCATAACACCTCTATAGAAGTCATTTTTTTTTTAAGTTCTATCTGTTGAGATACTTACTGGAGTATTTATTGATAAAAGATGACCACCACCTTTACTAGGAATCTGTGATATACAGATTCAAAGAAATAAAATATCTCCCCTGTTAGAGTAGCCAAAATCAAAATGTTTGCGCTGACAATGGGAAGCAAAAGTGGGAGTGAATAAAAACTCATGCATTTGGTGAACGTTTAAATAGTAGAACCATTTTGGAGAGCAATTTTGTGATATTTAGCAAAGTTGAAATTGCGTGTTCTTTATGTCAAAAATTTCAGGAATTTCCAGAATTCCCTTTCGAGTTCTGCGAGTCAGCTTATTTAGGCTGGATGGACAACTTCATCTCCTGCTTATGGATCTGGCTAGGCTAGGTTTCTTATTTAGATTTGGACTCAGGCCTATCCCATGTTTTTATATGTTTTTAAAAAATCGATAGACTTCATAGTTTCAGATTTACAGAAATGACACCAAGACCTAACATACACCACTCTCCTCCTGCACAATTTCCCCTAGTATTATATTAGTATAGTACATTTGGTACAGATAATGAATCAATATTGGTATGTTGCTATTAACTGATATCCATAATTTTTCTTGATTTCTTTAGGTTTTATGTATTATCTATTGTCTGTCCCAGGATCCCATCTGAGATATCATAGTACATTTAGTTGTCATGTCTTTTTAGCCTCCTACTGGCTGTGACAGTTTCTTAGACTTCCCTTGTTTTCAATGACCTTGACAGTCTTGAGTACTGGTCAGGCATTAATATATTGGAGGATGCCCTTGTATTGAAATATTTCCAATGTTTTTCTCATTATTAGATTGAGGTTATGGATTTTGGTACACAGGATCACAGAAATAAAGGGCAATTTTCATCAAATGATATCAAGGGTACATACTCTCAACATGATTTATGATTGTTGATCGTATAATTGTTTACCTTAATCGTCTGCTGAAGCGGTGCTTGTCAGGTTTCTTTACTACAAATTTGCTGCCTCCAGCTTTCCATACTGTAGGCTTTTCCTAGATTCCACAAGGTACAGTATGTGCAGCCTGCACTTGAGTGGGGAGTTACGCACTTCCTCCTTTGGGGTAGAGTATCTGCATAACTTATTTGTTATTCTTCCAGGCAGTTTTTTCTCTTCTCTTCTACTTGTTAATTTATTCAATCATTTATTTATATGAGTATAAACGCTTTGATTTTTAAAATATTTGGGGTTACAGTTTAAAACTATTTATTTCATTGCTTATATTGTTCCAATTTTGGCTATTTCCTTTTGTCTCTTGTGTTCCTTTGACATACCTCCGTGTGTGTGTGTGTGTGTGTGTGTGTGTGTGTGTGTGTGTGTGTGTGCGCATTTTCCTTGAGCATTTTCTTAATGGGCTGCAAGATGCTCCAGGCTCATTTTGTATATTTCGTGCCCCTGTCCTAGAATCAATCATTTCTCTAAGTGGCCTTGTTTCCTTATTGAAAAATAGAAAACAAGATCTGACTGCAATGTGCGCTCAGCGCTCCTGTAGTGTCACTTCTTATGGGCTTCCTTGGCTGACAGAACAAAGAAATATTGATGTATACTAATCCATATCTGTCCAATTATCTATAAACATTTCTATATGTAATGAAGTGCATCTGTATTAAGAGTTAAACATAAGTTGTTACAATTTGGTACAATTAATGAATCATTAATTGGTATGTCTCTAACTCTAATTCATTACCACATGGGTCACTATGGATAGTTTTCCTTTCTTGTTTGTAATCTTCTGTTTAACAATGAAAACCAGCATCCACCATCCATTTACATAATTGTTCCTTATTAGTATACACATACAGCAGTGTCAGAATTGTTAATCCATACCACACGGGAAACAATTTTATTAGCCAGAGTACAGTGCTTACGTGCAGTAACTTTCACCTTTAATCTTACAAATTCCACTCGTTTCCAAAGCTACTTCAATCTGTTTTCTCCCTAACCCTCTTCAGTGAGGCTGTTTCATACATTTGTAACACAGTTAAATTCTCTTGTCATATTCTGCATTCTTTTCTGGGATCCCCCAACCTCCTAAATAATTTAACGAATTTGTTATACATGAAGGTTCATTCTTTGCGTTGTAAAATTCTATGAATTTTGATAAATGTATAATGTCATGTGCCATGATTACAGTATTATACAAAATAATTTTACCATTCTAAAAATTCCCTGCGCTTCTCTCCTCCTCTTTCTCTAAACCCCTAGAAAGCAATGAATGTTTTACAGTCTATATAGTTTTGTCCTTTCCAGGATGTCATATACTTGGAATTCTAAAGTATGTAGCCTTTTTGTACTGGCTTCTTTCACTTAGCATTATGCATTTAGGATTCCTCTATGTCCTTTGTAGTTTGATAGTATGTTTCTTTTTACTGAAGAATGGCATTCCATTATATGATGTACCACAGTTTATCCATTCACCTGCTGAAGGGCATATTAGCTGTTTTCAGTTTTGGGTGATTATGAATAAAAGTACTATAAAACTTTGTGTGCATATTTTTGTGTAGATATACATTTTCAACTCATTAGTATAAATGACTAGAAGCAATTCTTGGATTGCATGGCAAGGCTATGTTATCTATGTAAGAAACTACCAAACTGTCTTCTAAAGTGGCTGTAGCCTTTTGTATTCTCACCAGCAATGAAGATGAGAGTTCCCATTGCTCTTCATCATTGCAAACATTTGGTATTGCCAATTTTTTTGATCTATGCTAATAGCTGTGTAGAGAAATCTCATTGTTGTTTTAATTTTCAGTTCCCTATTGATGAAATATATTGAGAATCTTTTATTAGCTGATTTGTCGCTTGTGAATCTTTGTTGAGATGTGTCTTCAGATCTTTTGCTCACTTATAAGTTTTTCTTTAACGTGAGTTTTTAATACAGTTTAGATATAAGTCCTTTATTGTGAGTGTGTTTTGCAAATATTTTCTCCCAGTCTGTGGCTTGTCTTCTCTGTCTCTTAACACCCATTTTATTTTTACTTTTGAGACTAAAGATGAGGGATGATATGCTTCCTGTTATTCTTGTAATAATAATTGCAGAGCTAGGAGAGAATGGATTCAGCCTTGTAATCTCATTGGAAGCCCCTGGTTGTGTCAAGTCTGCTAATGTCACATGGAGTAAAAAAAGTCACATGGTCAATTCCTACATTAATGAAATGGGGTAGTATATGCAGGTAGGGGACAGGGAATAATAAATGCTTTTTAAGAATAATATAATCTGCCATACCATCTCTGAACTGATAACAGCTTTCTATTACCTTGTTCTGTGGTTTGTTTAATGTTGGAATCTTTCTGAAAGATTCTTCAAAGTTTCTGGGAGACTCTAATCTGAGAAAGCCATCAAAAACCCATTTCTTTTTTTGGCATAATTTAAATTCTTAGACATTGTTCACATTTATTAGTGTTACACATGTAAGAATTCACCCACCATATTCCTTCTTGAGTCCAGTTGAGTATTAAAAAAAAACAAAACAAAACTGATTTCTTCCCCACTGTCTTTTCAGGTTTACAGCATGTAATTCTGTTCTATAACCATTTTCACAATTGTCTAACAATGTTATAATAGATTGGCTGCTTACTACCAATTTTTTTAAAAGTCATGACTTCTCCAGTCATTTTTTGCTTATCAAAATTATTTCATGAGGTGGTTTAGGCCTTGTATATTTGAGTATGATGTTCGCTCCTTTCTACTTAAAAAACAACTTGGATCACACTGTCTCGTCCTGATAACTTGGTAGAAGTTGCTTCATCATTGTTATTCTTGTTGTGGTAGTGGTTATTAATATTATTTCATATTCTATTTTAAAAATTAAAATTTTAAAGAAGATCAATGTCTTTGACTATCTTCCCAATTCCAGTACATTTTTAAAAAAGTAACTAATGTTATCACCTTTGTACGTTTAAAAAGAAGTAACTAATGCTATCAGCTTTGTATGTTATCACTCTAGACCATTTTATATGTCTTTAGTTATATACTTGTGTGTATACTGTATATATATTATTCCATTTCTTCTAGAAAATTGATTTTTGAACAGAACTTTTTCTTTTCCCAGATGTCCCCTCCTTAGGAATCTTTGGTCGATCCTTGAAGTTTGGTAACATCTTTAAATGTGTATATCTCCCTGCTAATTATGTTATGGCATTTTCCTGGACATTTTTATACACACATACATATGTATACTTAAAATGGAAGAATAATGTTCCAAAATATGGTAGAAGAAAAAATTCTTTTCTTTCAGAGATTTCCAACACATTTTATTTTGCAGATCACTGATTTGAAGCTTTTGACGACCAACATCTCTATCAATTCCTGTAAAATGTCCAGTTAGTTTCAGTTACATAGCATGCTGTTCTGTACTGCACACCATCCTATGGCTGGGGGTCTGGTCACACACGTATAAAGGCTGCCCACTGGTTCCTGGAGCACGGTGTGTCCAAGTGAACGCCTCTTCCAGGGGGCTTCGTTTTCCCAGGGGTGGTTTCCTTTGGCAAGAAGTTGATCAGTTTACACACGTGGCTTTGGTGCCTGTGAGCAGGAAGTGTCTGAAACTTGGAGGATGTACTGCTTCTTCTCTTGTGAAGACAGACACCTGAGAATTCAGTGCCCTTACGCTTG
This sequence comes from Mandrillus leucophaeus, assembly GCF_000951045.1. Classification (NCBI taxonomy): domain Eukaryota; kingdom Metazoa; phylum Chordata; class Mammalia; order Primates; family Cercopithecidae; genus Mandrillus; species Mandrillus leucophaeus. The sequence goes on from NW_012110252.1 coordinate 4,992,842, forward strand.
ACGACAGGAATTCCTCCTCATTGTTTAGTAGGTTAAAATATAAGAAAGCCTGTTTTTAAGTAACACAGATAACACCTTTTTAGATTGCTTATTTATTCTAGAAGTAAAAATTTAATTCAAGAAAATATAGGTCCCATGAAAGATTTAAGAGTTTTATAAAACCAAAATCTAGTTTCTCCCAGCAAATAGTACTTTAGGCAAAAAACCCTTTCAATGTTTCTAAAATAATACTAAAAGAGCATCTGATTAAACAAGAGCAATTTTAAGAATTATATATTTATTTGAATAATAAGCTTACATCTGAGCTGCAATTTTGGGAATGCAGATTTTTAACATGGATCACAAAAAAATGCACAAAAAAAGTACTAGTGCAAAGGACAAAACAGTGCTAAGAATTAGACTAAATATAGCTCTTGCTTTTAAGAAAAAAGGCCTGAAATCACTATACAAAATATAAAATGTATTAAACACTACCATCCATAGAACAGTCTTTATTATTAATTATGTTTAAAATTATTTGCATAATTATATATTGAATTGTAAATGAGTGTTATACGCGAACCTTCTTTTGGAAGGGAATTCTTTGTTGCATTATGAAATCTCTAATTACATTACATTGCAAAAAGTATCCTTTTTTGCTATCGATAAAGAAAACCATTAATGGTATTACTGTAAATATGAGGAAGGCTACAAAAAAAAGAAATACAATTTCATTTTTCAAAATGTTTTTCATGCAGTGAAGTACTTGCCGTGTTGAACCGAATTCTGTACTGGAGAATGTCCTGGGTGTAAGACACTCTTGAATGACAAGACAAGGCTTTTCAATTCAAAGACTAGAAGTAATCACATAACCCTCTTATAACTGGGATACTGTCATGTGCCACTTACCAATGCTGTCTTTCCAGAAAACCATTCAAGATACTTAAAAAACCATAAGACTTACCTGATAAACATACATAAAATGAAAAGACATCAACTGCTATTTGACATTGCTATTGGTAATGTCTGTCCTACGTGAAAGCACTTTTAAAAAGAGAGCACCTATGTGCAAGAGATAAGTGTCTAGAGAATTCAAAATGAATCAACAGTATCTGGTAACAATATAATTCTCAACTCAGAAGCTGACTCAAGATTAGGTGCAATTTCAGTTAATGTAACAGGAAAAAAAGACAATGGATTTTATTTTGTTAATTGTATCCACTCACAAATTGACCTAGGGTCACCAGATGTGTAGACACCATGAGATTTTTGTTGTTTATAGTCTTTAATTGAAGTGATGATAAAGGAAATAGATCTATTTTAAAACAAAACCAAATAGCTATTTCTGTCTAGATTAAGAAGTGGCCCCAGGTGTGGGATTCACATTTTGAGTGGCTATTTGGGTAACCTCAGTGATCCAGGGTTGGTCTATGATTCCAGCTGCATGGTTGCCCTTCTCAACAATCCCAGTAACCCATCCTTGGTGGCCTCCACCGCATTTGGGGTAGTTTATCTCTGCACAGAGCCAAGCTGCTTGCTCATGTGGTAAACAGATCAGGATGCCTCCTGCTGTCTCTGGACATGTTCCATGCATGAGGCTGAACACGATGCCACAGGCATTGCTCATCACAGTCATCTTGGCCAGCACAGGAGCCACTGTGAATGACAAAAAATCCATTCCTCTGCTGCTTGGTCAGGTTCTGCGCATGGCCCCAAATCCTAATGCCCATGATGTCTGTGGCTGCGTGGGCACCGAACGTGTGCATGATGAAGCTTTCCTGTGGAATTTTTCACCGTGTCATTATTGCTGCTTGGTATGTCAACTCTACATCTTCGTGGGTGACCACTAGTTTAATTTTATTTCATTTTTTCAGGAATATCCAGCCACTGCTATTTGACACAAGTGTCAGTGGTGCACAGCCACTGCTACTTGTGGCCCCAGGGGTTTTGTGAACTCTGGTACATCCCTTCCCTGGCACTGTATTGTCTGGCATGATAAATTCATTGGCCTGTAGTTGTAGTGACTCCTCCCAAAACAATCCAGGAGAGTAGCACTGTTTGGCCACTCGTTACAGACGTTCCTGCTTTCTCAGCTTCGTCTTTAAAACCGTATATAATCAGGGGCATCACTTTATCCCTCTCCCTGTCAGTAGTTCCATCATTGATGAAAGAAAACATATATTCAGATTGATTTTTAGTTCAGAAAATGTTTCTTTTATTGTATCTTTGGACATTTTTTCTTTTATTGTTCTGTTTCCTTTTACTTCAATAACGCCTATTATATGTATACTGGATCTCATGTTCTGCATATATTGTCCTTCTTAAACTTATGAATTCTTTTTCCAATTTCATGTTTCTCATTTTGGTTGTTCAAAGCCTGTCTCAAACGTCCCTTGGCTGTTTGCAGCAGGTTCAATTCTACTTCTTACTGACTATAAATTGTTTTCATTTCCATGATGTTTTATTATGCCTTCCATTTATTTACTGATATCTGCCAGCTTGGTATTCATTTCCTTACTACACCTTGTATTTCTTTTTTTGATTTGTTTATCTTTCATTTATATTCTGATTTCAATGAGGTCATACTTTCTATAATTTATAGAATATCATAAAAAGTCTTTTAAATGTTCCCCTGCTTCCTGATATGACCTTGAAGAGCAGTCTTTACATGCCTTCTGTTTGTTATATAATTTTCCTTCTTTTTACTTGTTGTCTATACTGAACCCTAATGGATTATAAATTATATTTGTGGTGCTTATTTTGGGGCTAGCTGTTGGAGCAGATATGATACAGGCCAGAGAAGTGAAGTGTGAAGTGACCCAGCAGAAAGGCAGTTTCATCCAGTCTTGTTGTTTCTAAGCGCCTCACCAACTCTGCCCCAGGGTATGTGTGCTCTCTGCTCTCAGAGGAGGCTAGCAGCCCCTTGAGGAGGCGGGAATCTCTGTGCCAAGTTGTTTAGTCCTGTATGTCGCAAGTCTCTCTCTCCTTCTTTCCTTCCTCTTTCTCTCTCTCTCTCCCTTCAGTATTTTATGTGTTTATTTTCCTTCAGCTGATCATTAGAGGTAGCTGTAAGGCAGAAAACCTACCCAGGCCACCCCAGAATCCGGCCCCTTGAGTAGGTAGATGCCTACAGATCTCCTCATTTGTCCCTCTTCCCTAAACCTTACAGGGTGAGAATTTGGTGCTGGATCAATAGCTCCCTCAAACCCTTGACCTTGCTCTCCTAAATAAGGGAATCGTACTTTGGACACTTCAAGTCCTTGCTACATAACGTCAAAGGTATTCTGTCAAATGAGAACATAAAGGTACATATTATCATGTTTTATCCTTGTGTCTTCCATAAACGATATAAGTTTAACATATGGATTGTGGATATTTTCTAACTTTAATGAAGACGGAACTCTTTCTCTCTCATTGTGGTGTTTTCACTTGGTGGTATATGTGTCTTTATTTCACCATTTCTAACCATATGTCTTTCTAAAGTTTAAAATATGTTTTTCTAAGTCAAGTGGGGTAGCACGTGTCTGTAGTCCCAGATACTTGGCAGGCTGAGGCAGGAGGATCACTTGAGCCCAGAAGTTCGAGTCCAGAAACATAGTGAGATCCCTGTCTTAACGAACAACAGAAAAGAGAAGATATGTAAGTTTTCCTAATTTTAGGAGTAAAATACTCTCTATAAGAAACTTGGGAAAAAATTAAAATATAGAGCTAAATAAGTAAATATGTGAATAAACAAATAAATAACATGACCCATTACCTACCGCCTAGATCAGCTAACTTTTATTTCTTCAGTGAATGTCCATGGCCTTCTAAAGTCATAAAAGCCCTGTAGACAGGAAACCTATTCAATTTTCTTTACTCAAATATCTAATTGTTCACCTGATGACAATAAAAACACAAAATACAGCCAATTTCAAAAGTGATTAATTGATAAACCAAGAAATATTGATTAAGACTATTAGTTGGCGATATAATAATTATTAATAAAAACAAATAAAAAAGATAAAAGTAGTTGCCTCGTGTGAGGAAGTGGGGAAGAGGTAATGTGGGATTGCTTTTCAACTTAAGCTTTTCTTTATTATTTAATATTTTCTAACATGTAAATGGGTTACTTTGAGATAAAAATCATTCATTAAAAATAAGAAATCAAAATAAATTGCATGTTACTGAAAATATGAGTTTTTCTGCCAAATTTTTACATTTTGTGAAGTGATTCTCTTATCACAGTCTTTAATTTTCAACCATTATGAAATAGGAATTAAATAAGGAATAATACTTAGATCTCTGTTTTGGTTATGTATTTAAACATCACATTTCTTGACTACTGACACACAGTGCCTTATTTCTCTAATGCTTTCTGATTTTTTGAGTTCTACATGACATGCCTTATGTCTTATGTCCTCGGTTATATGAGCAAAAATAAACACATTTGTCATGGGATTATGTATATTTCATTGCCTCTTTCTTTTAGAGTCTGTTAGGGGAACACAGAAAGCATCCTCATGCCCCCCTGGTGTTCCTGTTTCTGGATTTGTAACTCGGCTTTCAGAATATTCCTACTACTTCTCTCAGCAGTCATAGGAAGCAAGCCCTTGTCCTGCTCCTTGTCACCCAGTTGGAAGACTCCTGACTTAGGTGGGGAGAAGAAAGAGGCAAGTGACACACTTTCCAGGTCCAGATGTCAGACGAGCTTTTGAATCTCCTTGGATGAAATTTTTCTCATCCACACATCCAGGGTGTCAGACTGAGTAACTGGGAAGGTTTATTTGGAATCTAAAATGTTCAGATTCCACAAAAGGGTGGGATAATATCATTTGTGTCACATACTCCTTACCATCTAAGCAGTGATATCAGACGAGTCAAGGCCTCTATCTCATACCTCTGGTTGCCAAATACCTATGGGAGTTCACACAGATGTGCCCCTATGGAGCACTTGAAATGAAGGGGACAAGCGGACCTGGGTTTCACTGAAGAGGGAAAATGCAGAAGCAAATGATTTGGCTACTATCACATTTTGAAATATAAAGATGTGAGAGTACGTGGGTGTTGCTGGAGTTGGAAAAATAGATGAGTGTTAGCTCACAAATCCAATCGCTTTAAATACCTGGAGAGACTCCAAGCTTCCTGCAAAAAAAACAAAACAAAACAAAACCACTTTCTTAACCTCCCCTTCATTTCACGAGCATCATAATTAGAGCAAGGCATGCATAATAAGGAGCTCTGTAAGGTCAGATCAATCAGAAAAGCAGGAGAAATTTAATCCCCTAGTCCCTGCAAATACTGTGGCAGGAGGCTGAGGCCATCTTTCCACAGGTTTAGAGAATTCATTTATTCTTTTGATCAGAATTTTAAGTTCAAAGGATTCCAAAAGCAAAATAAAACAAAAGAAGAAGAAAAAAAAAACCCTTGGGATTTGCATTACATTTGTTTTGTATGCTTTATTGATTTTATTTTGTTCTTTCATAAACCATTTGAGGCAGGCACAAGAAGGATCACTTCCCCCATTTCACAGCTGGGGTGGCTGAGGCACCGAAAGAGTGCATGACTTGTTCAATATCACATAGTGATTTTTCAAAGGCAGGACTGCAACCTGAGGTTTCTGACTCTTTGGCAATTTCTCCTGCCTGCTCACTTTGTTGCTTCTCAAGGTCTTCCACACAGGTGGCTCAGGAGATAATATATATAAGTGCACTGTGTGGGGCCTAGCAGAGAGTAGATGCTCAGGAAATGGTAGCTACTCCCTTAGTTTTAGCCACTCTGTTTTAGGCCCTACATTCTATAGCGCAGGACCTTGTTTGGTAAAGTTTTTCTTAACGATCCCTGCCATGAAGAATGAAAAATTAGACTTACCAAGCGCTGTATTTGGAAAACATGTGGGTTATGAAGTCTGCAAAATTTGCACCCAGGGCTAGCGCAACTAACTCATTCTCACTTTGCCAGCCTTTTGCTCTTTCTTCCTATTTCAGTAAAACTTCTGTCAAGTATATTCAAACAAGATACGACTACTGGCATTAACATTAGTGAAATGTGTTAAGATTTGTCTTTCTAAGTAAATGAGAGAGCTCTAGTCATGATTTTGCATTGCTGGAATTTGCAGATAGTTGAAAATCAGCTTCTGGTCGTGTATGCTCTCTATGCAGGGCACATGTTTGTTTTATTTTCTCTTTTTCTTCTCAGTTATTTTATGTTGGCTTTGAGGCTCAGGAGTCATAACACTATTGCATGATTAATTTTGTGCCTCTATTATGATTGAGTTTTTGTGAAATTAACTGTGCTGTTTCCTTCCTAGTAATGTCCTCCAATGAATATTTTATTTCTCTCAGTGGCTGTGTGGTCTGCCTTGCTTGATATTTTGAGGTACTTTTGCAAATAACAAGAGCCTCTGCCCCTCAGAGTACTGTGCCTTTGTAGGCAATCCAGAAGTCAGCCAAGAAAACTCTTCCCTTTAAGAGCACAGAACATGTCCAATTTTTGTCCCCACAGGAAAGGAACAAGACTTCCCTGACCTCCCGAAAGCCATCAATTAGAAATCACAATAGCATCAGCACAGAAAAGGGGACATCATTGCATCTCGCCGTCATGGAGATGTGTTACCAGGCCAATCGAGTCCCATGTTTATCTGAGACTACAGAGAATTGCACGGGTTTCCTATTTATTCTCCCCTGAGCACAGAGGTGGCTCTTGAATATTTGATATAGACTCTTTCCTGGCAGCTCCAAGCCTCGTGCAGCTGCCTGTTTTTCTAAGGAGGGCATAAGTTCAGGGACAAGAAAAAAAAACATGCTGAAGGAGTGACAGGTGCAGGTGCAAGGCAAGAGAAAGGGAAAAAATGGAGCAGCTACTGACTGCCAGACAATGTGCTTGGTGCTTTAAAAAATTACCTCTTTAATTGTCACAATCACTTGGTAATGGGGTTATGATCCCCAGTCTACATATAAGACCTCTGGAGCTCAGAGAGGTTAAGTAACTTGTCTAAGGAGCCTGGTGTCCAGCATTCAAATATTTGTTAAGTCAATCATGAATAAATAAATGTTATATAGCCAATGCAAGGAGTGAATGAAGAGAGCCCCTTTTAAATCCATTTTATAGGAATAAATATTCTCTGTGGCAGTGGGAAGACCTAGCAGACTGGGCATGGGAGCTTATGAAGCAAAGTTGTTCGCATGAGTTGCTGGCAAGATAAGGACGGTGGCGTGTCTCTGCTTTCCTGGTGTGCACTCTGTAGTCTGTAGTCTTTGTATGAAGTCCCAAGTGATGGCTCTGGCCACTCCATGTCCCACTGCATCCTTGATTTGCCAGAGTCATCAAGAGGTCCCCAGCATTAGCTGAGCTAGTGGATGTGATGTAGTTGTACATAATCCTGTGTATGTACTGGAAGAACTGGAAACAACCATCAAGGTCCTAAAAATTTTCTGCCTTTTGGGGCACTTGGAAGTAAGGTAAAGAATGAAGCACTTTGAGGTTAGACAACAAACATGGTTTTCACATGTAAGTGACGTGGGATGTGCCCTGCAATCCTGCTCATAAACTCATTTCTTTTTTCAGGCCCTGTTTCTACTAAATCTTGTGATTTTCCAGATTGTGCTGAGAGCAAATTTTATACCCCCTTTGAAATAATTTTGTTTCTGCATTCAAAACTTCTGTTATTATGATGGTCTGGAGGGCAAGCTGCAGAAAATGCTGTCTTCCCCGTGAATTAAATGCTCTTAGGCAAGAGGAAAGAGGGTGTGAGATTGTCGTGCCTGCTTGAAAGCAGGCGAGTATCTTCAGCATCCATATCAAAGCCTTCGGTGCTCACGGTGACATTAATAATAAATGACGAATTTCTTGCAGGCTTTCAATTCAGCAACATTGCTTTTCCTGTGGTTAGGTCAGTCCCAGTGTGTTTGGCTCTAGTATTTCAGAAGTCTCCTGTCAAACAAATGCAAAAAGAATTAGCAGTGTGCAATGGTTTTGCTTTGCTCACCATAAACTGCCTTTTAGCTTAAAAAGAAATAGAGGTACAGTTTTTCAAGTGAATCTTGGTTACAAAAGCTCCTCTGAGGATTACTAATCTAAGTAACCGCTAGAGTGGTCTTGAGTCCTCTTTTCTGATATTCATGGACCAATTAGATGGAACTAGGAGACAGAAATTGGGCTGGTTACCCAAGGTGGGACTAGAAACAGGGTTGGTGGGCTTCATCTCTCTGCCATAGCAGGGGGCAGTTGGAAAACAAAACAAAACAAACCAAACAAAACTTCCACTAATTTCTCTCCATCCCCACTGGTCCTGCCAAACCACCACTCTTAACTCTCGAATGACCATGCAGAAATCTAACTACTCTTTCTGCTTACCCTTTCTGCTCCAATTTAGAAAGCCATGGCGAGCTTTTGAAACAAATGCTAACTTAATCAATTGACTCCCTGGTTGAAACCTTCCAATGACTTTCCATTGCACTTGGCATAAAATCCAAAAGCCTACCATGGCTCCTAAGGGGCCCAGCAGTATCCCCGGTCTCATGTCTGTGGCTCTCCTGCTCCATTACTTACTGTTATCTAGCCATGCTGGACTTCCAGAAAACCCTGGGACTCAGCAAGTTCTTCCCCCTGTTGCAGCCTCTGCAGGTGCTAGCTCACACCTCTGCCTTCACAGTCTTCCTCGGTCTCTGTCTCACCTCTACTTTCCCTTCAGGTCTCAGTTTAAAGCTGCATCCCCAGAAAGTCTCCCCTGATTAAAATAAAAAATATACATTCATACTTAGAACTTAAGATGAGGACTGTTGCTAGTGTATATTTTACTTGTGATGATTTTTTTAAAGCCTGGCTTCCCACTGGTTTATAAACTCAGTTAGGCAAGAATCAAGGCTGTTTTATATACCACTATATCCTTAGCACCTACCAGAGTGCCTGACGCTTAAGAGGTGTTATAAATATTTATTGATTGAATAAAAAAGTGGCATCTTGTGCCATCTGTCAATTTTACTTACCTTTATTTTAAAGCCACTGTTTGGGATACCCAGTTTCAGCCCTCAGATAAACGGGCACAGCCTTGCTGGGTGTTCATACTGCTCAGTGGGTTTGCTGGCTACTGCCCCACTGCTGAGCATCTATTTCATGTCCTTACCCGGGTTCAGCCCTTGCAACCTGACCTCAGACCCATTGTTCTAAATTTGATCTCTGATCGCCCTGCCTAGTAGTCCGAGCCTGTGCTCAAAGCCTGCTTTAATGAAAGCTTTCAAAAATCCTCAATTTTAAAAACCTGTAGTGTCCTGATAGGTCTCTCTGTAGAATAGCTGTAACTCTTTGTATACAGCTCCACGAGAGTCAGCCCAAGCCTAATTCAACTTCCTGTCTTGCCTATATAATGTTGAAGACTAAGTGGAAAATTTATAAATTAATCAACATTGAAAATATAATGTTTGTTGCAATTGACAAGAAGTCAGGCCTCTGGAATTTCCTAAAGCCATAGAACTTAAGAATGTAAAATGACATACTTTGGGAATAAAAGTATAAATAGAAGTCTGATAGGTATACCAACTGTGCCTTCATCTAACATTCCCCTTACTGCTACTGTCGTGTGAAGTCAAGAGTAATCCCATTCTTTATAGAGATAACTTTCCAAATTCCATGAAGACTTCTCATATATTTTATTATACCATGTTTTATTTTATTTTGATGAGAACACAACGTGAGATCTATCCTCAACAAATATATAAGTTGAGTTGACTATAGGTACAATGTTGTACAGCAGATGTCTAGAGGTCATTCATGCAGTTTGAGACTTTTTATCCATTGATTAGTGACTCTCCATTTTCTTCTCTTCCCAGGCCTTTGTCACCAATATTCCACTCTTAGATTCTATTAATTTGACTATTTGAGACACTTCATGTAAGTGAAATCATGCACAATTGGTATTCTTGTGACTGGTTTATTTTACTTAGCAGAATATCCTCAAGGTTCATCCATGTTGTTGCACATAGCAGAATTTCCTTCCTTTTCTAAGGCTGCACAGTGTTCCATTGTATGTATATACAATATTTTCTTTGTCCATTCATTCATCAGTGTTTTCACATCTTGCCTACTCTAGATTGTGTTACAATGAATATGGGCGTGTCAATGTCTCTTCGAGATTCCGATTGCAATTATTCTGTAGAAATACCCAGAGGTAGGATTTGTGAAAACTTAAAACATCTTACCCTTGACTTTCCAGACTTCTCACTTGATGCTGACTCTCTGGAGGAGTGCAACTGCATTTATTCCCGAAGTGTCTTACAAATTCTGTAGCATGTTTAATATGCATACTCATCAAATATACTGATTTTGTGGCAAAGAATTCATCAAAATCCCAGTGCATCTAAGGAAAGGGACAATGATGCAGAACATCCAAGAATACTATTCAATATATTTTCCTTTAAAACAAAAACAAAACAGTCCTCAACCTCTCACTAATAAATGCTATGTGCCTGATAGGAAAAGACTCTCGGGGCTGGGTGCAGTGACTCACGCCTGTAATCTCAGCACTTTGGGAGGCCGAGGCAGGCGAATCACTTGAGGTCAGGAGTTTGAGACTAACCTGGCCAACATGGTTGAAACCCCATCTCTACTAAAAATATAAAAATTAGCCAGGCGTGGTGGCGTATACCTGTAGTCCCAGCTACTCAAAAGGCTGAGGTGGGAGAATCACTTGAACCTGGGAGGTGGAGGTTGTAGTGAGCTGAGATTGAGCCATTGAATTTGATCCTGGGCTATAGAATGAGACTCTGTCTCAAAAAAAAAAAAAAAAAAAAAAAAAAAAGACTCTGGCTCACCTGATGGCATTTTTTTTTCATCACTGTAAACAAAATATCAGTGAAAGGTTGAGTCTGTCTATGCCTTCCCTCTCAGCAATTTACAAAAAAAAAATTTATTGATTTGATCATTAGAGTTTAAACTATTGAACTGAAGACACATGCTCTTTGAACAGATACTGAAAAGAGACTGATCAGAAATTCTCATGAGGCCAAAACTTGATACACTGATGATTATAGCTTCTCTTATCTGTCAGAGTCTTCGGAAGAAAATATGGCTCTAGATTTTCTGAAGATGCATCCGGCGTACACCAGAAAGCAGACTTTGGGCAATCGTTTCCTTGGGTGTTCTTCCAGTTTATTAAAAAGTAAATCATTTTTGAGTTTTGCTTTGTAAACTGAACTTTGCCAAACAAGGGTATTGAAGTGATGCATAACTGAACAATTAAGTCTCTGTTCATTTTTGGGATTCAGTAACTATTATTTTGAAAACAAACCAACTTAAACAATATTAGCCCTACCCAAAATGAGATTATGCTAAAATAAAATTCTTCTTTTTCTAAATCTACCTGAAAAAAGTCAGTGTGGAGAATTATTAGAAAAAAATTAGTGTAGAGACTGAGTTTTTTTTTCCACTGGAGTCAAGCTCTGAATGCATTGAGAATCTCAGAAAAATGTAAGATGTAGTCTGGGTGGTGATTTCCTTTGGGGCTGAGGGTCATCCTAAAAAGCAGGCTTGGTTGGAAAGGTTGATTACATACAGTGTGATTGTAAGCTTTGTTCCTCACCCTCGCTGGTTACCCAAAAAAAAAAAAAAAAAAAACAACCACTCAATGTTAACACATTTCCAAACTCTCTTGGCATTTCACCATAAAATCCCATTACTTTGGGGAAGTCATTTCTTGGTAGTCATTCTGGTTGAAATGGCCTCCCTCAAAAAATCACACACAGAATATGTAGGGGTCGGTGAAACCAAGGTATAGAAACTGGAACAGGAGAAAGGGAGACAAAATTAGAGCTGTATCAGCCCTATTTGGGCTAAGAGAGTAGGAACGAGCAAAGGACTATGCCAGTGAGTCAAAGGCCCCTGAGGGGTGGGCTGGAAGATGAGAGTGCACCATCCACAAGTCTTGCCTCTTTCCTGGCTTCATTTAAACCAAGAACATCTATCTGGGTGAGGCAGAAAATTAATGACACCTTTGGTCCCCTAAATATGCTCTAGACAACTGACTATGTCAGAAGAAGACACAAAGAAGAGAGGTTATCTAAATGAAGTTGGTAACTGAATTTTTTGTTTGGTATAGAGCTTTATACACAATTTTACCAAACATTTAATGTGAAATTCAGTTTGCAAAATAGCAGTTTCCATTGAGGCCAAGGAGTTCATTGAAGCCAAGGTAGACATTTTCTGGCCACATGTGTATAACTTTCAAAGCACTGTGAGAGGCACAGAAAGAAGAGGGAGACAGTTAGACAGTGCGAGTACATGCCTACCTGTAGCTTTCTCTGAACCAGACAGAGTGGACAATTTGGAAAGAAAATGCAGAGCCAGGAGTTAAGACAAAGAGAGAAGTTTTATGAGTTTCCTTCTTTCTCTTGCTCTTCTTCCTTTTACTTCTGTGACAATCCTGTTCTATATTTTGAGAGAGAATGTAGATCTCCCAGCTCTGAACTTGTCACAGCTGCCATTTCCCACTGCCAAGCACCTATGGATTTCCTATAAGCAGAGTTCATTCATTGTGAAAATTAGATAATTGAAACAATCTATCTGCTTCAGGCTGCTGGCTTCAGGGGTGACACTCACCCGTTGCCATGACAAATAATTTTCAGAGTGAGATTTTAGCCACCATAACTCACTGAACAATATGTTGTTGCCCTGTTCTGTTTATCAGGAAGAGGATCCTTTTTTTACAAAATGAAATTAATTAATTAATTTATTTTTAGTGGCTCCTGGAGATGATAAAACAACCTCCTAGCAATTCATCTTTCAACCAGCCTCCTCCCTTTTGCACTGTGATCCTCTCCCTTGCTCCAAAAGAAGACATGATAAAAGAGTGCAAGGCTGTCCATGGTGCTTGTCTGGGTTCATTCAGTCATGCCTTCCAGGTGGCAGGATATTGATGATGGCAGGGACCCTGAAGGGATTAAATCAGAGCAGGTGAGAAATCCATACCTCCTGTTGGCTCACAAATTTGCATGTGGCACCCTCATCCAGGGGGTTAATTACATTTCTGTATCTTTCTAATCAGAAAGAAAAGTCTTCAAAGGAGAGGGGCACAGGCTTGAAATGATCTTCCTCTGAATTTCATAGGATTAAAAGTGGTCAGCAAAGCCAGCTCTGTGAAGCCGAGACCTCAGCTGCTGTTGATCTCTACCTAGTCTCTATGTCTGGGAGGTGTGTGGCCCATCAGATGCACTCAAAAAATACTTGCTGGACAAATAAATGAACGCTTGAGTGAAATGGCCATCTCACTTCACTGCAGACACATTGAATTCTAGTGTCCTCTTCTTTTTCCTTTTCATCAAAATCTGCTTTTACAGTTCTGTTTCCGTGTATGCGTAAGTGCTTGAAAGCGTAAAGAAGCATTTCCCAAAGCATGAGCACAAGCACTTGCAACCTGCTCTATGGAAAGAAGGTTGTATGTTCACATGAGTTTGGGAAATTGTGCATGCTAGATTCTATTCTTGGTGATTGAAAATACTTACAGAAGTACTAAAGGCCCTTCCTCTTGCAGATAAAAAAATCTGGCTGGCACGGAGGAACTCAAAATTTCCTAAACGTGATTAATTCACTTCACTTTATTTTATTCAATGAGCATTAATGAAACATCTATAATATGTCAGGAAATGGTCTAGGTACAGGGAGTGAGCAGTCAGGTAAGTCTCTGCCCTGTGGAATTTACATTCTAGTGGGGCAGACAGTGAGTGCACAGTAAATAAACAAAAATCTGATGTATCAGATCATGATTAGTACTATGGAGAAACATAAAGAGAGAAGGATACGAAGGCTCTGATGGGGAATCGCCCTTTAAGAAAATTTTTGAGACAGGGTCTCACTCTGTCACGAGGTGGAAGTGCAGTGGTGCAATCATGGCTCACTGCAACCTCTAACTCTTGGGGTCAAGCAACCCTCACACTTCAGCCCCCCAAATAGCTGGGACTGTGGGTGAGTGCCACCACGCCCAGCAGGAGTTGCCATTTTAAGTTGAGTGGTTAGTGGTTACTCTAAGGTGATGTTTGAGCATAGACCTGAAGGAGGTGAGTGAAGGATCCCCTGGGGGAAAAGACATTCAGGCGAGGGAAGCAGCAGGCAAAAGCTCTGAGGAAGGGACATTTCTGGAGCATATAAAGAAACCAAGATGGCCAGCACAGTTGGTAGATCCAGGATGGGAAGAAATAAAGGAGAAAGGTCAGCGACGTGACAGTGGAGGGGCTAGGTTGCATAAACTGTATTTAACTACAAAAGTGCTTTCCTTTTTCTTCAAGTACAATCTCTTAAAATGCTGACTGAGAAGTGCTGCCCTTGCTGTGAATCCTCTTTGTCCTCCTGCCCAGTAAATCACACAATTAAAAAGAAAAGAAAGAAAAAATACATAAGCAAGAACCTGTTTCCTCATTTGTAAAAGGGGAAATATAATATTATCTTCCTTTCAAAGTTATTTGAAGGATGAAATAAAATAAATTTTATATGATGACAGATATGTGGTTACAGCTCAATAAATGTTAGATCTCTGCATCCTCTCTCCTTCTCACTTCGTCTCCCACAAACCTCATTGTCAAGCTGCTGTCATTTATAAGCACCAAGTGCAGAATCAGAAAAGTCATACCAGGCCGCGCGCGGTGGCTCATGCCTGTAATCTCAGCTCTTTGGGAGGCCGAGGCGGGCGGATCACGAGGTCAGGAGTATTGGATCACGAGGTCAAGAGTTTCAGCAACGTGGTGAAACCCTGTCTCTACTAAAAATACAAAAATATTAGCCAGGCGTGGTGGTGGGCGCCTCTAATCCCAGCTACTCAGGAGGCTGAGGCAGGAGAATCATTTGAACCCGGGAGGCAGAGGTTGCAGTGAGCCGAGATAGAGCCACTGCATCCCAGCCTGGGCAACAGAGTGAGATTCCATCTCAAAAAAAAGTCAGAGCAGAGCAACCATTGAAGGTGGACAGAAACAAACCAAAACTGTAGTGCACCATATGCAGTAGATTTCACTAATTAAAGATGAGGAGAAAGAAAAAATTCCAATGCCAAAAGAATGAAGAGTAGACGAACCAGCAGGGATCAGGGCTGTGGGCTGTGCACGCGGCTCGGTGTTTCAGGACAAGGTACAGGGGAGCCGCAGGGCGCCGCGAGTGAAGATGGCGCCTGGCATTTCCAGAGAGACTTCCTGGAATGGTGAAGGTCAGAGGTGTCTGAGGGATTCATGGGAAGATGATTGGGCATTTTTGACATCTCATATTGAATAGTATTAAATGCCCTGGCTGGAAATGTGGGTATATATAGCTTCTGACAACAAAATATTGGCAAACTCAGGTAAAATTAGAGTTTCTGTTTCCTCATATCATAATGAATAAATTATAAGACTCTGTCAATCTGATAGTTATGAAAATGTACCTCATTGATATTTTACTCTGTATCTCCCCAATTAATGTCATTGAACATCTTTTCATGTTTGTTGGAAATTGGTGTTTAATTCATTGACATTATTGAGGTTACTTATATGCCTGCTCTGATTTCTTTCATGTAGTGCTTCCATTTTATTTCACTCTTGCTCTATAGATAATTATTTTTATTGTTGCCAGTGTTTTGGTATTACAAGCAATATTTCAATGAATAATCTCCCATCCTTGTCATCATGTACATGTTTGGGTATATTTGTTAGATAAATCCCTAGAAGCAAATAGCTGGAGCCAAAGTATGTGTATTTATAATAATTTTTAGGAAATATATTTTATTTTATTCTGTAGTAGGCAATAGAAGAACATATTATATATTTTTAAAAGTATCAAAGGGTTAAATTGTGAAAATTAAGTCTTCAGTCAACCTCTTCTCACCTAGCCACCAGTAAATATTGCTACCAGCTTCTTAAGAAATCCCTCAGAAATATTCCATACATATATAAGCAACTGTGTACATTGGAGAATTTCTTTCATCTAAGCGGATTTGTGTTTTCTTCTGCATTGTAGTTTATAGAAAGGCTATATAGCTCTTGCCAGGACACTAAATAAAGCAGAGACGCTAGGCTTTGATGTGAATGTTTCTGATAGGAGGAACATAACTCCTTGTTATCTTGTCATTTAGTATTAGCCATTCACTGTCATCATGATGCATGTCACCAATAAAGTGATTGTTTCTTTAATTTCAGAATGCTTGACACTTCACTCTGGAGGGAAAGCTGGCTGTCAATATGAGGCCATTGCCACACATTTTTCAACTTGCTTCAGTCTGGATTGGTTGCTTTCTCTATTTGGTACACAAAAGTTATTCTGGGATCCTTTGTTGCCACCATTTTGGGAACTTTCTTTGCTTCTTACTTTCCTACCTCATTTTCATGAAAACTTCCAGTAGTTTTTTTCAGAGAAAGATGTATATAGGAGATAAACAACTTGAGATCTTCTTAGTTACAAAATATTTTCAATTTATTTTTATTCCTGATTGATAGTTTAGCTGGGTATTAAATTCTACCCTGGTGATTGTTTTTCTTCAGACTTTTGGAAGCATTAATACAGCGTCCAAGGTCACTTTTGAGAACTCTGAAGACAGTTGTCTTAGTTTCCTTTTATCTTGATGTGTTTAAAATCTTCTAATGTCTCCAATAAGCTAAATTGTCACAATATTATGCCTTGGTTTATTACTCATTTTCCTGGGTTTTTTTTTGAGACTTTTCTTTTCTTTTTCTCTTGAGACGGAGTCTCACTCTGTTGCCAAGGCTGGAGTGCAGTGGCTTGATCTCAGCTCACTGCAACTTCCTCTTCCCACTTCCTGGGTTCGAGTGATTCTCATGCCTCAGCCTCTGGTGTAGCTACGATTACAGGTGGGCACCACCACACTCAGCCAATTTTTTCTTTTTACAGTAGAGACGTGTTGTCATGTCTTGTTGGTCAGGCTGGTCTCAAACTTCTGGCCTCAAGTGATCCGCCCACCTCAGCCTCCCAAAGTGCTGGGATTACAGGCATGAGCCACTGCACCGGACCTTGTGAGACTTTTCAATATGAAAACTGTCTTTTAGTTTTGGGAATTTTTTTGAACTAGTTTATTCACGATTTCTTCTATCCATTTTCTTCATTTTCTCTTGCAGGAATGGTTATAACTTAAATTTGTTTTTCTGGATTGAATCTTTAGTTTACTTACCTCTTCTTTCTTAGTTTTATGTTTGTACTCTATTTTCTGGAAATTTCTTCAAGTTTTTTTTTCTCTCTATAAAGTTTTGATTTCTGCCACCATACTTTTGATTTCTAAGAGTTGCTCTAATTTGTATTCTGAATTTTCTTTTTTAGAACATCTTGTTCTTGCTTCATTTGCTTTAGAATTAACCATCACCCTCTCTTTTATCCTCTTTATAGAAAAAATGATCTCCAGATTTCTACTTGGTTTGTGAGGGTCCATGATTGAATGATATGGAGCTGGAGATGATATTTAGAGACATGATTACTTCTTGACTTGATTCTTCCTCATTTTAAGTGCCCCCTTTCACTGCTAACTTCATAAATATGTGGCGCTATCAGTTCCTACAAGTTTTGAGGATTATCTGGTATAAATTAAGTTGATTTTTTACATTATTCACTGTAGACTCAGAACTTTGCTGTCTTTCATTAATTTTCTTTCCAGGTTCCAAAATATTTTTGCTTTCGCTACTTTTTATATTCTCATTCTCTTTGTGGTTATACATCTTTTTATCCTTTTGTTTTAAATTTAGAGATGTTTTAAGAAGGTGGTATGACTGAATGTTTGTGTTGCCTAAGTTCGTATGTTGAAGTTATAACCTCCAATGTGATGGTATTTGGAGATGGGAACGTTGGAAGGTAGTTAGGTTTAGACAAGGTCATTAGGATGAGGTCTCAATGACAGAATTATAATGTTCTTATAAAAAGAGAAAGAAAAAACAGGCATCATTGTCTTCATGTGAGCATACAGTGCAAAGACTGCTATCTGTAAGCCAGGAAGAGGCCCTCACTAGTAACTAAATTTCTAGCACCTTGATCTTGGACTTCCCAGCCTCATAGTCTACCCAGGACTGTGATAAATGAATGGCTGTTGTTGAAACTACCCAGTCTACGGAATTTTGTTATAGCAGCCTGAGCTGACTAATACAAAGGATGTAAAATTGGATTTGTATTTTTAATCCACCATCTTAACCTGGAACCTCCTTGACATGTTGGTTTTTTGGGGAAGAGCAGGAATTGAGGAAAGTCCAGAGCATAAGATACTGCTGAAAGGAGAACACTAAAATATGGTTAGGGTAGGTGCACCTGGGGAGTCTAGGAGAAGCATGAATACCCTTGTTATCTTTCAGGGATGAGAAAGAGCAATGGGACTCACTGAGAGTAAGTATCACCTGCTTCAGCCTTTGATTTCTTAGCATTTTGGAGCTAAGGTATGGCTTTACAACATGCAGAAAAGTGAGGGAGACAGGATGTTTTCTGCTATGAAGATGCATCAAAGACAACTCCATTGCCAGTTTTAAGAGGTAGGGGCTAAATTTAAAATGGGACGTATTCTGTGTAGGCATGTGCTGGTAATGAATGGCTCAGCATATAATTGCACACTTCCTTGTGGCATATTTTTAAGTATTATTTTTGCAGATGACCTTTTACAGAGGTAAATTGCATATAAGGAGCTGTAAGTGCCACATTTAATAATGCTTCAGGGACATTATGAAGAAAGTAACAGTTATTATTCGGTGATCGCCTGCCATTATTAACTTACAGGCAGGTTACTGAGCAGTGACCAACGCTCAGCAACAGATGTCTCCTCCAGCTTTAAGAACTGATCACAACTAGCCCAGGCATATGCAAGATGTTAAGGGAAAAAAGTAGAAAAAATAAGGTAGGAAAAGAAAAATATCTGGACTAGGAAAACCTAAATTACTCGCCTTCAAAACATATATTGATAAATGTTTCACTTTTACAAAGACGCAACGATCTTTGAACTGGCCTGAGGTGTAGGGAATCCTAGGTCTGTACCTGAGTTGGTTCATTTCCAGTTTTCTCCATTGCGCACACTGAGGGTCGTTTTTCTGGAGATTTCCTATTTAGCTCATCTCACATACAGTAACTAAATTAAAACATCACTGGCATTCTTACTAGTGAAAAATCTTGAAGTGGCTCTTTTTTTTTGTTTTCTTTTTTTTTTTACTACCTAGAGAATGAAGTCAAAATTCTTTGATCTCATCCTCCAGACTCCATAGTGTGAATTTTGCAAGGCGACACCCCTGACTCCCCACTCCTTACTTCTAGGGGTTTCAGTTTAGGGCAGATTGCTGTCCTTTTTGTCTTTTAATGTAGTATGTTCATTCCCAATTTCCTACTTTTGTTGTAACATTCTGACCTTCCTTCTGAATTATTCTACCCCAGGCATCAACAAACTTCTGTAAAGGGTCAGCTACTAAGCATTTTCAGCTTTGTGGGCCACATGGTCTCTGTTGCAACTACTTGATTCCGTTTGCTATTGTTGCATGAAAGCAGCATAGATACCATGCAAACAACGGGGTGGGGCTGGATTCGATTTTTGATTGTTATAGTTTACTGACCTCTGCTTTAGCCTCCTGAATCCTGCTGTTCTTGAAAATCCCAAACTCCATGAACTCCATGAGACTATCCTAACACATCATCTCGTCACGTCCCTGAATGTGCCAAGACTTCCACATCATTGCCTTCAGAGTTGCTGCCCAGTCTCAGCCTGGCTAGTGTGCTTCCCTGGCTTTTTTTTTTTTTAAGGGTTTTCTTTTTCTCTGTTTCCTGGTCTTATGTCAGAAGCTGAACCAGGACTGGAACTGAGGGTTCCTTTTTTTGTTTCTCTCTTGTCTTTCCTATAGTATTTTCTTTACCCTCTCATGATGCTTAAATATATCACACTAGATCAAATTAAAGGGAATTTAAGAGCTCAGGTCACTACTGTCCCAAGTCCATTATTATTAGTTCTCAGTTCAGCTTTCTTTCCTCACTTACATCAGACCCAGAAAGACACACAAATATAATCTCCTCGGGGTTGCCAAGGATTGGTGCAGAGATCAAGTCAGAGATGGAGGTGTGGAAAAATTTAGGTAAAGATCTCTCTCTTCCTTTCATCTTCTTTCAATTAAACACCATCAACAACAAAACAAATATGAAGTACACAAGAAAATCCTCGCTAATCTATTTTTGAAAGAATGCTTTTCTTCTATGCTTTCTCCTGCCACCTGAGAGATAAAATGATTGAATTAATGAATCAGTATAGACCAATAGTAATCATGGATGTGTTTAGTCAGCCCTGGGTTCTTTGCAATTCTGGGTTTCTAATAAAATATTCAGGCTTATTTTCCCAGTCTGAGTTTTCATATTTTTATGTGACATCTTGAGTATTTGGACTCAGGTAGTAACAAATGTTATATCTGCTGGGTGAGATGTTCAATGTGAGTCATCATGGCCTGGAAAACCTTACGGTTCCATTTTTCCTTTTAGCAAACTTTCCAGATATTCTATGAGAACTTACAGAAAATAAATTTCAACAGAGACATCCACACCCACAAGGTTTAAAAACATGGAGCATAAACATATGAGAGTCAACATGATTTATTCTTCATTTTAGCTATTAGATAAAATGTGAATATGAAATTAGCAAATTAAATTAGATTGATATCTCGTCTGGTTAGTAACATAATATTAATAGTTCAGTTAAGACTGTTAATAATTTTTATACCCCATATAACTAGTTCTTGTTTATAAGATGGCCTCTAAGGAAAGGAAATGCAGAGCCATCCATTACCAGCAGGCAGAAAGTGTGTGACTTTTTAAGCACCCAGTGGTGTCGATGGGTCATATTAACACCTGATTAGGCATCCATGTCATCATTAAAGTCACAGAGACAGGGTGCGCTCTACAAGAAAGATAGCTGTTATTATAATCGTTAGAACAAGGCGTAAGAATCTCTCATCTGACATCCTCCTGGGTGTTTTCTATCACAACTCCCACCTGCTACCTCACTTCTTATTGTATCATTACTTAGAAAAATGATGGTAGTGTGAGTTGAGGTGAAGCCTTTTGAATTTTCATTAAAAGAAAAAAAATCATTATAAAAGAAAAAACATGTTATATATTCAGTGATACCTCTCTCACTTTTTCTTACTTGAAAATGACATGAATAATTTGGGAAAAATAAACTCATTGTGTCATACTGGGATTTCAATATTAAATTATATTATTTTGAAACCATATGAAACTGCCATTTAGACAGTCAAAAAGAGTTGAAAATTAGCAATTTCATATGGTTCAACTTAATAAGAGCTGTTACTCATTGATCATTGTTTGTGTCAGAAAAATCTACGAAAAATATCCTTATTTCCTTATTAATCTTCATAATCATCACAAGTAGTGATAGTAAATCTCCATCAGTTCCCATCCTCCTACCTTTGCCAAAGTCACCTCACATGGACCTTCTTAGGCAAATGAAGTTTCAAGATCAGTCCTCCATCCCATTCCCCGCCCTTCACTTCCTACACTATCCCTCTCTTACAATTGCCTCTCCTAAGCTCTCTTTTATGGAAACATTTGTGATGGTACTGCCTAAGACACAGGCATTGTTATCACACACGCTTAACAGATTGGGAAATGGAGGCTTAGGGAATCAGGAAGGAAGAGAAGTAGAGCAGAAATTAAGCAGGATTTGAACCCAGGTCATCTTGGCTTAAAATTCTGAGCTTCTTCAACAGCTGCCATAGTATCTCTATGCTTGATGACTCAATCACCTGATATAAAGCATGCAAAGGGGACCAAATTGCTAGAATTAACCCTATTCATATAGTCATGTCAGATCAATAGAAATATTACTTTGTCCTTGTCCTCATGTAATGTCAAAGATCGATGAAACCTCAGAAATCACCTGATGGTTCAGTGTCCCTAGGGGAATTTGCTGCAAGTGAAATATTCCAGACCCCTTCTCCGAAGATTCTGAATCTAAGTCGGGGTTGAGTCCACAAAGATTTACTTTTCTATAACCACGTCAGGTGAGCCCAGTGAGAAACTTCAGGAAAATCTTGGATAAATGTTAATCTAGTCCAATTGCCTTATTTTATTTATTTTTAAAAAATGTTTTTCATTTAAAATTTTTTTCTTCAAGTCAGTTGGGTAATGTGCCAGTATCGAGGATGGCACATCTCACACACGTGCGTGAACACCCACTCATCTATGCTTATGAACTCCAAAAGGATCGATTGCCTTATTTTATAGATGAAGAAAGTCACTTGATATGTGAAGCTACTTCATTTACTGCTCTGTTGGTACCATTGGTACTAGGACTAAATTTGGGTCTCTAAACTCATAATCAAGTGGACTGATTCTTAAACTTTAGCCACAGGCCCCAGAAATGCAGGTGTAGTGAGCATTATTAAAGGTTAAATAAATAACATGAGTCACACATGCAGTATTTATCAACAAGCACAGCAATGACCTTTTGATTGACAGTGGATCTGTTATTAGGCCTCCACTTGCCAGCTAGCCTAGCTCAGCTGGGGGCACCAGAAGTCAGTTCAGGCCTAAAAGTAATCAAACTGAAGACTGGATGAAATTTATAATGAAATCTTCAAACAGAACCTTCCCCAGAAGTCACCATTTCCAGACTAGTCTGGGTTGGAAATATCAGCTTCAGGTTTTTAGAGTAAACATGTAAACCATGTCCTCTGTAGAAATGGACCTAAAACAAGCCTGATCTTTGGACCTCCTAAGGGATGCCATGTGTTTGGACAAGGTCGTGGATTTATCCAATCAAATGCTTACTTGAGTGGTTTTAGAGCAGTTCCTTGTATGTGGGGAAAAGGCAGACTGAACAAGAATCTCCAGATCAGAAATATGGGGAGGGGTCAGGAGAGTATAATAAATTCCTTCCCAATACACACTAGTACAATGTGGATGGCAGCTGTGAGCTCCTTGCATTTAGGGAAATGGTCACTTGGTGTGTGATACAGTACCTGTACCTCCATGCAAGACTGTAGACATGGGGAGCCTTTACTTCCATCTGGGAGCATGCTATGTTGCCTCTGTCAATAACTATCTCTATAAATTTTAAAATTTCGGTTCAGATATAACTTTTGCATCCTTTATCTGTGGCTGTTGGTGTCTTTCCATTAATCATGTCCCATGGCCCTGTTGTGATAACAATGCACCCACAGTCCTCAGTTCATGTAAGCACATACAATGAATAGTAATGAAGATGATGGCTTGGACATGCCACTTCTATTTCTGCAAGCCTCCATAAATCCAAGGCAAGGTTCTAAGGTGCCTGCTGGTGCCCCATAGAATTCTCTTCTGAACCCAGTTCTTCAGCCTCCATATCTTTTTAGTCTTTGTTTCATCATCCTCTGCCCTCTTGATATTGTTAGTCTATTTAACAGATATCTATTCTTTAGGCATCTAAGCCTCCATTCCATCTGGAAAGCTGTCTATACTTTTGTGAAGACCTGGATGATCCCTGTCCACTGCCCATGGTCAAGGGTGAGGGGCGGCTCAGCAGGCACATCCCTGCTCTTACCTGCTGCCTCCCTTCCCTGCTTGTTGGTTAATTGTGCTCAGTGCCCTTTGAGGTAGGGCTCCAGCATGCCCCGATGTTCCCAATTCTCTCTCAACCAAGACTTCAGCACAGCACAAGGAGTGTTTTGGTTTTTTTGTTTGTTTTTGAGATGGAGTTTCGCTCTTGATGCCTAGGCTGGAGTGCAATGGCACAATCTCAGCTTATTGCAACCTCTGCCTCCTGGGTTCAAGTGATTCTCCTGACTCAGCCTCCTGAGTAGCTGGGATTACAGGTGTCTGCCACCATGTCCAGCTAATTTTTTGTATTTTTAGTAGAAACGGGATTTCACCATGTTGGCCAGGCTGGTGTCGAGTTCTTGATCTCAGGTGGATCCACCCTCTTCGGCCTCCCAAAGTGCTGGGATTGCAGGTGTGAGCCACTGCGCCCGGCTAGCACGAGGTGTTTTGAGGTGTATTGACAACCGGAAATAACTAATATGGGTGCTCACAGAATCAACTATAACAGATTTAACTAAAAATCTGCCCCTTTCAATTCCAACATTTGATTTTCAGGCAAATCAGTTATTTCTTAGGAAATTAAAAACTAAATTCTCATAGGATTTCAGAAATGATTCTGATTTCAAAGTGCAAACTGCCTGAAAGCCTGAACTAACCACTTAACATGAATTACATCCCAAAACTCTAATTCAGAAATGTTATGTTACCTACTTTGTAAAAATCTTTCTGTGGTGTGGTACTTAGCCCTTGGGTCACTTCTGACCACCAACATGGAGAAATAAAACATTTTTATGTGATTGTCTTCTTTTCCTCATCCTTGCTCTTAAATACTGTATTTCTCTTTGATGCCCTATGTTTATTTTAGAGCATTTTCCAAGTCTTTTAATGTTTTCTAATCCTGCCCCTGCCCTCCTTATGTGACTATCTAAAACAAAACAAAACAAAACAAAAAAGCCCACCTAATTCATATTAAAATGTATTGCAGACAAATGACTTACCCACATATCAAGGATTTATTATAGAATAAAATATATAAACATAAACAACTCAGATCTGATAGTCTTGGATGGATCATAAGGCATTATTTTGATTTTATGTGGCCTGAAATGATTATTGTGAGCACTAATGATCATTTTTCTAGTATTAGGTGGCAACATGATTACTTGGTTTTGTTGTATGCATCGTAAACAGATCCTTTGAAAAGCAAAACCATGCACTAACAAAGTGAGTTAGACAGTTTGTAAGTATGAAAATAAAGAAACATTTACATAGCTTAAAATACCCCAACTAAAGAGCCTATTTCTGAGAGAAGGGTAAAAATTTTTGAGAACAAAATTCTTTGAAAAACATAATCGTGCTAGGGAGGGAAGATGCCAGATTCTCTTGAATTTTTGAACTCAGATATAAACTGACTGATCTAAATATAGGGAAAGTTACTTTGTAAATTGAAAATGCATTAGGACATTTTACCCCCACTCCCATGGGAATGCCTTGTCTGGAATAGATGTGCATCGGGCCATATTTTGTTTGGTTTGAAAGGAACGTGAAGATTGAAGGACATTTTGCTCCTGCTTTGATTATTGTAATGCCAACACACTTTTGTTTGATGCAAGCCTGGTGACTCCTGGCGAGAAGAGAATTGTGCTTGTGGAATGAGATTTTCTGGATGAAGAAAAGAACACATGACAACCTCAGCTTTTCTGCCACGTTCTGAATTAAATGTAAAAATACATGTTTGTCCTTCCTAGAATGCTGCATCAACTCTAGGTGATTTAGATACAGTTTAGAGAAGACTCTTCAAATGCCAATGAACTTCCAGAATGCATTACATCTTAATTTAGAGTAACACTAGCAGACATGGAGAAAAATTAGTTGAGTCTACAAAATAGCCAAACTGGGCTACTGGGATCCCGAGGGGGCAACCAAAAGCCCTGGCTTTGCCTTCATCTTAGTTTACACAGCACATTCCAGTTTCATGGATCTATGAATACCACTTGACTTTCTCAAATGATAAATTAGCAGCTCCTGAGAGGAAATGAAAATAAAAAAAATCAAGCGATTCTTTTGTCTCAGCCTCCTGAGTAGCTGGGATTACAGACATATGCCACCACACCTGGCTAATTTTGTATTTTTAGTAGAGATGGGGTTTCTCCATGTTGGCCAGGCTGACCTCGAACTCCTGACCTCAGGTGATCCACCAGCCTTGGCCTCCTAGAGTGCTGGGATTGCAGGTGTGAGCCACCATGCTTGGCTTGAAAATAAAAAGATTTTGAAGCTTCTCATGGAGAATTATAAAATTTCAAGGCTAGAAGGGAAAAAAGAAGCAATACATTGATTAGGCACCTAGCACAGATCAGAGCCAATTCTTGTTTAATTCTCACACCACCCTCCCAGCTTCATGTTGTTGTCCTCCTTTGGCCGATGAAACTGAAGGTCAGAGTGGACTTCCCAAAGTCGCAGAGCTATTAAACATTCCAGAAGACCCTTCGTTTTTTACTACCTCTGTCTGATAGGGCACAGAATTAAGAGAAACTCCCAGGGCAGAGTCAAGTGTTTCCACCAGGACTGCCGAGAGCCTTGGTTTCCTCTAAAACACACACACTGCTTTTCACGGCCAAGCAGACCTTGTATTCAGGGCGAAGGGATGAGTTCTCAGTATCTGTGTGGTCCCAAGCATACCATTTTCTGGGTGGCCCACTCAACATGACAGAGCCTCCAGTGAGGTTTCTCTCCCTTAATTAAGTTCCTTAGTTTTTTCTGGTGTTCTAGTTCTACCCTGTGGACTATTTATGGGGTCCTGGTTCCTGTCTAGCTCTTTCCCCTACCTCATCCCGCAGGGACCCTAGGGCCTTCGCTTAGCTAATTCCCAGCCAACCCCACATTTTTACTGAAGATTCAGCTTGGAGTATCTTGAGCCCTTGCCTGAGAACCTCCAATGTCTGAATGTCTTCTGCCTCATATCTCTGTCATTTAGTCCATGATGCCTGAAAACTTCTTAATTCCTTTCAGAAAGTAAGGCCATGCATGTTTGAATACTCTGACCTTTAGAAATTGCATCTTTATATCAAACCCAAATCCTTCTTCGTATGGCTATTACCAGTGGTCCTGGTCCTTGGATTGACTTTTTTTTTTTTTTCCCTGAAAGATCACAGCAATTAGATGACCAAGTTATATGCCATTTCTTACAGCAAATGAAAAATATCTGGAATTGATTCAAGTTCCTAGGCTCAAGATGACATTCATTCATTCAAAATACATTTTTTGAGTGACTAACAGCGCCCACTGTCCATATCAGTGGGCAAAAGCCATGAGAAATAAGTCTGATCTCTATTCTCTAGGAAAAAACCGTTAAAGATTTCAAGAAGACAGTTATCTTTTGACCATCGAGTCATCTCCAGGCCTACAGGCTTCATGTATCTAGTTCTTTCTGTCTATGATATGACCTCCTCTTTTAGAGGAAGTCTCATTAGAATATAAGTACCAAAAGGCTATGGACTACATGGTGTTCATCATTACATCCACTGTGGCTAGCAAATTGTAACACTTAATAAGAAGCTTTAAAAATAATATGAATACATCATGTTTATTTCTGGAACTCTTCTAATCTGAGCTGAAATTTGAACTGAGTCTCTTTTAGCTAGAATTTACAAACTTACTTCCTGAATGAAATGGAATCAGTGAAATAGAAATCATTTTACGCTGAAAGGGAAGAGATTGATCATAACATGATGTTTTAAGGAAACAACAACAAAATTAGAACATAAATGGTCTAATCAGGTCAAAAGTAGGCATTACAAGAATAAATAAGCTTACAACTGCAGGCAAATCAGAGATTCTGGAACACATAGGTATTAGGCTGATTTTGCATTGCTATAAAGAAATACCCGAGACTGGGTAATTTACAAGAAAAGAGGTTTAATTGGCTCACAGTTTTGCAGGCTTTACAAGAAGCATGGTGCTGGCATCTGCTCAGCTTCTAGGGTGGCTTCAGGAAGCTTACAATCATGGCAAAAGGTGAAGGGGGAGCAGGCACGTCGTATGGCGAAAGCAGGAGCAAGACAGAGAAGTGGGGGTGTGCCACACACTTTTACACGACCAGGTCTCATGAGAACTCACTATTGTGAGTACAGCACCAAGGGGATGGTGCTCAACCATGCATGAAAAATTCACTCCCATGATCCAATCACCTGCCACCAGGCCCCACCTCCAATACTGGGGAATACAATTCAACATGAGATTTGGGTGGGAACAAATACACAAACTATATCAATATCTAAAAGAATTAAGGATACCAGGAGCTTTAGGTTTATTTATTCAAATGAAGAATTTCCCAGAAGGTGATTTGATTATTATCAGCAGCATAGCTTGAAGCTCTCACCAGTAGAACCCACCATTTTCCTATGGATATTTTCCAAATACATATTTAGGTTTTTACCTTTGAACTCCTAGTACTTTGTGCCAATGCCAATTAGTTGTGAATTTACTCTTGTACTATCCTCTGACATCTCTTAAACTATCATTTCCTATTTTTATGATGTTTTACTTTTCTTGCACATATTCTTTGTTTCCCTAACCAGAGTAAAGTAATTTTTTGTAAGAAGAGCAATGTCTTTCACTTCTTTATGTATCTCATGAAGTCTGTAAGAATGCTATTCTAGTAGTCAGACAGGGCAAACATGCTGTGACAAATAGACTCACCGATGTGTAATGGCTAAAATGTAACAGAAGTCTAGATCTTACTCACTTAAGCAAGGCTGGCATTCTTGTTCCTGTTCATGAACAGCTTTTTGCCACATGTAGACTCAGAGCCAGCTCCTCTCAATGTGTGGTTCTTCCTATTTTAGGATTTTGTTGTTTTCTACCAGGAGCTTGGAGAAGTTGAAAGAGCCGAAGAGCCAAGTGGTCCCTTTTTTTTGTTTGTTTTTGAGATTCAGTCTCGCAATCTCAGCTCACTGCAAACTCTGCCTCCCGGGTTCAAATGATTCTCCTGCCTCAACCTCCTGAGTAGCTTGGATTACAGGTGCTCACTACCACCCCCAGCTAATTTTGTATTTTTAGTAGAGACAGGGTTTCACCATGTTGGCCAGACTGGTCTCGAACTCCTGACCTCGTGATCCACCCATTTCAGCCTCCCAAAGTGCTGGGATTACAAGCGTGAGCCACCGCGCCCAACCCATGGTCCTATTCTTAAAACTTAGCTTACAAATGCAAACATCATTTCCAGTCAGTGTTATTGGAGAGATGAGTCGTATGGTCACAGTAGAGGCATAGGAGACTGGGGATGTGATATACTCCTATCCTGGGCAACCACTTCCCAGGCACAGATTTATACCCTAAAATACAAAAATGGATTTTGATGGACAGCTAGCTATCTCTACTAAGCACAAAGTCAAGTTTAACAAATATTTGTTGATCTATTTATATCAGTATTAAAGATCAAATTGCTTTTATTTCTCCTTGGAACAGTGCTATTTAATATCTCGGAAATTTTAGAAAACTCTGATGATGTGCAGTAGATTATGCATTTCTTCAACAATGATTTGAAAGCTTGCTGATGTTTATCTAGGGAGATGTGAAGCAATTTAATATTATTAATTGCTAACAAACAGATAAGATTTACAAGAATTGTCAAAGCTTAAAGCTCCAAATAATCATTTCTCACACAAGAAAATTTATTATGCCATTATGCTTATTTCTATCAGGGTTCCTATAGTGCAATCACTGTTCGCTATTAAATTTTTATTGCACATTTAATTTATCTTCCCCTTTAGTGGGGAAATGTATTAGAGAATTCATTTGACACTAGTATCATCTCCCCTTCTTTTTTTTCTCACCACTTCTGCACCCCCTGAAATAGGAATATATTTGTATCTTAGTATTAATTATACAAGAGCTGAAGAGAAAAATGCCTACTGCTGCCTGAAGGGAATTATCCAGCCTAAATTAGCTTTATGAAGAACCAAGTGGACTTCCATTATAAATATCCACTTTCGGTGGTTTATAAAGAATTCTGGGAAAAATCCATTTATAAGCTAAAGCTTGGTTTTCATCGATTAAAACAGAAAGCAATTTTGGTTTTCAAGTATTAAAGGCAGACTGCTTGTTAAAATTTGGGGTCGGGGGGCTATTTAGTTTATAAAGTGCTGTATTGAAAATGATGTTTTATGTTTCTGAAAGTATACCTTTTATGTGCAAAGCTTAACAAACTTGTTCCCCATCACACTCCCTGCCCCAAGAGTTGAATCAGGAGGAAAACCGTGATATAGGATCTGAGAACACCTATTTTATCACCAAGGCTTTCTCTTAACAGGGCCAGATTCAATGGAAACACGAGCAGCCCTGATACAGTGGAATACTTCTCTTGATTTTCAGAAAGATTTCTAGCCCTTGGGCCTAATTCACTAAGACAGAAGTCAGATTGTGTTATTGATTAATCTGAAGCTTTAGTCTCTCACAGGATTTGATAACACACCGCAACTGTTTTCTTCACACTGAACAACTACCAAAGTTTTGTTTGTACTGTGGGTAAGAGGCTGAGCTTGACAAAATATCAATGATCCCATTTCTAGTGCCTTAGTGAGGCTATATTTTTTTTCCTTTGACTTAACGGTGTGGTCTGAACCAGTGTGGTCTGGTCTGCTGAACTCAGGAGGGAGTGCCTAGAAGTCTTACCTCTCCCAGGAAGAATCAGTGAATCCTTCAAAGCGTTGTCATTACAACTTCAATACACCCTTATTGTCTACTCCCCTAAGACCACTTTACCCCTCCATCCACCCAATGTATTTAATCTACATATTTGCCAATGACTATGTTTGTCTGTTTCCTTATAGACATTGACATGAATGCCCTGAAAGACAATGAAAGTCATACTCCAGAAGAAGTAGGATTTAGAGCTGACATTTACAGAGTCCCTACAGTGGATAGATCAATCAGGGCTTTAGGTATTGCTGAGTAATTTTTCCATCTTTCTCTTGTTACCTAGATGTAACAGCCAGTTGAGGAAGAGTGAGAACCCCACCAAAATTGGGCTGCCCTCTCTACTCACCTTCTGATGTCACTGTCCTGGAACATAATGCATTACCCTTGGCCTTGGCACGTTATCTGCATGGCTTCTGCGTTGGCCGTGGCATACTCATGCAGCCATACACTCTAGTCTCCTGTCAGCCTCAGAACCACCAGTTGGGCAAGCTCTCCCTTCCATTACTGATTGCTACAGGGTATTAATAGAATGCCTGGGCTCCTGGCATCACTGGCCTAAGGGACTGTACCTCTCTCCCCAACCCAGTACTTAGTAGGTGCTCAATAAATGTCGTCTCCGTGTTGTCTAGCACTTGGATTGATTTGTTCCAAAGACTTAGGAAACCCTTCTGCCAGCCCCTTCCCTTGAACTGATTTCTAAGTTTCCTGTGCTGTGTGAGAATTAACAGTAGCAATGACATTTTTCTACCTTGGCATCTTGTGTTTCCTACCTTGGTGACAATGTTCCCCAAAACAAGCAAAGGTCAACCTCGCTCATATCTTTAACAGAGTGTAACAACCCTGACCACAACAAAGCCTGACTGGCCCTAACTACATCCCTCCACTGCCTCTTACAGTTCCAACCTGCTAGCACTTCCCCAACCACTCCCCTATAGAAACTGGATTATGAAAACCTCAGCTTAAGAGCAGTCAGGGTCTCAGCCAGATTCCTGACTGGAAGCCCTTGCAGGCTTATTCTTGTAAATAAACCTGTTTGGCCATTGAGTTGCCTTATCTCTCATTTCCTTCCTTTAAAAACCTCCCTAACACTCTGAGATTGTTCAACACACACACACACACACACACACACACACACACACCCCACATTAGTCTTAAAACTTCCCACTCATTATAAGTAACTGAAGTGTACTCAGACTAGTTCAAAGTAAAGGTGATGTTAGGGAAGGAGGTGATTGGTTTAAGAGGAGAACTACCCACAAAGGCACAGGAAGTGGCACATCCGTAGTGGAGACTACTCTCTCATTGTCCATGGGGCCTGAGAACTCCCTTCTCAGGCTTGTTCTACACATTTGTTTGTTTTCTTCTCTGAAGACCAACACACACACACTCTCTCTCTCTCTCTCTCTCTCTCTCTCTCTCTCTCTCAAGCACGCCCTCTCTGCTTCTCAATTAATTTAACTTGCAAGTAACTTTGGTTTATGTAATACTGACTGCAGCCTTGACTCTGTACATGAAAGTTTGGCTCATTTACACTTCATCAACTGTGTTCAGTTTTTATGTCCTTTTGTTCAAATTGTTAAATTCAGGCAATGCCGCAAATCTGTCACATGCCAACCGACAGTCTTCTGTATTGAGGACCTGTTAAAATTCATTGATATTATGAAACTAGTAGGGTCATTTACTAGGAATAGGTGATTTACTTTATTTATTTATTATTAAATTTAAATCATGAATAGTTCCATTAGTTTAAAATTTATAAAATAATAGAAAGCACAGAAAGCAGGAAGAATTTTTTTTTCTGTTTTTCATGTTTCCGAACAATTTTCCCGGGTAAAATGTAATTTATATTCTGAATTTAAATTACCTATACAATTTGTGTAATAGAAAATGTTTTTCTCTTCTTCTCTAAATAAATGTAGAATAAATAGTTAAGGAATATTGATTGGAAAGGCCATTGAATGGCAACTGTTCTCAGAGTACCTGCATCTCTCATGCTGGCCAAGGCTCCCTTGATGCTCAGAACAAGTTCTACCTGTTTCACGTGTCCGTGTGAAGAGATCACCAAATGGGCTTTGTGTGAGCAACAAGGCTGTTTATTCACCTGGGTGCAGGAGGGCTGAGTCCAAAAAAGGAGTCAGTAAAGGTGGTGGGATTATCTTGAGTCCTTACAGGTTTTGGGATAGGTGGTGGAGTTAAGAGCAATGTTTTGGGGGAAAGGAGTGGATCTCACAAAGTACATTCTCAAGGGTGGGGAGAATTACAAAGAAACTTCTTAAGGGTGGGGGAGATTATAAAGAACATTGATCAGTTACGATGGGGTAGAAACAAATCACAATGGTGGAATGTCATCAGTGAAGCTATTTTCACTTCTGTGGATCTTCAGTTGCTTCAGGAGATCTTGATGTGTACATGCAGGTTACCGGAGATATGATGGCTTAGTTTGGGCTCAGAGGCCTGACACTACTGCCACGTTATCTCCAAAAGCTGTGTTCAGGAATTTGTCCAGCTTCCCAGGTAAGGGCATTTAACCTTGGCTGCTCTGGACTGCTGGCTGCCTCTGTACCCCAGTCAAGGGAAGCCTTGGATGGAAGAAGCGGCTGTCACAAAGACGGGCAGGACAGGCATCGGAAGCAGTGTTTGTCTTTGCCTCTTTGTCTCTCTGCCAGGGTGATAAGTGGCACCCACCTAGCCACAGAGGACAAGAGACCCCTGCATCTGAGCAGAGACTGATCCTTTACTAGCCTGCTTTGCTTTTTAGTTTGCTTTCCTCCCAGCAGGCCGCTTCCCTGCTGTCATGTAATGCCATTCTGATTTGGTTTGGCAGCATTAATCTAAAGAACATGCTTAATAGCTCAGGCATGGTTATTTGCATGACTTTTTTTTTTATTTTCTGATAGCTGTTGTTCCTTTTTAACACTGGGGTCCTTGAGGCTGCCAAGGCCTTGCTTCAGCCTGGAGCCCAGATTTCTCCACGGAGCTGCTCTGTGTCTGCCGTTGCTGCTCACCATGCATTGTGCACTTAGAGGTGTTCTAATTCAGGACAACCGTCTGCTCTCAGTGAGGAATTAATGCATGTGGCCCGACAGTGGAAGGCAGCAGCACCTCTAGGCAAGCTGTTTTCCTTGCTAACTCATTGTATGCCTGTGAGTCAGATTCCTTCAGTCCCCAGGGCAGTGATTCTCCAGGCGGGGCCTGTCTCAGTGTCCAAGTGATGGATTGCTTTGTTTGAAAATTCGTGGCCGAAGCTGCTGTCAGATGTACTAAGAGCAACTGTCATTGTGGAGGGAGAGCGAGCAAAGGGCTCACCTTAGAAGCTGTACACTTTCCTTTCCAGATTTTGTGTCGCTTGCTATTAGCATCAACAGCCCATGGCGATAGAACTTTTGCTTCTCTTGACTTCCCTGATTCTGTCCAAGGCTATCCAAGCAGCAGTTCATACATGCAGTCTTGCTGCCCTCTTTAATTTTCTCCTCTCCCACAGACTTAGTACCCATAGTCACCCTCAATTCCTTCTGTACAGCACTACTCTCTGTACAGCGTTCCCCTCCTTAGCTAGAGTCTTCATCTCACCCAGCAAGCATTGAAATCTAACAGTGGGGAGTCAGAAAAAGGACATTTTTATGTAAATAAGTTAATATCTACACTTAATTTAGAGTATGACTCTGAAATAAAGTCTTTTTACCTAAAGGAAGTGAGTCAAACTATTTTCACAACTAGTCTGGCATTGATTTCTTTCTCTGATGATTTGCCTGGGGGTTTCTCAGGGCACTGCTTCTGGGTACAGAAGTTCTTATCACTTGTAATTCCTCAAAACGTGAAGCATGTGGACTAGAAATTGAGTATAGGAGAATAAAATAAAACAGACAACAAAGAGAGGATCATGAAAATGCAAATCCCAGCTGCTCCACAGGGTTCCTTTTGTCTCATCTTCTCTGTGAAACCTTCACCTACTGCTCTAACTCCATACACTGATAGGGTCCTCTCTAACGTCTACAGATCCTACAACTGTTCTGTGAAATATGTGACTAAAATTTGTACAGCGTTAGGTCAGTTTTTGGGTCTTTAAAAACTGCAAGCTTTTTCTCTAAATTGGGATGAAAACCAAACTCTGAAGTATTTAAGGAGGCTTATTCTGAGTCAATATGAGTGACCATGACCCAAGAAAGAGTCCCAAGTAGTCCTGAGAAAGTTGCCTACGGTGGTCGGGATACAGTTTGGTTTTATGTAATTTAGGGAGACAGAAATTATAGGTAAAATCATAAATCAATATGCAGAATGTGTATATTGGTTCAGCCTAAAGAGGAGGGATATCTTCAAGGGGCAGATGTCAGGTCATTAAGTAGATTCAAAGATTTTCTGATTGGCAATTGTTGCAAGAGTTAAGCTTTGTCTAAAGACTTGAAATCAGTAGAAAGAAATGTTTTAGTTAAGATAAAAGAGGATGTGGAGGCCAAGGTTCTTGTTCTGAAGCCTCCAGTTAGCAGCCTTCAGAGAGAATAGATAGTAAATGTCTCTTTTTAGACCTTAAATGTGTCAATTAAACTCTCATTTAATTTCTCCTAGATCTGGGAAAGGTCTGGAAAGAGAAGTTCTGGCTGCATTAATGGAGATTGTCTCCAGAACCAAATTTCCTCCTGAAAAGATCACTTTGGAGAGCCATTTCAAAATATGTCAAAGAATGTATTTTGGAGTAAAACATTTTGATTTCTTTTAGGGTCTGCTATCTGCCACATGATACTATACTAAAGTCATGATGGAATTTGGTATTTTATTTCTACAAAGAGTCTGTGTGGTCAGTCTTATGATCTCTGTTTTAATGTTAATGCTGGTCAGTTGTGCCTAAACTACAAACAGAGGGGCTATAAGGAGGCGTGTCCAACCTCCCTTCACTGTCATGGCTGGAAATTCAGTTTTTCAAGTTTCTCTTGGGCCCCTTGGCCAAGAGGGGATTCGTTCAGTCATTGGGAACCTGGAATTTAATTTTGGGTTAAAAGGGAACAAGGCCCTTGGGAAGAAAGCCATGTCTTACCTGGAAAATGCCTAAAAATGGAGTAGATTGTGCCTTGAGCAGTTTTTCAGAGGTTCAATTACAAACTCTAAAGCAAGCATGAGAAAAAGCACATTATTGGAGTAAGTATGATTGATGTTGTTATGAAGACTATTACTGATTTATTCGTGTCTCCAAATCATTCTAGAAAGATAATTGAGACAGCTTATCTTATCTATCTTTCTATCTGCATGCATACAATGGGATAAATTGAGAAAATAAAGGTGAGGAAATGGCAGCAAAGGGAAAATGAAATCAGGAAAACAGGATACATCGAGAGGTTTGATAACACATAATGAATATCATAAGACACTATTCAACCACTGGAGATGAGCCCCAAATTTGGTTGTAAATTTACCAGCAGCCACAACAAAGGGGAAACACAATCCATTGCAAAAATTATGGGGCCTGTAAAAGGAAAACTAAGCAAAAGCAGGAAAATCTGTTCTTTCTGGTTCTGTAAGTCCAGTGACCCATGACTCACGGACTCATGATTCCCGAGAAGAGGCACTGACTTGGTACTGTGGACAATGTCATTGCCAACATCTTTAAAAAGAATCAGAGTTCTCATAGCATCCCCCAAGTCATGCTAGTGGCATGCACTTCGACAGAAGTAGTTCAATGAGGCTCAAAACTGTACATCATGCAGTAGTATTTCTCTTGAACTGAGAGTGCACAAGTGCTATGTTGTTTGTATATCAGCGTTGCCAGACTTTCTCCTTAGTTCAGCTAAAAACAGGGTCCTTGTCACCTGACCATGAAGATTAGGCTTGCAGATACTTTGAAGGGGAAAAAAGCAAGGAATAATGGGGGAAAAAGGAAAAAAAAAAGGGAAACAGGGATTCTCAGCAAAACGAGAGTCCTGCTAGCAGGCTTCCCACATCACAGACTGAATCCCAGTTACCACCTCGGAACAGGAGAGGCCAGACTCCTCCTCACTGCAAACAGTAGAAACTTCTAGAGGCTCCACCCCTGTGTGCACTCCTCTCAGCGTGCAGGCTGGTTGGAAGTTCTTCCAGGGAGCCCTTGTTACTTGACTGTCTCATCACTAGGCATTGGTAATCCATCCAGTGAAAGCAGGTTTGACAAACTGTCACTAAACTTACGGAAGTGTACCTCAGAAGAAGGTAATAAAATCTCTCTGAAAGAGGAAACCTCAATATGTAAATACATAGATAGGAAAAATAGCTCTTTGAAATTGTAAATTTTGTAAATATATAGGCAGGAAAAATAGCTGATTTGAAACAACTGAAAAGTAATTATACTATAAAGATTCGTGACCATGTCTTTCATACTAGCAAATGAGAAAAACAGGATCAAATTTTATCTATAATTGCATATCTAAAATCTCAAGGGAAAGAATAAAGAGGAGAAAATGCTTACAGGTATCTGTGAATCCACATCTAGGAAATAAGGTAAAGAGTTTTGTTTTGTGTTGATAATATCTTGGTACTGGTGGTACTGGGTGGCTATCCCACCTCTCAGAATGCAGGTGTGGTAGGGGCTGGGAAAGGGGCACAGCATGGAGAATATTCATGAATCAGGGTGGGCTAAGGGAAATAGGGTATTTGGTAAAGAGAAGGTCTCCAAGAATGGTCTTACAAAAGGTACAGTGTTCACCGTGACAGACATCGAAGAGCAACGTGCTAGGCTACTTTCTCTAAAATACTTCGAACCTCTCATTTTTATTGAGTAATTCTCTCCTCAAAGAGTTTCACTCCTCCTTCCCAGTAGGAGATGGCTAACTCATTGGCCCACTCTCCATGGCCTTCTCACTCTGGTGTCGCCTGTACTTGAAGAATTTCCCATCCATCTTTGTCTAACTCTCCTCTCTGTTTAAATTAATCTACTTTTTCCCAGACAGGCTTGTTTTATCGTTGCTCTTTTTTCTTCTCGAAAGGGGCTCTCCACTCCTCTTTTCTGAGCCAAACACTACCTAAACTTTAAGGTCCACATCAAGCATTTCACATCTAAGGAGGCAAAACATATTAAGGCCCGGTCCTTGGGTTCAATCTCATGCTTGCTGCTTGCCAGCTAATAGTACAATGTCACAACCAGAATATCGACCCTGATGTAGTCAAAATACAGAATATTTTCATCATTGCAAGGATCCCTTCTGTTACCATTTTATAGCCATACCCATTTCCTTCCTACCCTAACTCCATCCTGGGATCCCTGGCAACCACTAATCTGTTCTTCATGTCTATGATTTTGTGGTTCCAAGAATGTTATATAAATGGAAGTATATAGTATGTAACATTGTGGGGTTAGCTCTTTTCACTCAGTATAAGCTTCTGGAGATTCATCTAGATTGTTATTATGTCAAGAGTTCATTCCTTTTTATTGCCAAATATGTATTGCATGGTATGGATGTACTACAGTTTGCTTAACCTTTGACCCATTAAAAGACATTTGTTTCCAGTTTAGCTGTTAAAAATACAACTACTGTGAACATTTGTGTACAGGTTTTCACGTGAACCTATGTCTTCATATCTTTGAGATAAATACTACACAAGCGTATAATTGCTGTGTTGTTTAGTAGCCTGCTTTGTTGTTGTTGTTTTTCAGAAACTGCCAAACTCATTTCCACAGTAGCTATATGATTTTATTTTATTTTTCATTATACTTTAAGTTCTGGGATACATGTGCAGAACGTGCAGGTTTGTTACATAGGCATGCACGTGCCATGGTGGTTTGCTGCACCCATAAACCCATCATCTCTGATGGTAGTTTCTTTTGCTGTGCAGAAGCCCTTTAGTTTAATTAGATCCCATTCCAACAAACATATGGAAAAAAGCTCATCATCACTGGTCATTAGAGAAATTATTTCTCATAATGCTATGCCTCCCCTAGCCCCCCACACCCTGACAGGCCCGACAAGCCCTGGTGTGTGATGCTGTCCTCCCTGTGTCCATGTGTTCTCATTGTTCAACTCCCACTTATGAGTGAGAACATGTGGTGTTTGGCTGTCTGTTCCTGTGTTAATTTGCTGAGAATGATGGTTTCCAGGTTCATCCATGTCCCTGCAAAGGACATGAACTCATCCTTTTTCATGGCTGCATAGTATTCCATGGTGTATATGTGCCACATTTTCTTTATCCAATCTATCATTGATGGGCATTTGGGTTGGTTCCAAGTCTTTGCTGTTGAGAAGTGCTGTAATAAACATTCGTGTGCATGTGTCTTTATAGTAGAATGATTTATAATCCTTTAGGTTTATACCCAGTAATGGAATTGCTGGGTCAAATGATATTTCTGGTTCTAGATCCTTGAGGAATCACCACACTGTCTTCCACAATAGTTGAGCTAATTTATACTCCCACCAATAGTGTAAAAGCATTCCTATTTCTCCACATCCTCTCCAGCATCTGTTGTTTCCTAACTTTTTAATGACTGCCATTCTAACTGGCATGAGATGGTATCTCATTGTGGTCTTGATTTGCATTTCTCTAATGACCAGTGATGATGAGTTTTTTTCCATATATTTGTTGGCCACATAAATGTCTTCTTTTGAGAAGTGTCTGTTCATATCCTTTCCCCATTTTTTGATGGGGTTGTTTGTTTTTTTCTTGTAAATTTGATTAAGTTCCTTGTAAATTCTGGATATTAGCCTTTTGTCAGATGCACAGATTGCAAAAATTTTCTCCCATTCTGTAGGTTGCCTGTTCACTCTGATGATGGTTTCTTTTGCTGTGCAGAAGCTCTTTAGTTTAATTAGATCCCATTTGTCAATTTTAGCTTTTGTTGCCATTGCTTTTTGTGTTTTAGTCATGAAGTCTTTGCCCATGCCTATGTCCTGAATGGTATTGCCTAGGTTTTCTTCTAGGGTTTTTATGATTTTAGGTCTTACACTTAAGTCTTTAATCCATCTTGAGTTAATTTTTTGTACAACGTGTAAGGAAGGGGTCCATTTTCAGTTTTCTGCATATGGCTAGCGAGTTTTCCCAATACCCTTTATTAAATTGGCAATCCTTTCCCTATTGCTTTTTTTTTTTTCAGGATTGTCAAAGATCACATGGTGTGGATGTGAGGCGTTATTTCTGAAGCCTCTGTTCTGTTCCATTGGTCTATGTATCTGTTTTGGTACCAGTACCATGCTGTTTTGGTTACTCTAGCCTTGTAGTATAGTTTGAAGTCAGGTAGCATGATGCCTCCAGTTTTGTTCTTTTTGCTTAGGATTGTCTTGGCTATATGGGCTCTTTTTTGTTTCCATATGAAATTTAAAGTAGGTTTTTGTTTTTCTAAATCTGTGAAGAAAGTCAATGGTATCTTGATGGGGATAGCATTGAATCGATAAATTACTTTAGTCAGTATGGCCATTTTCATGATATTGATTCTTCCTATCCATGAGCATGGAATGTTTTCCCATTTGTTTGTGTCTTCTCTTATTTCCTTCATCAGTGGTTTATAGTTCTCCTTGAAGAGGTCCTTCACATCCCTTTTGAGTTGTATTCCTAAGTATTTTATTCTCTTTGTAACAATTGTGAATGGGAGTTCACTCATGATTTGGCTCTCTGTTTGTTCTTGGTGTATAGGAATGCTTATGATTTTTGCACGTTGATTTTGTATCCTGAGACTTTGTTGAAGTTGCTTATCAGCTTAAGGAGATTTTTGGACTGAGACAATGGGGTTTTCTAAATATACAATGATGTCATTTGCAAACAGAGACAATTGACTACCTCTCTTCCTATCTGAATACCCTTTATTTCATTCTCTTGCCTGATCACTCTGGTCAGAACTTCCATTACTATTGAATAGTGTTGAACAGGAGTTGAATAGTAGTGGTGAGAGAGGGCATCCTTGTCTTGTGCTGGTTTTGAAAAGGGATGTTTCCAGCTTTTGCCCATTCACTGTGATACTGGCTGTGGGTTCGTCATAAATAGCTGTTATCATTATGAGATATGTTCCATCAATACCTAGATTATGGAGAATTTTTAGCATGAAGGAGTGTTGAATTTTACTGAAGGCCTTTTCTGCATCTATTGAGATAATCTTGAAGTTTTTGTCATGGTTCTGTTTATGTGATGGATTATGTTAATTGATTTGCATATGTTGAACCAGTCTTGCATCCCAGGAATAAAGCTGACTTGATTGTGGTGGATAAACTCTTTGATGTGCTGCTGGATTTTGTTTGCCAGCATTTTATTGAGGATTTTTGCATCAGTGTTCATCAGGGATATTTTCCTGAAATTGTCTTTTTTGTGTGTGTGTGTCTCTGCCAGGTTTTGGTATCAGGATGATTCTGGCCTCATAAATGAGTTAGGGAAGTATCTGTCTTTTTCTGTTGTTTGGAATAGTTTCAGAAGGAATGGTACCAGCTGCTCTTTGTACCTCTTGTTGAATTCGGCTGTGAATTCATCTGGTCCTTGCTTTTTTTGGTTGGTAGGCCATTAATTACTGCCTTGGTTTCAGTAGTTGTTACTGGTCTATTCAGGAATTTGAATTCTTACTGGTTTAGTCTTGGGAGGGTGTATGTGTCCAGGAATTTATCCATTTCTTCTAGATTTTCTAGTTTATTTGCATAGAGGCGTTTATAGTATTGCCTGATGGTAATACTATTGCATTTCTGTGGGATCAGTGATGATATCCCCTTTATCATTTGTTATTGTGTCTATTTGATTCTTCTCTGTTTTCTTCTTTATTAATCTAGCTAGGGTTCTATTTGGTTAATCTTTTCAAAAAACCAGCTCCTGGATTCATTGATTTTTTTGAAGAGTTTTTTAATGTCTCTATCTCTTTCAGTTCTGCTCTGATCTTAGTTATTTCTTGTCTCCTGCTAGCTTTTGAATTAGTTTGCTCTTGCTTCTCTAGTTCTTTTTATTGTGATGTTAGGGTGTCAATTTTAGATGTTTCCTGCTTTCCCCTGTGGGCATTTAGTGCTATAAATTTCCCTCTAAACACTGCTTTAGCTGTGTCCCAGAGATTCTGGTATGTTGTGTCTTTGTTCTTATTCGTTTCAAAGAACTTATTTATTTCTGCCTTCATTTCGTTATTTACCCAGTAATCATTCAGGAGCAGGTTGTTCACTTTCCATGTAGTTGTGGAGTTTTGAGTGAGTTTCTT